>NC_060120.1:167280185-167587222 GCF_021461395.2 Schistocerca americana | reverse complement strand
AGCCTAAGTCCTCAATTACGAGTATTTGCTGGATGTATTCCAATATCTGGCTTTCTCTACAGTTTTTTCCCTCTGCAGCTGCCTGTAGTACCATGTAAGTCATTCCCTCATGTCTTACCAGATGTCCTATCATCCTGTCCCTCCTCCTTATCTGTGTTTTCCACATATTCTTTTCCTCTCCGATTTTGCGCAGAACTACCTCATTCCTTACCTTTTCAGTCCACCTAATTTTCAACATTCGTCTGTAGCACCACATCTCAAATGCTTCCATTCTTTTCTGTTCCGGTTTTCCCACAGCCCATGTTTCACTACCATACAGTGCTGTGCCCTAAATGTACATTCTCAGAAATTTCTTCCTCACATTAAGGCCTATGTTTGACACTAGGAGACTTCTCTTGGCCAGAAATGACCTTTCTGTCAATGCTAGTCTGCTTTTGATGTCCTCCTTGCTCCGTCCATTGTTGCATATTTTGCAGCCTAACTTCATCTACTTCGTGACCATCAATCCTAATGCTAAGTTTCTCGCTGTTCTCGTTTCTGCTACTTCTCATTACTTTCGTCTTTCTTCGATTTTCTCTCAACCCATATTCTTTACTCATTGGACTGTTCATTCCATTTAGCAGATTACTTAATTCTTCTTCACTTTCACGCAGGATAGCAATGTCATCAGCGAATCGTATCACTGATATCCGTTAATGTTAATCCCGCCTTTCTTTTATTTGCATCATTATTTCTTCGACATACAGAATTGAATTGTAGCCGCGAAGGACTACATCCGAGTCTTACATCCTTAGCACTTCGTTCCTGGTCGTCCATTCTTATTATTCCCTCTTGCTTCTTGTACATATTGCGTATTACACATTTCTTCCTATAGCGTACCCCTATTTCCTCAGAATTTCGAAAATCTTACGCGATTTACATGGTCGAACGCTTTTCCACGTCGCCAAATCCAATGATAGTGTCTTGGTTTTTTTCTTTAATCTTGCTTCCATCATCAACCGAAAAGTAAGAAATGCCTCTCTGGTGCCTTTACCTTTCCTGAAATCAAACTGATCGTCATATAACACATGCTAAATTTTATTTTCCACTCTTCTGTATAGCATTCTTGTAAGTAACTTGGATGCATGAGCTGTGAAGCTGAATGTGCAGTGATTCTCACATTTGTCAGCTCTTGCAGTCTTCTGAATTGATATTTTTCCTAAAGTCAGATGACAGGCTATGTCGCCAGACTAATACATTCTACACACCAACTTGAATTGCCGTTTGTGCCACTTCCCTCACTTTTCCACTTAGTGGAATCATTTGATTTTGTTATGTTTTAAGGGAGCGCCAACTTCATATATACAGTGGTACCATTCTTGTGTGTGAGTATATGTGTGTGTGTGTGTGTGTGTGTGTGTGTGTGTGTGTGTGTGTGTGTGCGTGCTATTCTGGGGAGTCGGAGAGAGTAGGATGGGGCAAGGGAGAGAGGGTTGTGGCGAAGTCAGGAGTAGTGCAGGAAGAAAGTGGAATGAGGCAAAAGAGGTTGGTGGAAAGAGGCAGAGGGGGGGGGGGGGGCGGAATATTTAGTTTTATTTGATTTTCAGTTCCAACAAGCAGTTGGTGCTCTACTAAGCAAACCTCTCCTATTCAGAGCGTGCTCTCATACTCACTTGCTCAATTAGCTATGGACACATGGTCATTATAATTGTGTAATAAAATTCACATCCATCTACGGTGACACATGGGAGAGTAGTCAATGCACCTGATTAAGAAATATGTATCCAGGAACCAGGCATGCACGTTTGTGGTCCAGGCACAAATATTTACAAAAACATATGGGAAAGTTTAAAAGACATCCGTAGAACATTTCTTATTAGTGGTCGATCACTGACACGGTTAAGAGCGTTGATCGTGTTGCAAAGGTGTATGGAGTAACATCCTACGTGGGGCGGAGGGTTTGAACGTCGTTATCTCGTCTCTGTTTTTCAACTACCTTTTGTAGCTTGTAGATTACATGGTACCCGTGGTCTAGGGGTAGCGTCTTTAATTCACAATCAAAAGGTCTTCGGTCCTGGGTTCGATCCCCGCCACTGCCTAAATTTTGATAAATAATCGGCATTGGCGGCCGAAGACTTCCGGCATAAGAAGTCTGCCTCATTCTGCCAACGGCCTTGTCAAAGAGGGCGGAGGAGCGGATGGAGGTTCAGGGCACTCTCTTGTCCTAGGGGTGGGAAATTACCCCTAAAGGCGGAAGAATCAGCAATGATCAACGACATGAGGATGCAGAAGGCAATGGAAACCACTGCATTAAAGACACGTAACGTGTATCCACAGGACATGTGGCCTGTAATTGAAGAAGTGCCATGATGATCTCTCCATTGGCAAAAGATTCCGGAATAGTCCCCCATTCGGATTTCCGGGAGGGGACTGCCAAGGGGGAGGTTACCATGAGAAAACGACTGAATAATCTACGAAAGGATAATGTTCTACGAGTCGGGGCGTGGAATGTCAGAAGCTTGAACGTGGTAGGGAAACTAGAAAATCTGAAAAGGGAAATGCAAAGGCTCAATCTAGATATAGTAGGGGTCAGTGAAGTGAAGTGGAAGGAAGACAAGGATTTCTGGTCAGATGAGTATCGGGTAATATCAACAGCAGCAGAAAATGGTATAACAGGTGTAGGATTCGTTATGAATAGGAAGGTAGGGCAGAGGGTGTGTTACTGAGAACAGTTCAGTGACCGGGTTGTTCTAATCAGAATCGACAGCAGACCAACACCGACAACGATAGTTCAGGTATACGTGCCGACGTCGCAATCTGAAGATGAACAGATAGAGAAAGTGTATGAGGATATTGAAAGGGTAATGCAGTATGTAAAGGGGGACGAAAATCTAATAGTCATGGGCGACTGGAATGCAGTTGTAGGGGAAGGAGTGGAAGGAAAGGTTACAGGAGAATATGGGCTTGGGACAAGGAATGAAAGAGGAGAAAGACTAATTGAGTTCTGTAACAAGTTTCAGCTAGTAATAGCGAATACCCTGTTCAAGGATCACAATAGGAGGAGATATACTTGCAAAAGGCCGGGAGGTACGGGAAGATTTCAATTAGATTACATCATGGTCAGACAAAGATTCCGAAATCAGATACTGGATTGTAAGGCGTACCCAGGAGCAGATATAGATTCAGATCACAATATAGTAGTGATGAAGAGTAGGCTGAAGTTCAAGACATTAGTCAGGAAGAATCAATACGTAAAGAAGTGGGATACGGAAGTACTAAGGAATGACGAGATACGTTTGAAGTTCTCTAACGCTATAGATACAGCAATAAGGAATAGCGCAGTAGGCAGTACAGGTGAAGAGGAATGGACATCTCTAAAAAGGGCCATCACAGAAGTTGGGAAAGAAAACATAGGTACAAAGAAGGTAGCTGCGAAGAAACCATGGGTAACAGAAGAAATACTTCAGTTGATTGATGAAAGGAGGAAGTACAAACATGTTCCGGGAAAATCAGGAATACAGAAATATAAGTCGCTGAGGAATGAAATAAACAGGAAGTGCAGGGAAGCTAAGACAAAATGGCTGCAGTAAAAATGTGAAGACATCGAAAAAGATATGATTGTCGGAAGGACAGACTCAGCATACAGGAAAGTCAAAACAACCTTTGGGACATTAAAAGCAACGGTGGTAACATTAAGAGTGGAACGGGAATTCCACTGTTAAATGCAGAGGAGAGAGCAGATAGGTGGAAAGAATACATTGAAAGCCTCTATGAGGGTGAAGATTTGTCTGATGTGATAGAAGAAGAAACAGGAGTCGATTTAGAAGAGATAGGGGATCCAGTATTAGAATCGGAATTTAAAAGAGCTTTGGAGGACTTACGATCAAATAAGGCAGAAGGGATAGATAACATTCCATCAGAATTTCTGAAATCATTGGGGGAAGTGGCAAAAAAACGACTATTCACGTTGGTGTGTAGAATATATGAGTCTGGCGACATACCATCTGACTTTCGGAATAGCATCATCCACACAATTCCGAAGACGGCAAGAGCTGACAAGTGCGAGAATTATCGCACAATCAGCTTAGCAGCTCATGCATCGAAGCTGCTTACAAGAATAATTTACAGAAGAATGGAAAAGAAAATTGAGAATGCGCTAGGTGACGATCAGTTTGGCTTTAGGAAAAGTAAAGGGACGAGAGAGGCAATTCTGACGTTACGGCTAATAATGGAAGCAAGGCTAAAGAAAAATCAAGACACTTTCATAGGATTTGTCGACCTGGAAAAAGCGTTCGACAATATAAAATGGTGCAAGCTGTTCGAGATTCTGAAAAAAGTAGGGGTGAGCTATAGGGAGAGACGGGTCATATACAATATGTACAACAACCAAGAGGGAATAATAAGAGTGGACGATCAAGAAAGAAGTGCTCGTATTAAGGAGGGTGTAAGACAAGGCTGTAGCCTTTCGCCCCTTCTCTTCAATCTGTACATCGAGGGAGCAATGATGGAAATAAAAAAATGGTTCAGGAGTGGAATTAAAATAAAAAGTGCAAGGATATCAATGATACGATTCGCTGATGACATTGCTATCCTGAGTGAAAGTGAAGAAGAATTAAATGATCTGCTGAACGGAATGAACAGTCTAATGAGTACACAGTGTGGTTTTAGAGTAAATCGGAGAAAGACGAAGGTAATGAGAAGTAGTAGAAATGAGAACTGCGAGAAACTTAACATAAGGATTGATGGTCACGAAGTCAATGAAGTTAAGGAATTCTGCTACCTAGGCAGTAAAATAACCAATGACGGACGGAGCAAGGAGGACATCAAAAGCAGACTCGCTATGGCAAAAAAGGCATTTCTGGCCAAGAGAAGTCTACTAATATCAAATACTGGCCTTAATTTGAGGAAGAAATTTCTGAGGATGTACGTCTGGAGTACAGCATTGTATGGTAGTGAAACATGCACTGTGGGAAAACCGGAACAGAAGAGAATCGAAGCATTTGAGATGTGGTGCTATAGACGAATGTGGAAAATTAGGTGGACTGATAAGGAATGAGGAGGTTCTACGCAGAATCGGAGAGGAAAGGAATATGTGGAAAACACCGATATGGAGAAGGGACAGGATGATAGGACATCTGCTAAGACATGAGGGAATGACTTCCATGGTACTAGAGGGAGCTGTGGAGGGCAAAAACTGTAGAGGAAGACAGATATTGGAATACGTCAAGCAAATAATTGAGGACGTAGGTTGCAAGTGCTACTCTGAGATGAAGAGGTTAGCACAGGAAAGGAATTTGTGGCGGGCCGCATCAAATCAGTCAGTAGACTGATGACAAAAAAAAAAAAAAGGACGTACATTCCACATGTCCATATTTCACCTCACCAAGACTGGTCTCGACATGCTATGCTGTCATCTTCAGGCCTTACAATTTTTTTTGGTTATAAAATGTGTTCATTTTGAGTTGGGGCTCACGCCAAGTTATTTAGATAAAATGTAACACATTATGTAAATGTAAGTCTTTTAAGAATGTATTTGACGATTAGTAATGGAATTATTGCTGGTTCCTCTTGCATTCTCCTAAGAAATCCACAGGGAACGAAGTACATGAGTCAAGAGAAAACAAACTTGAGAATCGTCTTTCACAATTTGAGGTAATCACGGAAAATCTGTCACCACACTATAAGGGTCAGTTCAGTTTTGTTTGTGTGTGCATTACATCGGTTTCTTTTCGGTCAGTGAAGCATTACAAAATTCTCTGATACGTTTGCAGGTGTAACGAAGTAAGAACAAACGAAACGTCATCACCCCTAAGCCTTAACGAATACAGATGAGGATAGTTCCACATTGTAAGATATAACAATACAAGAAAGCTCTTTTCTTTCTCCTGTTATTGAATGAACAAACACACACACACACACACACACACACACACACTCACACGTAAAAACAATTGGAGACTCAGCTGCCAAATAACCGATCGCGCAATTGTTTTTCGGCTCCGTTATTTTACTGAACGACTGTATGCACTTCGACTGTGTTGTCCCGTGCTCGACGGGCTTATGAATTAAAACGGATAATAAAATAGCAAACGGAACATTTTCGATGGAGCAGTAACTCCATTTCGGCGTGTTTCCGTAAATAAAACTTGAAAAAACATTGAATGTCGGTACTGTCTCATCGTTATGTCGAAGACAAATATGTGAAACAAATATTCTCAAAAATTACGTCCACAAAACTGCAGGGAAGCTCTGTTTATCAGCACGGAGTATGTGGGCGAGAGCGATCCATTTTTCGTGGATGTAAATGATCTTGTATAACGTATAGAGTCCAAAGCAAGAAAAGGATCTGTATATTGTTTACTACAGTCATTCATCTAATAATAGATTGATTTAGTGACTGTAGTCAATTTTTTCTGGAATTGCGTGAAAGTATGTTTAACAACATAAAATTTCTGCTTGTGATCTTATGATAGTTTGATTACAAGCCGTTTTTATACAAATTAAGTACATTATTTACATTAGTTAGACTCGTAATGCTTACAGTGGTCATTAGGAGATTTACTTAATAACCAGATAGTAAAATGCTGGTGGTTACTGCTGAACACTCTCAGCTTCAGTATAACATAACTTCCTCTGTTCTCCGGCACGTCGTTATTTTACAAAATAACGTAGCTATGTACGTATTTTATGTTGTAGGTAGGTTCTGTGTCGCTATAGTGCACAATATATCCAGCAAAAATCTAGATGTTGGGTCTTTGACGCTTTTATAATACCAAATGTCAGATGTATTTTGCTTGCTTGAGATGACTCTTCAACTGATGTAGCCTCGAATTTCCCAGATTGTGGCCCGTTTTAGCTGGATCGGATTAGGGCAGAGAGAGGATTAATATACCTGGTATAGAGGTAGCATTAAAGGTAATGAGGTTTTAGTTTTTGTTGGACCACAACAATAAGTTGATTGCCTGATCTATAGATCCAATCTTCTGTTTCCTTCTGTCCTCCACAGTTCGGTTGCTTCATTTTGCTTCTTTTCCTTACAGATTATCGCCTGTTGTAGTATCCACAAAGAAAAAGCCAAATCTTGTGAGAAAATAGTAACAGAAGGTCGTCGAAGTATTGTGTCATCTTGACCGGTCAAATTATTAATATAGGAAGTGAATTTTCTCCAAAAGACCGCGTCTTTGTGAATATTTTGAGAATAAATTCGTATAGATCGCTTATTAAAAGTTCTTTATTTATTACGACCTTTCGGCTGCTTCCATTCTGATATCAAAAAATTTAGAACTTATAAAAGAAGATTCTGTGCCAGCAGTAAAACCTGTCCCTAATCCTAATGGCAACTGACCGACACCCCGATTAGGCACAGGTTTGAGTACTGACCCGGAACATTTACTTCTAAAGTCTAAGCTGTTTGATGTCTGATGATGGCAGTAACCGAAACATCATAATAAATAAAGAAATTTTAATCAACGATCTAAACGATTTCGTTGACAATATATTGATGAACCAAAAAGCTTTGCAGAAATTGATATTTGCCTTTTTAGAGAATTTCTGGAATCAGTGATTATACAAAATCTATTGTCTGTCTCTATTGCACGTAGTTTTGAAACTGTGATCTCTTTCAGTTCGTTCAACCACCTGCAGATCTGAATTTGTCGACTACAAGATTAACCCATCAATTTCATCGGCAAACCTCAACACAATGTGGAAAGTTCATTGAACCATTACCATTTTGACATGCTATGTATGTCAAAATTACAATAGTTTAAAGAATCTAAAAGGTCATATTTTAAAATTACGTGCAATCTATATGTATAGTGAAATTTTTGGTTCAAGCAGCTTTGCTAATACGACTTCTTGAAGCAGCTATTACGCATCTGTGTTGTGGACTTCAGTACGAAGACTCGAGTGATACAGTGCTCAACGCTAGTCTAACCTGTGAAAGTCTCTTCATCTCTGCACACTTGGTTTCCGAATACATTTTCGAACCACTGCTCTTCCATGTATTACGAGATTAACTGACCTTGATGCCTCAAGATGCATCGTATGAAACTAGCCTTTAGGTAAGTTGTGCCAAAAACTATTTTCTCCACCACTAGGTTCAGTACATCTTCGTTGGTTATCATATCTATCGATTCACTCTCGAGTACTTTTCTATTCAGTTCTTTTCTTTATTGTTTATTGTCCATTTTCACTTACACATAAGGCTGCCAGCCAGACAAATACTTACATGAAGAGACTTCCTAACATTTAAATTTACATTTAAATTTACAATCATTACATTTAAATTTACAATCGACGATAACGTGTTAAATTTTTCCAGAAACACAGTTCTTCTTACGGCCAAACTATATTTTATACCATTTCTCCTACGGTCATCGTCAGTTACTTTGCTGCACAAACAGCAAAATTCGGTTACTACTTTTAGTGTCTCATCTTCTGATCTAATTCCCTCAGAAACCGCATATTTCTTTCGACTACGCTCCATTACGCAAGTTTAACTTTTGAAGATACTCATAACCTCTTTTCAGGAATCTATCGATTCAGTTCACTTGATCTTACTTTTCTTTGCCGTCTCTGACAGAAAAACAATGTCCTCGACAAAACCCAAAGTTTTTATTTCGTCTTTCTTTCAATTTCTTATCCATATTTCTTCTAGACTTCCTTTACTGCTTACTCAGCGCACGGATTGGATAATATGTCGAACGGGCCTCAATCCTGTCTTACTCAATTACGCCTTTATTTCATATCTTTCGATTCTTAGAACAGCAGTCTAATTTGAATACAACCACTAGATGTCTTTCAGCTTCCTATATTTTGTACTTGAATCCTGTAGAGTTTCAACTGGGGTTATCACGTAAACGTTATAAAAAGTTTTTTTGTAATTCTAAAACTGCTATAAACTGAGGTTTACCTTCCTTCAACTTATCCTCCAGGGTACGTCGTAGGATAACACTGCCTCCCGCGTTCCTACATTGCTCCCGAAGCGATACTTATCCTCCTCTAAATCAGCTTTTACCTATTTACATGTTTTGTTTATATTGATACGCTCGAATACTGTGCTCTTATAAACTTCGTTGTTATATTTATTTATTGCTTATTTAGCCTGACCAAGTTAGGGTTTTACGCCCTCTCTCATATCTAAACAGGATCAACATATACCAAAGATATTGCAAAACGTTACCGAAGTAGTAATAATAAAAGCAATAATGATAATAAAATAATAATAACTGACTTTAATAGTGATAATAATAATTCACAATAGTAATAATAATGATTATGAAAGTAATAGTTGACACTAATAGTAATAATGATAATAACAGTAAAAGAATTAAGAATGATACAGATTAGTTTAAGATTTTTAAATACTAGCCTAATTTTATAGAAGCGGAAGGGTAAGGGAAGAGGAGAAGACGGAAATGGCAGTGACAATGGCTGTTAGGAAGGAACGAATTTAAATAAAGAACTCTGCCAATATGGAAGGGAGGGAAGTTGCGGGGGAGGGGGATAAGATTGATGAGAAGGAGCTGCGGACTAGTATGTGGGAGAGATGGCTGCTGTGATAGAAGATGGGTCATTAACTGTCTTGAGTTTGGAAGGAATTTAATTTCTCTGGTTTTTTATTTTTATTTTTAATTTTTTTTAAAGAAGAGTGACCAAAGTTGGGTTCCTGATACAGCGAATGATAAATGGTTTAGAGAACGTGGCAGTGTTATGGGGCGGTACAGAGATGATTTTACTTTGCTGAGAAAGGATTTTCTGCCGTACTGTTCAGGTAGTAGTGTTAGAGTTCAAGTTAAATAGGGAGGCGTGCAATGATTGAGAAGATGATAAGACAGACATAGTGTATGAGAGTATCTACGCTTATCTGCACGCAGCCACGGTAATTGTTCGTAGGCAGGTGTGATGTGCTCGAAATAGTGTATATCACAAATACTTATATATCGGATAGAAGCATTCATCGCGCTCTAGCTTGCATGAGCTTTCGTACGAAAATCCTTGAAGAATAGGATCACAATAGTCAAGTATGTGGAGTATTAGTGACTACGAGCTACTTTTTAAGCTAAAAGGAAATCTTTTTTGTATTTCCGTAGTGAATGAAGTGATGCTGACACACTCTTACAGACTGCAGTTGTGTTTTCAGTCATCTAACTGATGGTCCAGAATTACCTCATGTTCTTTGTAGAAGAGGAAAACGTTATTTCTGTACCGTTTGGGATTAAAGGCAAAAGAGATTCTCTGAACTGCGTGGTAATAAGTCTTTCTTGAGCGGCTAAGACTGCTTGCGTTTTAAAAGGGTTAAGTTTCAAACCTCAGTTCTGCGCCCATGCAGATAACGCAAGTAAATCAACATTTACATGCTGGGTGGTAGTGCCCAAATTAGTTGGAATTCCACTTAGACATAAATGAAAGTCATCAGCTTATAGGTGATATCTGCGGTGGTAAAGAACATTTGACACATCATTAATAAGTAATGAGAAAAAGTAGTGGGCCCAGTACCCATCCTTGTGGGGCTCCTGATGCTACATCCCTCCATTGCGATCCTTTAGTTTCAGTTATTTCACACTGTTGGATGGATGTAAGATACGAATGGAACCACTGTACAGCAGTAGATGAAAAATTTTGACTTGCGAGTGTAACATGTAGAATGTGAAAGTCAACAGTGTCTAAAGCTTTGCTGAAATCCAAAAAGAATCTAATAGTCGCATTTTGTATGTCCATAGTTTGTTTCATTTTGTTAATCCCTTTTGTAAGGGCGGTCGTCGTACTGCAATTTCGCCGGAAACCTGACTGGTATTCATCTAAAAGGTTATTTCGTTTTAATAATTGGTAAACTGTTCGTGGAGTGTGTAGTCTAAAGCCTTGGACAATATTGGTATAATGCGAATGGGCCTGTAGTAGGAAGGCTGATTGGCAAACAACTTCTTGGGTAATGGTTTTATGAATCCCTGTTTTCAGGATGTTGGGAAGATGCTGATGGTCAGAGAATGCTTGAAAATGTCTGTTATGTACAGAATCGATGAGAGAATTGATCATTTGCACTGTAATATAATCAAGTCATGCGAATGCCCAAAAAATACCAGCGCTGACTTCCTGATCGTGTTAGAGATTACCGGCTGCAAAAGAAAAAATTCGTTTGGGTCAGCCTCTGATCCTATAACCGAGTCGGTGGTTTACAGACTCATGCCTTCGTCAAATAAAGATACCGGCTTGTGGAAATAGCCACCTAGATCCTCATTATGAATATTTTGAATAGTTTTTCAATGACGTTTATCCAAACTGTAGGCCATATGTTAGGAGTTAGATTTTTTTTCATTTTCAACACGAAAGAAATGAACATCTTAATTCCAGTGTGACTGTACTGTTCTTCAGAATCATTCCTGAGGAGAACATTCCGAAATTGCAGTCACATTTGAAGACATTAAAAAATACGTCACATGACACTGGGCGATTAAAGGCTACGAATTATTTCACCATCTGTATTCGGGATACTAATATTTGCTTTTCCGATATTTCGCCTGTTTTGTTACAGCTATCTTCGATTCGGTGACTGAGTTGTGAGAGTCCAAGTATAACGACTTTATGAGCTAAAATGCAATTTAGCTTATGAAGACGCTGGCTTGGTCACTCAGAACTCAGTCTCCGACTGGCCTAGAAGACCGCTGTAAGGTTAACAACCGAAATATCGGAAGTATTACTGTCCCCGATGCACGACCGATAGTTTATGTTATAACTGACTTCACAGGCATGACAGAAAAAAATATTAATTTCACCCTGGCAACTGCTGAATGTGAAAACACCCAGTACTATATTGGCCATTTTTAAGCGCCCGAGGGGTGTTTCGCTGATTCGATGCAACATGTGAGAAGTGAATCCATCCCTTCACGCCGGAAATGAAATATCAATAATAGCAGAGGTTGTAAGACGAAGTGAATACACCATAATCGATTCGAGTTTATGGCTGCTGTTTTCTGTGTTGTGCAATGCTGGCAAATACGAGTACAGTCTTCTGCATGAAATATGTATATGTGAGTCTAGTTCAACAAGTAAAGTAACAAGAGCAACCACGGGAGTGTAAATATCCCGTGTGTGTTAAAATACATATCTAGATAAAAGAGATCTATAAGTGGAAACAGCAGTACTGATGCACTTCGAAATATGGTTTCCAGACAGAAGAGTTGATAGAAATATGGTCACCCACAGCGGTCTGCCAGATGCGGACATCCACAAATATCCGCAGTAATTGCGGATAAAAGCGTGTGCTGTTACTGATATTCGCAATAATAATTGTTCTGTTATTTGCTTTTATTCAAATTACGTTACATGCGGTCAGTAAAGGGGATTGCATGAACTGGCATAGCACACCTGTTGTAATGTTAGCTGAAAGAATGTTGTGGGCCCAGTCAAAGCAGAAGACTTTCCGTCCTTACTTTTTCGCTACGGCCACTATGTGGCTGCACCCAAAGGATTGCGATTGTGCGTTGTCATAACCTTACTTTTTACGCAATCTGTGAAGAACTTCCTGGATGACATTCCTGGCCACTGGCTACCTGAGAAGTACAGGAAATGTATTCGCAGTTGCGAATATGGGTAACCAACTATAGAATGCAATGACGACATGCAAAATTTGTGCCGGACAGATACTCTAATTTCTATTTCCTACACTTAGCGGTCGCGTTAAGCATTGAGGCTATCCGCGTACACTTCGCGGCCACACCCAAGCTTCCATATGTCGTCGTCCATGTGTCATTAACCTGCACTCGTACACTTACAGTGATTCCCTTGCAGGGGAGACACTTAATCGAAAGTCGCTAGTATTCTATCGGTGGATAATGCATGCATGCATGTTCGAAGGGACACTGCGTCGTACTTCTTACTAACATAGACACACACACACACACACACACACACACACACACACGCACAAACGCACTCTCTCTCTCTCTCTCTCGCTAATGTCGTATACAGCTGAGAAGCGCAAGCTGGCACGTTTGTGCCGCATTCAGTTTACGCTTCGCTTTGTAGTGGTTGAGTAAGCAAGTAGCGAATATGTCGGAGTAAACATTGGTGAGAGTTATTTGTTTTGTAAATAAAAACCGCCTTATCGTTGTGCACTGTATTTTATTTCTCCCAGACACGTTTCGCCTTTTTCACTTTAAGGCATCATCAGTGGGATCTAGAATGAGACAATTTTGTTTTGATATGTGTTATTTGTAGATTATAAAACAGTTCACGTCTAGTTTTTATGTAAACAACAAATGACTTACAATTCTACTCGTTTTTGGTTGGCATGTGCGTTTTCTGTCATCTGGTCACATGCTGGAAGTCACACTACAGCTCTGTTTACGAAACATAAGCGTGTTTTTATGTTCTGAACTTTTTTCTGGCCTTATTACTTTGATGCTCTATCGGTCTTCTGTTACCAATTATTTGATATAAAACTGTGATTTCAAGACGTAACTACTGTGGATTCGCTATGTGTCTCATCCTGTTTGATTTGTAGTAGTAGTAGTAGTAGCAGTAGTAGTAGTAAACTTATTCATCCGTAGATCTCGTTTTACAAGGATATAGGACCTGTCAAAGTATTTACACATTTAGACCAATTTAAAATAAGCTAATTCGTATACACATAAATTTACAGACGTCTAGTTAGGCACAATCATTAGATTTACTCCTGGTATACAATACTTTTTTACACATAATTTATTAAATAATGTAATGCCACAGTGTTCTCTCATATCTCACTATCAGTCACTGCACACACTACACACACTGTTTCATAACACTTCACTCACTACACACACAAATACACACACGCTGGTGGTGTCTGGGCCGTTTTCTGTACCGCAACTTCCCATTTGCTATCCTGAAAAACTAAGTCAGCATCCCTCTAATAATGAGTAAGATGCTGACCCCAGAAAGAGGAGGAGATGTTAATATTGTGCTATGCATAGCTTGGAGGTACGTTTTTCTAGAAAAGGAAAAAACAACATAGTGTGAAGGTGTTACGTGGAATGTTGGATGTTTTATAATCATTATTATTATTCATTTGTTTAACATTTTTTTACCAGAACCCTACTCCGTTTTATCTAAGTAATCCTTCAATGTATAAAATGTATTGTACAACAGGTACCTTTTAGCTGCCTTAAATATTTTTTAATCCCTTTTGGTAATTTATTGTACAGTTTTATGCCATGGTACAAAATGCTGATTTGAGTTTTATGTTTATTTGTTTTTTGTAAATGTAAGTAGAGTCTAGCTCTTGCTCCATGGTCATGTACAGAGCTGTTTGTACAGTAATTACCAGTGTTATTTTTGATGTGAAAAATTGATTGGTAGATGTATTCACACGGAGCAGTTAAAATCTCGTGTTTTGAGGAGATCTTTACAATGAGCTCGACTACTATTTTTGGTTATTATTCTTATGGATCTTTTCTGATGTTTGAAACTTGTGTTCCATTTGTTTCCCAAAAAAGAAGATTATAGCTAAGAACTGAGTATACATATGAATAAAATGTAAGTAAAAGACACTGCATGTTAAACACTAATAATAAGAGTCTAAGGGAGTAACATGCTGATGATATTCTGTTTTCAAGTACCTTTGTGTGTTCACACCACTTCAACTTAGGGTCAATATTAATTCCTAGAAATTTTGCATTTGTTACACAGTCTACAGGGGTGCCATCTACATTTAATTTAACATTGTCATTTTCCCTCTTCAAACTGAAATTCACGGCATTAGTTTTCTTTGTGTTCAATGTCACCTTAATACTTATTGTCCAATCGTAAACTTCGTTGCGAGTTTCGTTTGCTTTCTCTGCAAGGAGTTCTCTTGTTTTCTCAGTGACTATAACACTGCTGTCATCAGTGAAGAGAATTTTTTCACCATGAGTTACGCTACTGGGATAGTCATTGCTGTATATCAAGGACAATATTGGTCCCAATATGCTACACTATGCGATCAAAAGAATTCGGACACCTGGATGGAAATAACTTAGAAGTTCGTGTCGACCTCCATCGGTATTCTGGATTTCAGTATGGTGTTACCCCACCCTTAGCCCTGATGTCAGCTTCCATCTCTGTCATACATTCAACCAGGTGCTGGAAGGTTTCTTGGGGAATGGCAGCCCATTCTTCATGGAGTGCTGCACTAAGGAGAGGTCTCGATGTCAGTCGGTGAGGCCTGGCACGAAGTCGGCGATCCAAAACATCCCAAAGGTGTTTTATAGGATTCAAGTCTGGACTCTGTGCATGCCAGCCCATTACAGGGATGTTATTGTCGTGAACCACTCCACAACAGGCCGTACATTATGAACAGGTGCTCTATCGTGTTGAAAGATTCAATCGCCATTCCAGAATTGCTCTTCAACAGGGGGAACCAAGAATGTGCTTTAAACATCAATGTAGGCCTGTGCTGTGATAGAGCCACGCAAAACAACAAGGGGTGCAAGCCCCATCCATAAAAAAGACGACCACACGATAAGACCATCGCATTCGAGACCGAGGGATGTTTGTTGTTGTTGTGGTCTTCAGTCCTGAGACTGGTTTGATGCAGCTCTCCATGCTACTCTATCCTGTGCAAGCTTTTTCATCTCCCAGTACCTACTGCAACCTACTTCCTTCTGAATCTGCTTAGTGTATTCATCTCTTGGTCTCCCCCTACGATTTTTACCCTCCACGCTGCCCTCCAACACTAAATTGGTGATCCCTTGATGCCTCAGAACATGTCCTACCAACCGATCCCTTCTTCTGGTCAAGTTGTGCCACAAACTTCTCTTCTCCCCAATCCTATTCAATACCTCCTCATTAGTTATGTGATCTACCCATCTAATCTTCAGCATTCTTCTGTAGCACCACGTCTCGAAAGCTTCTATTCTCTTCTTGTCCAAACTATTTATCGTCCATGTTTCACTTCCATACATGGCTACACTCCATACGAATACTTTCAGAAATGACTTCCTGACTCTTAAATCAATACTGGATGTTAACAAATTTCTCTTCTTCAGAAACGCTTTCCTTGCCATTGCCAGCCTACATTTTATATCCTCTCTACTTCGACCATCATCAGTTATTTTGCTCCCCAAATAGCAAAACTCCTTTACTACTTTAAGTGCCTCATTTCCTAATCTAATTCCCTCAGCATCACCCGACTTAATTAGACTACATTCCATTATCCTTGTTTTGCTTTTGTTGATGTTCATCTTATATCCTCCTTTCAAGACACTGTCCATTCCATTCAACTGCTCTTCCAAGTCCTTTGCTGTCTCTGACAGAATTACAATGTCATCGGCGAACCTCAAAGTTTTTATTTCTTCTCCATGAATTTTAATACCTACACCGAATTTTTCTTTTGTTTCCTTTACTGCTTGCTCAATATACAGATTGAACAACATCGGGGAGAGGCTACAACCCTGTCTTACTCCCTTCCCAACCACTGCTTCCCTTTCATGTCCCTCGACTCTTATAACTGCCATCTGGTTTCTGCACAAATTGTAAATAGCCTTTCGCTCCCTGTATTTTACCCCTGCCACCTTTAGAATTTGAAAGAGAGTATTCCAGTCAACATTGTCAAAAGCTTTCTCTAAGTCTACAAATGCTAGAAACGTTTAGGAGGGTGGAAATCTCACGTACAGACGTATGACACACGTGACACTCAATCACCTGACCACGTTCGAAGTTCGTGAGTTCCGCGGAGCGCCTCATTCCGCTCTCTCATAATGTATAATGACTACTTAGATCGCTGATACGGAGTACCTGGCAATAGGTGGCAGCACAATGTGCCTAATATGAAAAACGTATGTTTTTCGGGCTGTCCGGATACTTTTGATCAAATAGCGTACCTTGCGGAACCCCTATATTAATGTATTTTTGGTTCTGACAAGTGTTTTACTAAATGCTACGGACTACTAGACTACTAGATCTATTTGAAGTATGTGTTACCTCTACTCCTTGTGCCTTATCTGCTAGGTATGATCAAAACCAGTCACTAACCATCCGTCTTATTCCTAATGCTTCTAATTTATTTAATAGAAACTTGTGGTCGAGTGTATCAAAGGCCTTAGAAGGTTCCAAAAATATGTTTGTGACACTCTCACCTTTGTCAAGAGCATCAAGAACAACTTTTTTTATGTACATGTTCCCAACATAACGAAGTACGTGTTGAAAGCTAACCTCTAATAATCTTATGTTCATAGTTGTTTTCATAGTTGGTGTGTGTGTGTGTGTGTGTGTGTGTGTGTGTGTGTGTGTGTGTGTGTGTGTCTTTTATTTAGAAACAAACATTTATGTGTGTACTGCGGAGGATGGCCACGCAAACAAACTCGTTATTAGAGATAGTGCATTAATAAAATGCAAGCCATGGGCGTAACGTAATGTAAGGTGAAACAAGATGATTTTGCGTTATTGCTAGAAGCCAAATTGGAAACGACGATTTGGAAGAAATTTGCTTATGCATTTGCTGATCGTGGGGAAATCATGTAGTGGTTTGTTTTCGTATAAAGTGTAGTCTTACACTAAACATAGGCCTGAGATTTCAAATTCGTTGTAACAGGCGTGTGAGACTAAGTCCACGTCACATATCGCGAGAACGGCAACGAGTGAAAGTCGTGTCTGTTACCGTACAACACAGCTGCAGAATCCACATCATAAAGAATTATAACACAAATGATTCATGGAACAAGCTACATACCAAATTAAAGTACGCTGAACTGTAGACTAATTCTGTCTGGAAAGAACAAGTATCAACTCGATGCTCAGCGTCCGTGTTTTGATGTCTTAGAACCCACTAATGATGAAATCTTATGGCTAGATTGGACATAAACTGTATATCGTCGTTTTTATAAAACCTTTCTGCACAACGGTAATTATGAAATAATAATAGAATAATTTTACATGAAATACCGAGAACAAGCAGTAGTCAATAGTAATAATACATTGCTTTTCCGTTGTTGTTCATGGAAATGAAGAGTCAACTACTATTCAGCATTTAAAATAGTTGTTGTAAGTGTACAACGTGCTGTTTATTTGTACGATATAAATGAAGAGTTTTGCTATCTTGAAAGAAAAATACTTCTGACGAGCAAAGAAGACATAAGAAGGGTACTACCAAGGGTCTATTAATATTATGGGGCAGGATTTCGATGGCAGTACAATTTAGCTGGGGATTGTGAAAGCATGGACTCTTAATCAACTTTAATTTTATTTATAGTATTCCCCATACAGTTACCACCACATACCACAGACTTAACTAACCAGGATTTCACATTCAGTTTTTCAGATACCTGATTTGTTAGGAAAAAAAAGGGAAAACAAGCTCTCACTTCAGAACAATAATAAAAAACTCAAGATGACACAAATGAAGGTACAGTCAGAAGATCTTAATTTAATTACACATATTTCATCCAAAGTACGTATTTCGGCTCGCAGAGATCAACCTTAAAAAAGGGGCACACGATATAACCTGTAACAACAGAGGCTAGTGAAAACAGTAGCACAACGACACCCCACTACGATCCTTAAGTTAAGAAAATACATACAGAGAATATAGACGTCGTACTCAATCTACAGTCACATAATAATCAAACAGACGTACGTTAATCATCAAGGCAATTCGAATCACTAAAACAAAATAAAATATACTTACTCAAGGCACCAGCCCTAAAATTACTGGTCCTGTGGCGGCCCAGTAGCGCTTAATCAACTGAGAACTTTGGCAGTACACTAATGCCTCCACAGAATCAAAGGTCAGCACAAGAAAATGACACGATTCTCACTTACGGATAGCTTTTCATTCGTCGTAGCGGAAATATTTCTTCCGCAAACGCTTCCTGGCTCCCAGCTGCCGCATTCTCTGGACACATGTGTGCAAACACCATATGCTGCTCCAGCCAAACGATGCCTCTCGTTAACAGCGCGGTACACACCGTGCTGATGGTCTGGAACCCATTGCTTTTTTGCCTCCACGCTGTCGTCTCCAGCCGAGCCACATAACTGTACAGACACCGGAAAATCATTCCCAGCCCTGCCGATACGAAACAAACTTGACCGCGACACCAACACCTGAGCCCCAGTGGCGCATCACGGACCGCGTATCACAGAAGTGCCCGCCGCTTCCCACGGCGATCCGACGTTGGCTGCCAGAAGGTATGCCGATTCCATTCCAGGAGTGCAACTCGTCTTCAAGAGCCAGCAATGCCGTTGCAAAGCATGCTTGACCAACAAGCCATGCGAATCCCCGCTTCCTTACACTTTGGCGCGACTGGAGTGTCTGATCCTGCCGGTGCGAATTGCTGTCTGAGGTTGGAATTCAAGCGGACCTAAATCATGACATAATACTCACAGGTCTTGATTTGAAAAGATTCTTAGAATGTTCCTCTTGGGAATAGCATTGTCATGGATTGCAGCTAAATCCTGAAAGGAGGACAATAGAGGTGTATCGGGCGTTATGTTCTAGATGAATACTCAAAATTAAATGGAGTGACAGGAAGTCAGCAATCTCTCTGAGGAACCATTGAGACAAGTCATGATTTGCATTGCATCTCTTTGTACGAACAGGTCAAGGAAAAGTCGTAAGTGTCATGGATTGCAGCTAAATCCTGAAGGGAGGACAATAGAGGTGTATCGGGCGTTATGTTCTAGATGAATACTCAAAATTAAATGGAGTGACAGGAAGTCAGCAATCTCTCTGAGGAACCAGTGAGACAAGTCATGATTTGCATTGCATCTCTTTGTACGAACAGGTCAAGGAAAAGTCGTAGGTGTCATGGATTGCAGCTAAATCCTGAAGGGAGGACAATAGAGGTGTATCGGGCGTTATGTTCTAGATGAATACTCAAAATGGAATGGAGTGACAGGGGGTCAGCAATCTCTCTGAGGAACCAGTGAGACAAGTCATGATTTGCATTGCATCTCGTTGTACGAACAGGTCATGGAAAAGTCGTAATACGACCAACCTCCTTTCGTTTTGTTTTATTTTTAACGTGAATATATATCACGAAGTGAGGCGTTTCGCCTGCGCGAGCGAAACACTTATTCTTTGACATCGCGTTGCTCTATTGCGAGTGAAGAAAACTTAGAAAATCGGTATATGACTGGACTTTGTTACGAAAGAGGATAACGAGATGACGTGTAGGAAGTGTGTGCAATGAAACACTCATTGTTAGCCGCCATATTGGATAATTTGTGTTTCTTTGAGATTCACAAGCGATACGTAATGTTAATGTGGAGTTTAGTAACGTTCGTAACACAGTCTGTTGCATTTCAAAGGTAAATGCGCGTATTTCATTTTGATTAAAGGATTCTGTGATGAACTATTATGTACTACAAGCTTGTATAGGACTTCGAGCATTTGGTAGTCGATGTTTGCTGTAGAACCTGCATCAATAACACAGTCAAGGCAATAGAGAAAGTTTTGTCAGGTAAAAAGAACTCATTTCACTGGCAGACAACCATCGAATGACCAAATGCGAATGGCAGTGTTCCAATTCGAGAAGAATCTTACATTTCAAGAATTTTACAGGCAACCGCCGGAGTCGGCAGCTGCTTCTACACCACGAGATTGACTTGTCTACGTGTGAGAAATTACGTATGCTGTGGGATTAGACGACGCCGTCAAAGATAGTACCCTTCACAGACATACAAACAGAGACACTACACACACTGGTTCAGTAGCTACGAATTTAATATTACCAGCTTGAAAACATTGAATTCCTCTTTTGAGTGCATTGTGCTGCCGCCTACTGCTAGGTACCCCGTAACAGCGACCTCAGTAGTCATTAGACATCGTAAGTGAGCAGAATGGGGCGATCCACGGAATTCACGGACTTCAAATGGTTCAAATGGCTCTGAGCACTATGGGACTCAACATCTGAGGTCATTAGTCCCCTAGAACTTAGAACTAGTTAAACCTAACTAACCTAAGGACACCACACACATCCATGCCCGAGGCAGGATTCGAACCTGCGACCGTAGCGGTCTTGCGGTTCCAGACTGCAGCGCCTTTAACCGCACGGCCACTTCGGCCGGCTTCACGGACTTCGAACGTGGTCAGGTGATTGGGTGTCACTTGTCTCACACGTGTGTACATCCCTAGGTCTACTGTTTCCGGTGTCATAGTGAAGCGGAAACGTGAAGGGACACGTACAGCACGAAAGCGTACATGCCGACCTCGTCTGCTGACTGACAGCGACCGCCGACAGTCGAAGAGGGTCCTAATGTGTAATAGGCAGACATCTATCCACACCATCACACACGAATTCCAAACTGCATCAGGATCCGCTGCATGTACTTTGACAGTTAGGCCGGAGGTGATAAAACTAGGATTCCATGGTCGAGCGGCTGCTCATAAGCCATACTCACAGCAGTAAAAGCCAAACGACGCCTCACTTGGTGTAAGGAGCGTAAACATTGGACCATTGAATAGTGGAAAAACCTAGTGTGGAGTGATGACTCACGTTACACAATGTGGCGATCCGATGGCAGGGTGCGGATATGGCGAATGCCCGGTGAACGTCATCTGCCAGTGTGTGCAGTGCCAACAGTACAATTAGGAGGCGTTGGTGTTATGGAGTGGTCGTGTTTTTCATGGAGGGGACTTGCACCCCTTCTTTTTATGTGTGGCACTGCCACAGTACAGTGCCACACTGATGTTTTAAGCACCTTCTTGCTTCCAAGTCTTGAAGACAAATTCGGGGATGGCGACTGCATCTTTCAACACGATCGAGCACCTGTTCATAATGCATGGCCTGTGGCGGAGTGGTTCACAACAATAACATCCCTGTAATGGACTGGGCTGCACAGAGTCCTGACCTGAATCCTGTAAAACGCCTTTTGGATGTTTTGGAACGCCGACTTCGTGCCAGGTCTCACCGACCGACATCGATACCTCTCCTTAGTGCAGCACTCCATGAAGAATGGGCTGCCATTCCACAAGAAACCTTCCAGCACCTCATTGAACGTATGCCTGCGAGAGTGTAAGCTGTCATCAAGGTTAAGGGTGGGCTAGCACCATACTGAATTCCAGCATTAGCGATGGAGGGCGCCACAAACTTGTAAGTCATTTTCAGCCTAGTGTCGGGATACTTTCGATAACATAGTGCATCTGTATGGCGTGGAAAGTTGTAATTGACTAAATAACGAAAAGTGTGAGATCAGCCATTTGACTACTAAATCACAAAAATTTGAAGCCAAGTCAATTAAATACCGGGGATTACATTTACGAATAACTAAAAATGGAATGACCAGATAGAAAATGTTGTGGGGAAAGTGAACCAAAGATTTCGTCTTATTGACAGAATAGAAGAAGCACGGATCTACTAAAAGAACTGCCAACTCTTCACTTGTCTTTCCTCTTCTGGAGAACTGCTGCACGTTATCAGATCCTTGCCATAAAGGACTGCCGAAGGACGTGGAAAAAGTTTAAAGAAGGACAGCTCGTTTTCAGTTATCGCGAATTACTGAAGGGAGTGTCACGGATATGTTTCGCGAGTTGCTCTGGCAACCATTAAAGCAAAGGCGTTTTTCGACACCGCGAGATCTTTTTGGGAAATTTTTACTCCGTATGCGAAAATATTGTATTTTGTTGACACCCACCAACATAGGGTGATATGATCATCCTAATAAAATATGAGAAACGAAAGCTCGCACGGAAAGCTGTTACTGGTCGTATTCCCTGCGTGCTGTTCGGGAGTGGAACGGTACAGAAGTAATCTGGAGCTGGTTCGATGAACACTCTTCCACGCACGTTAGTGCAGAGTAGTCACGTAGTTGTAGATGGAAAGTTGTATGTAAACATCAGGGAATAACTGGAGTATAGGAAGCCACAGCGGACAGAAATTGCGGAGGAAGGCAGGGATTGACATATATAGGACAAGTTATTGTGGATATTTGGGTCTCGTGGTTTTCTAAAATGAAGAAACTGGTACAGGATAGGCAATCGTATGGGGCAAGAAGACCGATGATCTACCTCCCTCCTCCGGTAGAAATGATCGGACACAAATCTGTCCTCGTAAAAGACATTTGGCTGCTTGGACACAATACGAACAGCGCAATGCCCTCGATTAAAGGCGACCTCCAAAAGTTAGAGCCGAAGACTGAAGATGCCTTCGGCAGGGATCTCTCCCTCAAAAAGGTAGTGACAGACGGGATGATTCGAAATTTAACTAGCAAGAACAGGATACGGCTCACCCTGTACAGAGGAGCGCAAACCAATCAATTCGAAAAGAATGAAGAAACACTGGGCAAAGAAGAAAGCTAGGCTTACTGCAGATTGCAAGAAAGCTTAACGAGTTCCATGTCGACCCAAAACAGTTACAATCTCTCTCAAAAAAAAAGTAGGAAGGCTTTCGCAAAACAAACGACAGTTCTGGATACGGATACAGCAAATCTCACTGTAGTACGCCGTAATGTAGACCACAACCTTACCTTTTGTGGTCAACGCTGCACTGACTGAACCGTTCACACACATCTCACGAAACGTATTCACAGCTGTATTTCTGCTAGTAACTATCACTTTGAACACTGGATAGCTGAGTTGGTAAGAGCGCTGTACGTAAAAGGCAATGTTCCAAGTTCGAACCCCGGTACGGCATTCAATTTTAATCTGCCAGGAAGTTTCGAAATAGCTCAGACTCCGCTACGGAGTGAAATATTCATTCTGAGGAGCTATCGCTAGGTCCTTTGTCCGTATAGTTTTCCTTTCAAGAGTGATAGTCCCATTAGTCAGAAGAGCTTCCGTGAAGCCTAGAAACCAAGAGACATGCAGTGACGCAAGTGAAGCAATCAGGGTGGATCGTGAGTCCTGTTAGAATGGCTCGGTCAGTGCCCGAGAAAGGCAAAGTTCCTGCTTTGTGTCACGCTCCAATTCTGATCTACCAGGAATTTCGAAACAGTATACATATGGGCGCAGAGTGGAGCATTTATCTAGAGTGTGGATTCATTCTTGGAGACCGTGTCCACCACTAAATAGAGTTCGTTTTTTCTCAGCACTATGGCGTCTACCAGTAGGACAATGCAAAGTATAATACAGCTCGAATTGTTCGAGTGTGGTTAAGAGACTACCAAGATGAGCGGTGCGGTGGGACAGGAGAACCCCGTTGGCGAGTTTGCGTATTGACATGGTCACCAGACTACCCCAATCAAGAATCTGTGGAACCACCCCGAATCGAGCTGTTTGCACTACGAATCCTCAATCGAGAAACCTAGCGCAGCTGGTCATGGGACTGGAGTTGGTATGGCTCTTTAAATTCCAGTTGGTACCTTCTAGAACCCTGCTGATTCTCTTCCTGCGCATCTCGCAGCGGTCCGCTCTTCAAAACATGATTGTTCACGGCTTTGACAAGTGATCACGTTACCGCAACTGGACAATATATGTTGTCTATGTCCAGCCGAATGTTCGTTACAGTGTCGTGCAAAAATATGAAGTAAATCGATTAAGAACTTCTTGAGATTTTTGATTACAAATTTTTTTTCGTGTATAGGATGGGGCAGTTACATCTGTTTTGGGAAAATGTATGGGAAACTACACATCGGATCACGAAATGGGTTGTAATAACAGTTGTCCGTCTCGGAGGGGGACAGCCAGTGACATTACGGTACCATTCGATCCCACTGCCCCACTCCCAAGGGGTGGGAGGGGGTCAACTTTTAACTCTTCAATAGGAAGCTCCAATTTTTATTGTGGATTCGGACTCTCGGGGAAAATATGTCACTTTTAGGTGAAACAATTTTATTGTTGCGTGATAGGTGGCGCTGTAATCGATACAAAACAAAATGGGCTACAACACGTTGAAACATGATAGTACCTCGGGAAACTACCCAAGAGATTACGATCCTAGGAGGGTAGAAGGACGCTATTCTTACAATCTGTAATGCGACACCGCTGTTTTATAGCAAACCAGCGTGATTACCCAGACTTTAGTACGTTACGGTGTCCACATTTTTGGCGTAATCACTTTCACAGATGGCGCCGAAGTGGAAAGCGGTTGGAACAGACCATTGGTTTGAGTACGAAGTCTTTCGCGACCGAGTCCTTGCACAAAAAGTTCTCGGTTTACTTGCCGCATTAAATTTGGATAAAATCCCGAGCTTTCGATGACTAACTCCGTCATCTTCGTCAGTGGTAAAACTGACTGTCGTGGACCGGCGAGGCTTCGGCTTTTATAAGCAGTGGACGGCTTCTCATTGGCTGGATGATGTCACGGTGAAAACGGCGCGTACGGAGGTGGCGGCTTCTATGTCTCCTTATCCAGCGTTGCTTGCAGCGGCATTCATCGCAACAGCGCGGAGAACTGCGCTCTTTCTTTATCAACTGCGCGTTTCCATGCATTGCTGAGTGCATATCCGGAGAAGCCCTCCACTGCTTATAAAAGCGGAAGCCTCACCGGTCCACGACAGTCAGTTTTTCCCCTGACGAAGATGACGGAGGTAATCATCGAAAGCTCGGGATTTTATCCTAATTTGACGCGGCAAGTAAACCGAGAACTTTTTATGGTTTGTTTATCAGTGCAGTAACAACTACATTTACCGTTACCCAGAAACAACAACATGGACGGAGTAGTGTTTTGTTCCGTTAGGGGTGCTTTTTTAATGTGAGTCCACTTGTCTCTCACCGTCGGTGTGCTTGTCTTAGGTCTTGCCCTTGCCTCTCACAAATCTTCACATTTTACTGAAGCAAATGTTTGAAATGGTGCCTGTTTGGTCGAATACACATTACAACCTCGTTTTTGAAAGACAATCCTTCGTCTATAAGTGTCCCTTCGCTAACGTTTCCACATTCAGTGATTATTTGCTGCCAAATATTTGAAACAGTTGTTGGTGCGCCCATGTAACATTTCTCTTTTAGCTTCTCCCCACAGGAAAAAATCGGGATGCGTCAAATCCGGTGAACGCGCAGGGCCACTCATGAGGACCTCCTCGTTCAGTCCATCCACTGCGACATTTTCCTCTGTCGGAGGCCGTGGTGAGATTCTTCGTGTCGGCTGAACACTTCCAGTTGCACTAAAGAGTTGCATAAAACCGCTAAATGTTGTTGTAGAAGGAACATTCCTCTCAGGGAACAGGTTCGCAATCCATCGACGAGCTACTCACACGTGCCTATTTGACGCATATTACTAAGCAATGATATCTACCCTCTCTGAAATAATCAGCATCGTTGCACACGTAGGAAGAGATATTAGAGATTCGAATGTTTGCAGGAAAGTGAACCGCGACCGCTTCGGTCCACCATTTCCTTGTCCGTCGTTCGCAGTACGGCCACAGTCGCGCCCGACACAATGGAACTACATCCACGCACCCGAGGCGTTGCACCTACAGTGAGAACAACGGACTGTTCACTCTTTGTGCATACCAGATGGTTATTTTGGTGGTACAAAATGTGTCGCAGACAATAGTTCACATATCGAACATTCCCCTGTAACTTTTCATCGGTTTGTAACCCATTTTGATAAGTGTCGATTACAGCGCCATCTTTTACACTACGGTAAAATTATTCCACACAAAAGTTACCTATTTTTCCGGAGAATCCGAATCAGTGGTAAAAATGGGGGGTAGGGGGTGGGGGTGGGGAGGTTATATTGAACATTTCAAATCTGGCGCCCGTCCCACCCTCTAGGGGTGGGCAGGGGATCGAGTGTAGTGTCACTGCGTAATGCTATTGTAAATATAATACTGCCATTAATCTGTATATTTTAAATTTTTTTGTTCCGTAATAATCTTGAAAAATTAAGGAAATACTATAATGAGAGTAAGCCTTTGTTAAGTGTACTTTATCTATTTAAAATAACCTCTTTGACGTGGGTGGAATAAATGTATTAAAACATACTTTGTAAATAATTATGTAGTATTTCAAGTACAACTGTAACTAATTATATCAGTTTTGTATGTATATGCTGTCATGCAATTGTAGATGGTTCATACTTAGGGTTTTTGTAAGCAGAAGTGTAAATTGTAAAGGTGTAGGGATCATAGGTAGAACGGAACTCCGTTCTGTGGTGGAATGGAAAACGTGGTGGGGCGCGCGAGTGAGAATTTGCGCGCAAGTGGCTCATACAGTCGGTAGCTGTCCTGCAAGTGGTTAACACGCATTACGTTGGCCAAGCACTAGAGGCCCCAAATTTACCTGCAAGACTGGGTTTTGCCCTCGGACGTGTTCTACGTGATTGGTGCAATACGGCAATAAATTAATAGCTCAGAAATTTGCAATTTTATCGTCGCCACCAAGAGGAAGACACAGCTATGTATATCAAGAGCCATACCTGCACAATGTCAGTAAGCAGCCCCGCCTCGCACCACCTTCGACATCAGCAACAGGCAAAGTACTTTATTTAGAAGTGTATCACAGTATGAACCATCCTTTTTCAATCAGTGGAATACAAGTATTAAATGTACAGTCGTGCTCAAAAGTAACCGAACGACCTGAACTGCATTTCGCTTGATTCGCATGCAACCGGCACAACGCGGCTGTCTAACAGGTCCTCTAATCGCCCCTTAGTACAGTCGTTTGACTGTTGAAAATGGTTCCAACATGTCACCACTAGAAAACACTGCTCTGTATCGCAGTAACTCAAGATGTGAAGTAATACCACGATGCAACAAATATCAGGGAACACGTTATCACAGGTAAGACTGTCCTTAAGGCTTGTAAGCTCACATTTGTTGCAATAAATGACATACATGAAATGTTACCACTCTCATTGTTACGTCAGATAGGTAATGCACGTAGTAAGTTCATTGTATTCATGATTTCCTCTTCAAAACATACCGTACTTCTTATTTAACACAAAACGTCATTAAAAATTTAAGTTATTCACGAGCAGCTAGTTGAGGATATGTATGAACTTCAAATGACACGACGAACCGTCTAGTTCTGCACATGGATTCAAACTCAGGTCAAGCAGACTAAGCAAAGATTTCATGACTGACGCAAACTAACAGTCATTCCTGATTAGGCATACAGGGAGTGATGTACCTCGATTTTAGACAATATCAGTTAGCAAATATCAACTTTAAATTACATAACGCAAACATTGTCCCTGTTAACGAACTACGTGAGATGTTAAATATTGCTTCTTCACAAGTAACTTACTTGAAATGCCGTGAGGTAAAGCTTTGAGTTGGACAGAGATTCGAACCCAGAACCTAAACAGATTGATATCGAAGCACAACCAACTTTGACACATCGGATTCCCTCGGCAGTAGCTAGATGTTTTAACTGAAATGACGAGACGAAACATTAACTTTTTCCTTCCCAGGACTCCAACCCGGCACCTATCGCTGTTATATTCTAGAGAAAACGAACGTTAAATATGGGTTTGTTGCACCAGCAGCGACATGTGAGCATGTTTGAACCAGAAATAATATGACGAAGAGTTCAGTGCTCACTGGGAATAGAGCCCCAGAATTATCGTTGTTGACTACACACAAAGAGACGTCAGCTACCGAATTTTTCTCCACCAGCAGCTGGGAATAACATCTTGAACTTACAGTGATCTCGCAAATAGTTCTGTGTCCCACTGGGGGTCAAAAACGTCAGATATCGTTAGTGTTGACAACGAATGAAAAAACATTAAAAATCAAAATTATTATCCTCCAGCAGATTGGTGTTCTCATGCTCGAGCTTGATAATTCATAATGAAATCGTTAGTGCTGGGCCAGGATTCGAACCCATTCAAGCGTGTGTGGCCGAGTGGTTCTAGGCGCTTCAGTTTGGAACCACGCGGCCGCTACGGTCTCAGGTTCGAATCCTGCCTCGGGCTTGGATGTGTGTGATCTCCTTAGGTTAGTTAGGTTCAGGTAGTTCTAAGTTCTAGGGGACTGATGACCTAAGATGTTAAGTCCCATAGTGCTCAGAGCCATTTGAACCATTCACGCGTAATATGTGGAGACGTTGAGGAATCTGCAGTTTTGAACAAACAACAAATTGTAGCCGTGCTGTATTGTCATCAAGGGAGCAAATTCCCCGTTAAGGGCGATGTGAGTTGCATTCTCAGTTCAGAACCAATTTTATCGACATACAGAAGCTCAGATAAAAGATGGAATAAGTGTCCTGTGACCCTACATAGCGTTTGTTTCGTCACTAGAAATAAATAACTAGTATAAGAAAGGTTACTGGTGACAGAGTTTCTACATGTCGCCACTCCAGACTTTATTGTGGTTCAACCTAACGTCTACTTGGCAGTGAAGGAATATCATCTTTAATGTGAACTTCAGACCACACTGCCATTATATCTTCTTCACTTGGTGTAGCCAGAAGAGAATGGAATCTTTCTCTCCCTATCTAAAATCATTGACAGAAGTGGAAATCGAACCCAGACCATAGATATAAGAACCGACCATCAGTCCAACAAACCACTAAATCCTCTCTTCTGTGACTCATTTTTCTATCGTAACGCCGTTGCGCCACACTGGATGAGAATTCTGACTCACAGGCTCCCTGTAGTAAATTGCAGCATTTTCAGTAAATTTATTTACTAGGTTGACAGAATCACCATGAACTAGCTGCCTCGGCTACCCAGTGCATACATTCGACTCTATTTAGTAATCACCAAAATGAAATCACGTAAGTGCCACCTACACAGAACTGCCAACAGTGTAGGATGCAGAAATTTAAATAGGAAGTGTTCCTTTCCACTTGAGTTATTCTATTGATCTATCTGTTTGTAGAAAACGTCGTGCAGCGCAAAAGAAAAGCTGTAACTGTTTCTCTCAGAAGTCTAGACCTGGCCATTTGCATTATCTCGCAGCGCTGTGGTATGCAGAAATTCTGGAGGCATTGCTGTTCAGCTCTGGAGCCGTTGTAGCTATGTGTCAGCTAGTAGCGTAATGGTAACTCTTCTGCACCATAGATAAGATGCCGAGAGTTCGAATACATTTACTGCTAAAATTCTTTAAAACGCAATTCTCCTGTCTGCTGAAGTTACCAATCTAATGGAACTTTGAACATAATTCCATTCACTTCTCAACCAAAAATAGTCGCATGTGGAAAAAGGGCTAACTTCTGCGACATTTTGTTATTTTCAGGTTTAATAGTCATCCAGGTAGCAGATGCATCTCAAAGCTTTTGTATTATGTATGGGAAGAGCACATCATGCTCAAAGACGTCAGAAAAGTATTTTCTACGTTAGCTGTCGTGCAGTAGTGGCATTTTATTCTTCTTCAGACATTGTTTGACAGTTTTAACTCAAAACAAGTTTTCTACATGCATGTAATCAATAAACTGCATGTGCATTGTCAGACTGTTATATACAACACCAGAGAATTCGCATATATCGTTCATGATTAATTTCTCTCTCATGTTTACTATTGTTTTAACAACACTAAAAGAACCCTTAAGAAAATTGTGCACTGTATTATAAGAAATGAAATAAAACTACCCACGATAACCTTACGACGAAAATCTGTTTTAATAAAACTGAGTATCTGTACACAAGGGTGCCTCTATCGACACGAATTAGTAAAATACTACTCACTTAGATTTTGATTGGGTCTGTGTATAATTGGTATGCTGTGTCATACTCAAGAGGTATGCAAATGTGGCATTTCATAATTATAGTTATGTATTTCTGGAAACCCAAAATTTGCTTGTCAGCAGTGGAAAGAGGCGTTACCTGTTATGCAGCATTGTAAGTTTTTCACCATTGCTGTATGAGCCCAAAGTATTTTCTTGCGATTTCCTTATTGATGTTTGATCTGACTGCTTGTAGCTCTTTCACAGAAGGGGTAAAGACGTTGACGTCAGTGAGACTGGAACTGCGAACCATAACAGACGCTTTCTCACAGGTCAGCACGTTACCATACAGCTGGCGAAGAGGTATGTGTCTTAGCTTCCTCTTACGAGAGCAGTAGTGACTAAGGGTAAGGTCAATGAGTCGGATGCGAGTTTTGCAACTGTGAAATACTTTCCTACATTATAGAAGCGATTATTAAATTTGAACGAATATTGCGAAAATTTTTACTTAGATAGCTTAGAATGAAAATCTTTCTGTTTATTTCGAAGGAAAACAATTGATTTGCTAAAACATTGTCGGTCATACACAACTTGAAACAGGTCATGTCGACCAAATCGTATGGAAGAACTGACAGCGACGTATATCGGAAGGCAGTAAGATCTCTTGCCTTTTGGTTTGGCAGTACTCGATAGCCATTTCTAGGCGCAAGTGAATGAAGAAAGGCAACGCGTTTTTGTTATCAACTAACGTCTTCATCAATTACTTTAGTTTTATTGTAAACTAAGAGTAATTGCTGATGTTTGATATTAACATGAAAAGGATTCCGTAGACAGGGAAAGAACCTGTTCTTTGGAAACTACTTCTATAGTGACCAAAAGGCATTAAATGATCTTCAGGCACATGTGTTCCAGCAGCAGTATGAATAAAATGATAGTAATAATCGAATTATCCTGTAACTTCACACTTCACAGTGGATTTTCTCGAACTAAGAAATTTGCTCAATTTGTGAAAATTCAAAATGGCTTTACATCTACACATCTACAACTATACTCCGCGAGCCACCTTACGGTGTGTGGCGGAGGGTACTTATTGTACCACTATCTGATCCCCCCTTCCCTGTTCCATTCACGAATTGTGCGTGGGAAGAACGACTGCTTGTAAGTCTCCGTATTTGCTCTAATTTCTCGGATCTTTTCGTTGTGATCATTACGCGAGATATATGTGGGCGGTAGTAATATGTTGCCCATCTCTTCCCGGAATGTGCTCTCTCGTAATTTCGATAATAAACCTCTCCGTATTGCGTAACGCCTTTCTTGAAGTGTCCGCCACTGGAGCTTGTTCAGCATCTCCGTAACGCTCTCGCGCTGACTAAATGTCCCCATGACGAATCGCGCTGCTTTTCGCTGGATCATGTCTATCTCTTCTATTAATCCAACCTGGTAAGGGTCCCATACTGATGAGCAATACTCAAGAATCGGACGAACAAGCGTTTTGTAAGCTACTTCTTTCGTCGATGAGTCACATTTTCTTAGAATTCTTCCTATGAATCTCAACCTGGCGCCTGCTTTTCCGACTATTTGTTTTATGTGATCATTCCACTTCAGATCGCTCCGGATAGTAACTCCTAAGTATTTTACGGTCGTTACCGCTTCCAATGATTTACCACCTATGGCATAATCGTACTGGAATGGATTTCTGCCCCTATGTATGCGCATTATATTACATTTATCTACGTTTAGGGAAAGCTGCCAGCTGTCGCACCATGCATTAATCCTCTGCAGGTCCTCCTGGAGTACGTACGAGTATTCTGATGTTGCTACTTTCTTGTAGACAACCGTGTCATCTGCAAATAGCCTCACGGAGCTACCGATGTTGTCAACTAAGTCATTTATGTATATTGTAAACAATAAAGGTCCTATCACGCTTCCCTGCGGTACTCCCGAAATTACCTCTACATCTGCAGATTTTGAACCGTTAAGAATGAAATGTTGTGTTCTTTCTTCTAGGAAATCCTGAATCCAATCACAAACCTGGTCCGATATTCCGTAAGCTCGTATTTTTTTCACTAAACGTAAGTGCGGAACCGTATCAAATGCCTTCCTGAAGTCCAGGAATACGGCATCAATCTGCTCGCCAGTGTCTATGGCACTGTGAATTTCTTGGGCAAATAGGGCGAGCTGAGTTTCACATGATCTCTGTTTGCGGAATCCATGTTGGTTATGATGAAGGAGATTTGTATTATCTAAGAACGTCATAATACGAGAACACAAAACATGTTCCATTATTCTACAACAGATTGACGTAAGCGAAATAGGCCTATAATTATTCGCATCTGATTTATGACCCTTCTTGAAAATGGGAACGACCTGCGCTTTCTTCCAGTCGCTAGGTACTTTACGTTCTTCCAGCGATCTACGATAAATTGCTGATAGAAAGGGGGCAAGTTCTTTAGCATAATCACTGTAGAATCTTAAGGGTATCTCGTCTGGTCCGGATGCTTTTCCGCTACTAAGTGATAGCAGTTGTTTTTCAATTCCGATATCGTTTATTTCAATATTTTCCATTTTGGCGTCCGTGCGACGGCTGAAGTCAGGGACCGTGTAACGATTTTCCGCAGTGAAACAATTTCGGAACACTGAATTCAGTATTTCTGCCTTTCTTCGGTCGTCCTCTGTTTCGGTGCCATCGTGGTCAACGAGTGACTGAATAGGGGATTTAGATCCGCTTACCGATTTTACATATGACCAAAACTTTTTAGGGTTCTTGTTTAGATTGTTTGCCAATGTTTTATGTTCGAATTCGTTGAATGCTTCTCTCATTGCTCTCTTTACGCTCTTTTTCGCTTCGTTCAGCTTTTCCTTATCAGCTATGATTCGACTACTCTTAAACCTATGATGAAGCTTTCTTTGTTTCCGTAGTACCTTTCGTACATGATTGTTATACCACGGTGGATCTTTCCCCTCGCTTTGGACCTTAGTCGGTACGAACTTATCTAAGGCGTACTGGACGATGTTTCTGAATTTTTTCCATTTTTGTTCCACATCCTCTTCCTCAGAAATGAACGTTTGATGGTGGTCACTCAGATATTCTGCGATTTGTGCCCTATCACTCTTGTTAAGCAAATATATTTTCCTTCCTTTCTTGGCATTTCTTATTACACTTGTAGTCATTGATGCAACCACTGACTTATGATCACTGATACCCTCTTCTACATTCACGGAGTCGAAAAGTTCCGGTCTATTTGTTGCTATGAGGTCTAAAACGTTAGCTTCACGAGTTGGTTCTCTAACTATCTGCTCGAAGTAATTCTCGGACAAGGCAGTCAGGATAATGTCACAAGAGTCTCTTTCCCTGGCTCCAGTTCTGATTGTGTGACTATCCCATTCTATACCTGGTAGATTGAAGTCTCCCCCTATTACAATAGTATGATCACGAAACTTCTTCACGACGTTCTGCAGGTTCTCTCTGAGGCGCTCAACTACTACGGTTGCTGATGCAGGTGGTCTATAGAAGCATCCGACTATCATATCTGACCCACCTTTGATACTTAACTTAACCCAGATTATTTCACATTCGCATTCGCTAATAACTTCACTGGATAGTATTGAATTCTTTACTGCTATAAATACTCCTCCACCATTGGCGTTTATCCTATCCTTGCGGTATATATTCCATTCTGTGTCTAGGATTTCGTTACTGTTCACTTCCGGTTTTAACCAACTTTCCGCTCCTAATACTATATGCGCACTATTTCCTTCAATAAGAGATACTAATTCAGGAACCTTGCCCTGGATACTCCTGCAGTTTACCAATATTACGTTAACTTTTCCTGTTTTTGGTCTCTGAGGACGGACGTTCTTTATCAACGATGATAATGTCCTCTCTGGTAAGCCGTCAGGTATTTTATCGTTTCGCCCAAGGGGGGGTCCCTCTAACCTAAAAAACTCCCGTGTGCACGCCACACGTACTCTGCTACCCTAGTAGCTGCTTCCGGTGTGTAGTGCACGCCTGACCTGTCTAGGGGGGCCCTACAGTTCTCCACCCAATAACGGAGGTCGATGAATTTGCAACCATTATAGTCGCAGAGTCGTCTGAGCCTCTGGTTTAGACCCTCCACACGGCTCCAAACCAGAGGACCGCGATCGACTCTGGGCACTATGCTGCAGATATTAAGCTCAGCTTGCACTCCGCGTGCGATGCTGGTTGTCTTCACCAAATCAGCCAGCCGCCGGAAGGAACCAAGGATGGCCTCAGAACCCAAGCGGCAGGCGTCATTCGTTCCGACATGTGCTACTATCTGCAGCCGGTCACACCCAGTGCGTTCAATAGCTGCCGGAAGGGCCTCCTCCACATTACGGACGAGACCCCCCGGCAAGCACACCGAGTGCACACTGGCATTCTTCCCCGACCTACCCGCTATTTTTCTGAGGGGCTCCATAACCCGCCTAACGTTGGAGCTCCCTATAACTAATAGGCCCGCCCTCTGTGACTGTCGGGACCTTGCCGGAGAATCGGCCACTGGCCCAACAGGCGAGGCATCCTGTGGTGGCTCGGAAACGATGTCATCACCACTAGGAAGCACCCCGTACCTGTTGGAAAGGGGTAAGGCAGCTGCCACGTGGCCAGATCCCACCTTCGCCTTTCGGCCAGGCACGCGCGAGCCTACCACTGTCCGCCATTCACCCTGGAGTGATGGCTGACCGGTAAGATGCTCACTGCCGGAAGACGCAGCGACATCAGGGGTTCCATGTGATTCCAAGGCCACCGAAGTAGGCATAGGTCTCACCACAGTTGCCCCAACGCCACTACGAGCCGACGCCTGCGCCTCGAGCTCGATGAGCCTAACAGACAAAGCCTCCACCTGCCCCCGAAGAGTGGCCAATTCTCCTTGCGTCCGCTCACAACAACCACAGTCCCTACACATGACTATGTTTACCCTACTCTATACGGTGACAAATTCCCAAGATAATCTTCTGATGAGCTACTCTGATAATCAAGAAACACTCACTGAAATACGAGACGCGAAAACTACGCTAGGTTTTCCCAGAAAAACTATTTAAAAGCTAAGCGCAGCAAATAAGTACAAAAACGCTTTATACAAACAGTACTCGCTGCTGCTGGTGCTCTCGCTCTGGCTGTCACAAGACAACTGCTGATTCAAGTGACTAGTGGCTAACGGCCGCGAAACAAACAAAAGACGGTTTTAGGGCGCTTTCTGTTCTAAACGATCAAGAAAACACTAAGAAATGTAACACGAAAACCACGTAAAGTTTTATCAAGAACTGTTAGTTACTATGCAGAGCAGATAAACACAAATAGAATCCCTTCCTTAGTGGAAGGTCGTAAACAAAATGCAAAATAAACGCTTTATACAAACAGTACTCGCTGCTGCTGGTGCTCTCGCTCTGGCTGTCACAAGACAAGGCTTTACTTCGAGCCTATGATGCCTAGAAGAGTCTTTGCATCCTGCTGACATGAGAATAGCATAATTTCCGCGTCAGAAGCTTGCTTCTGCTTAACCATTTAATAGACTTGCATTTTTTCCACCGTGACTAATTTTGTAAGCAAAGCACATCATCCGTTTCAGCACACTCTTGAGGCTGGGAAATCTGGCCACAATTTGTCTGGTGGAACGAATTACCACAGGTGCACTGCGTGGGTTCCGGCATTTACTTTTAAAAGGCACAAACAGATTTATTTAGCTACAACAGCTTCAGAGCTGAACAACAATTCCTGCAGAACTTCTGCATACCACAGCGCTGCGAGATAATACAAATGGCCAGGTCTAGACTTCTGAGAGAAACAATTGCAGCTTTTCTTTTGCGCTGCACGACGTTTTCTACAAACAGATAGATCAATAGAATAACTCAAGTGGAAAGGAACACTTCCTATTTAAATTTCTGCATCCTACACTGTTGGCAGTTCTGTGTAGGTGGCAGTTACGTGATTTCATTTCGATGATTACAAAATAGAGTCGAATGTATGCACTGGGTAGCCGAGGCAGCTAGTTCATGGTGATTGTGTCAACCAAGTAAATGAATTTACTGAAAATGCTGCAATTTACTACAGGGAGCCTATGAGTCAGAATTCTCATCCAGTGTGGCGCAACGGCGTTACGATAGAAAAATGAGTCACAGAAGAGAGGATTTAGTGGTCTGTTGGACTGATGGTCGGTTCTTATATCTATGGTCTGGGTTCGATTTCCACTTCTGTCAATGATTTTAGATAGGGAGAGAAAGATTCCATTCTCTTCTGGCTACACCAAGTGAAGAAGATATAATGGCAGTGTGGTCTGAAGTTCACATTAAAGATGATATTCCTTCACTGCCAAGTAGACGTTAGGTTGAACCACAATAAAGTCTGGAGTGGCGACATGTAGAAACTCTATCACCAGTAACCTTTCTTATACTAGTTATTTATTTCTAGTGACGAAACAAACGCTATGTAGGGTCACAGGACACTTATTCCATCTTTTATCTGAGCTTCTGTATGTCGATAAAATTGGTTCTGAACTGAGAATGCAACTCACATCGCCCTTAACGCGGAATTTGATCCCTTCGTGGCAATACAGCTCGGCTACAATTTGTTGTTTGTTTAAAACTGCAGATTCCTCAACATCTCCACGTATTACGCGTGAATGGGTTCGAATCCTGGCCCGGCACTAAAGATTTCATTATGAATTATCAAGCTCGAGCATGAGAACACCAATCTGCTGGTGGAAAATAATTTTGATTTTTAATATTATTTCATACGTTGTCAACACTAACGATATCTGACGTTTTTGACCCCCAGTGGGACACAGAACTATTTGCGAGATCACTGTAAGTTCAAGATGTTATTCCCAGCTGCTGGTGGAGAAAAATTCGGTAGCTGACGTCTCTTTGTGTGTAGTCAACAACGATATTTCTGGGGCTCTATTCCCAGTGAGCACTGAACTCTTCGTCATATTATTTCTGGTTCAAACATGCTCACATGTCGCTGCTGGTGCAACAAACCCATATTTAACGTTCGTTTTCTCTAGAATATAACAGCGATAGGTGCCGGGTTGGAGTCCTGGGAAGGAAAAAGTTAATGTTTCGTCTCGTCATTTCAGTTAAAACATCTAGCTACTGCCGAGGGAATCCGATGTGTCAAAGTTGGTTGTGCTTCGATATCAATCTGTTTAGGTTCTGGGTTCGAATCTCTGTCCAACTCAAAGCTTTACCTCACGGCATTTCAAGTAAGTTACTTGTGAAGAAGCAATATTTAACATCTCACGTAGTTCGTTAACAGGGACAATGTTTGCGTTATGTAATTTGAAGTTGATATTTGCTAACTGATATTGTCTAAAATCGAGGTACATCACTCCCTGTATGCCTAATCAGGAATGACTGTTAGTTTGCGTCAGTCATGAAATCTTTGCTTAGTTGCCTGACCTGAGTTTGAATCCATGTGCAGAACTAGACGGTTCGTCGTGTCATTTGAAGTTCATACATATCCTCAACTAGCTGCTCGTGAATAACTTAAATTTTTAATGACGATTTGTGTTAAATAAGAAGTACGGTATGTTACTTTGAAGGGGAAATTATGAATACGATGAACTTACTACGTGCATTGCCTATCTGACGTAGTAATGAGAGTGGTAACATTTCATGTATGTAATTTATTGCAATAAATGTGAGCTTACAAGCCTTAAGGACAGTCTTATCTGTGATAACGTGTTCCCTGATATTTGTAGCATCGTGGTATTACTTCACATCTTGAGTTACTGCGATACAGAACAGTGTTTTCTAGTGGTGACATGTTGGAACCATTTTCAATTGTCAAACGACTGTACCAAGGAGCGATTAGAGGAACTGCTAGACAACGGCGTTATGCTGGTTGCATGCGAATCAGTCTAATTGCAATTCAGGTCGTTCGGAAACTTTTGAGTATGACTGTACCTTTGCGTTTAACCGTAATTTTCCTGTTTCATTTACCTCAGTAGGGTTCTTACCTAAACAAATTTATTCCGAGTATCCTGATGTTTATTGAAGCTTGAATAATAGTAAATTACCGGCAATAGTATTGTTTTGATAGTAAATTCTGGAAATCATTATTAAATACTAAAGTTTGCACGTATCAGTTTACGGGCCACCGCTTTACGTGACCATGAGGATAAGTTTTCAATAACATTTCTAAAAGCAAAGTAACATAATTGTTTAACTGCAACAATCTTAACAGTAATTGTTCGTGTTGCATCTCCATGTCAAAGACTGCCAGACAAATATTGGTGTTAGTAAACCGTTAACGAATAACAGTGCTAAAGAAATGAAATTTAGTCGTGTTAAATAATAGTTTTGGTCATATGAATAATAGCTATAAGTTTAGTATTTTTTTGTATCCTTGTTGAAACATGTGTGTGTCTTCTTTAAATAATAAATCTGAAGTATAATGTTAAGTTCCATAAGTAACAGAAAGTGGAATTAATAGTACTTACTGCCAAGTGAGCGTGGTAAATGGAAATTAAGAGAAAGTAGTTATTTATTCAGTGTCGAAAATTGACTTCATCTTTTAGTGTAGACACTGTGGCCGATTTGGGCTGGCGGCCGTTTTATTAAGCGAAACAGTTTATTGTAGTAACAGGCTTTGTCTGACTAAAGGTTTCCAAAAGTAATTATTCTCACTGCTTTTCCCACAAACTGTATGATTCGGAGAAAAATGGTTCGATACTTTACCATTAGGTTGAACACGGTTAAAATCTCTCTCTCTCCGAGCGTCGATGGTTTGGAGTGTTAGTGCTGCGTGATTTTGTGGTCGTGTTCCTGCCGCTACTTACTACACAGTTCTGACATTCCGAATCGCGGATCTTCCGCCTTTACAGTGTCAGAACTTAAACGTTCTGGTACCGTATTGACGAGAACGTGAATGTAACGTTGCAACTGGATGTCTCCTTTGGAAACGAACAACTTTTATAACAACATTTTTCATCCGGATAGTAGTGTCCCAGATATTTCCACAAAGAGCTTTAACCTCCCCACCTTGTATACATGGTGCTCCACCAAGTGTATAAAAACTCGTGCGTATCCGAATGCAACGTTGTGACAATATTTCAAAGCAGTCGGTGAACGATTTTCGGAAAATTAACATTTCGAACAAGCGGACAATCACGTTTCTATATATATATATGTTTTTCTTAATATACTTTCTTACAAGCAAAATTCATTGTGACCTACATGATAAGTAGGATCTTTGCTTCAGCAGAGGTGGTTTTTTTTTCGTGCAGCGTGCACTGCTGACAATCTGCCGCCTATGCACTTGCTATGTGTAGCCAGTAGGGGTCGTGGGAGAGGACTCTCATGCTGACAGGGCGCCTGTTTCAGCCCACGAGCTCTCCCTGGCTCTCTGGCTCCCAGCTGGCTACGGCGTGGGTCCTTTCTAATTCCTTAGTGGACTTTATTTCCACAATGGCTAACTTATATTGATAAAGAAACATCTCTCGGTCCTACCATGACCGGCTGGTGGTTTCCAAACGAACCTGGGTGTTCCCACATTTACTCAGAATAAGGAATAAACTTCCTTTTTGTTTATACAAATACATATCATACGATTAAACGCCTGCTAAAAATACCCTCTCTTTAACTATCTTGACCAGGCGCACTCTGCACCTATACAGAGTTTTGCGATTTCCGTTTCATACCCAGCAATCGTTCTTCAATTGAAATAGCTTCATATGTTTGTTTTCTCCGAACGTGATATGTTACAATATGAGACCAAACTACCTCTATTTTTCGTTGAAGTGTTACGCGGAAATGGCCTGCGAAAATATTTGTGTGCGTGTAAACGCACCTGATCTCGCTTTCACGATATTAAATTCTTATTTTAAGGTGACTTATTAAACCGAAGCGGATCTGTCGACAAATAAAGAGAGAACAATATTTTATAGCGATACGTTTATTGATGTTTAATGTCAAGACTTCATTCGTCGAATTGCATATTTAATTTTACTAGTTTGCGTCGGGTAAATCCGCATCAGTATTACTGCCTTACAATTGCTTTCGTATCGGACACACAGGCAAATTAAATAGAAAATAAGAAGTAAGTCGTTGGCGTCCACATGGAAAAATCGGCGATCGTCAGTATTTTCTCTCACATGTTTGGACTAACAATGCATATATTTAGGAAAAGGAATTGCTTCGTCGGACGCTAAATGTGGACTGAAGGGTAGAGTTACTATCAGGAATGGAAATGAAAAGCTGTGTCTCGTGTCTTCCACAGAGTCTCTTTCGTCCTGAGAATCTGTTCTTTGAGGATTACCGTCAAACTTAAAAGTAACAACACTACTTATAAGCACAATACTGAGCATTAAAACAGTATACTGTATGTTAATAGACCACAAAGAACTGGAAATATATCCCAACTAGTGAAATATTTCCGAATTAGAAGACTATGAACGCGAGCCCCAGAATGTATTTGATATATACATTCATTCAAATGGGCGCATTTGTGAACAGACTGGATATTGAAGTTTCTGCACATAATAATGGTTCCGTACCCACTGATGTCTCGGCACAGTTTTGTACGTGACTGAATTACTTCATAAATGCGTCTTGTGGCTACTTATTTAATCATAATCCACTGTTAGCATAGTTAATGAAAACTTCAACATCATCAAGTGCTTCTGAAACCTAATAAGCGAACACAATCGAAACATCACTTCGGGTAAATACAGTGGCGGAAAAAAATTACAACACTTTAAATAAACTCTGGTAACGTTCGTCATTGTTAGTTACCTTTGAGATTGGACGTGGTGAGTGAATGTTAGTACAGAATGCCTTTAAGGTGAAAATGACACCATTATCAATTCCTCACTGAGTTTGAAAGTGGTCGTGTAATAGGGCTACGAGAAGCTGGTTGTTCCTTCTGGGATTTTGCAGAAAGTCTTGGTGGGGATGCATCCACTGTCCGTGACTGCAGGCACGAGAATGTATGGTCGCAAGAAGACCGGGCTCCGAACGGCCACGTGGCACTACCAAGAGGGAAGACCGTTGCGTTTGACTCATGGCTCTGGAACATCGTTACTGTATCAACAGCAGCAGTTCCAGCAGCAGTTGGCAAGCCTGGTGACACAACGAACGGTTAGAAATCGCTACTTCAAGGACAGCCCGAGCCAGACATCCTTTAGTATGCACTCCACTGACCCACAACCACCTCCCTCCGCAACGTCAGTGGTGTCAAGTGAGAGTTCATTGGAGGGTAGGGTGGAGGTCTGTTGTATTTTCTGAAGAAAGCTGGTTCTGCCTCGTTGCCACGATTTGGTTAAACGGAGGGCAATTGAGGGCCTGCACCTAAACCTGTCTACATGCTAGACACACTGGATGTACACCTGGAGATAGGGTCTGGGGTGCGATGACGTATCATAACAGGAGGACCCTGACTGCAAAGCTCAACGCGGGTCTGGTGATTCGAGCTGTTGTGACTGCAACAGCTGTTGTGCTGCCATTCATGATCACCATTCCAGTGGTTGTTTTCCAACAGGTAACGTTCGCCCACAAACCGCTGTTGTGACCCAAGATGTTCTACAGAGTGACGATATGTTGCCTTGGTCTACTCTATCACCAGATCAGTCTCCATCTGTGGTTTTATGGGACATCATCGGAGAAGCCCAGCGTCATCTACAACCGACCAAGTGCAACAGACGTGAAACTCCATCTCACAACGTGGCATCCAGTGCCTGTAGAAAAATAAATGGCTCTGAGCACTCTGGGACTTAACATCTGAGGTCATCAGTTCCCTAGAACTTAGAACTACTTAAACCTAACTAACCTAAGGACACCACACACATCCATGCCCGGGGCAGGATTCCAAACTGCGACCGTAACAGTCGCGCGGTTACGAACTGAAGCGCCTAGAACCGCTCTGCCACCGCGGCCGGCGCCTGTAGAAAACAATGTATTCACGTTTGCATGCTTGAATTCAACATTCAGGCGGTTATACCCACTACTAATGTACTAACGTATCATCATATCACATTTGCAATGTATTTTTTGCAATGTTAATGCTTAAGTATGTTACATAGTCAAATGTATTCCCGAAATTTCATTACTCTGCAGTAATTATTCTTTTGGTTTTGCGGTTTTTTTTTCATTAGGCTATGTATAAGATGTAATCAGCTGTGAATCCTACCTTAAGTTACGCGTTGTTGGTGATTAGATGCCTGTTGTTTCAGTCGCTGCTTTTTACGATCGGAGAAACGACACTCACTTGCGGCCTCGCAAAATATACTATTTTCGGAGCAGATATAGCACATTTCAGAAAGATTCTTCCGATTTCATACGGCTGTTATATCTTGTAAATAAATAAAGATAGGATGTGAGATTTAAAGGTTTCCTGGCGGACATATTGTCCCATAAAATTTCTGGAGAACTGCCGGATGTCTGTAACTTAATGCCACAATACTTCGGCGCAGAGTCTTCTGGCCATCTTCTGGTGATACTGGCTAAAACTAAGTAAGCTTAGATATTTAAGGTCCCGCAGCATATGCGTGATGGATTCACCTGGCGTTGCGCGTGGGCTACCTGAGCGCTTTCGATTCTGCTGCTCCGCTCGCACTCCGTGGTGAAAACTCGCCGCATCGATATCAGTTCGATTGTCTTCCTGCGGTTCCATCACAGAACTACGCCGCCTATGGAGGACCCGAAGATTTTCAGTGAGCGGATTTCATGCCGAATTCAATTGAAAATCACCGTCTCAGTGAGAGACTCACTGTCAGCCGGCCAGTGTGGCCGAGCATTCTAGGTACTTCAGTCTGGAACCGCGCGATCGCTACGGTCGCAGGTTCGAATCCTGCCTCGGGTATGGATGTGTGTGATGTCCTTAGGTTGGTTAGGTTTAAGTAGTTCTAAGTTCTAGGGGACTGATGACCTCAGATGTTAAGTCCCATAGTGGTTCAAATGGTTCAAATGGCTCTGAGCACTACGGGACTTAACATCTGTGGTCATCAGTCCCCTAGAACTTAGAACTACTTAAACCTAACTAACCTAAGGACATCACACACATCCATGCCCGAGGCAGGATTCGAACCTGCGACCGTAGCGGTCACGCGGTTCCAGACTGAAGCGCCTAGAACCGCACGGCCACTCCGGCCGGAAAAGACCCCTAGTGTTCAGAGCCATTTGAACTATTTGAACTCACTGTCAGACAATCGTATTTACATGGTTTCATTAATAAAATAACGACAAAAGTTAGACGTATGGGCCACAATTTTTGTCTCACTGTAATTCATTACATGACCAGTGGAAATACAGTGTTCGGCGATGGCAGACTTACAAGGTTGAAGGAGTCGAGTATGCAGCTGATGTTCTACAATGCGTTCCTGCACAGTACGCGTCGTTTGCCCTGTATAAGATTTGCCGCATTCGCATGGAATCCTGCAAACACCTGCCTTGCGCAGCTATAGATCGTCTTTGACAGATCCCAATAGCGACGAAATTCTTACAGGAGGGCGAAAGATTCCTTTTACTTTATATTTTCTTGATATTCTGCCTATTTGCGCTGAAATATTACCAGTATATGGTAAATAGACAGTCGTTTTAAAGACCTCTTCCTCTCCTTTGCTCTGAGGCTTACAGGTCTACAGCGCTCTCTCCACTTGTTGGTACTATTACCCATTCTTCAGAAATACAGTCTGCAGGTGCTCCAGTTTCGTTTGCAAACTATTGGCGTCAGATATGATGTGGGCCCGGTGAATCAAGGTCTTCATATCAACCATCGTTTGTGCTGGATGGTGGCAACTACCAGCTTGCAAGTAAACGTCTGGTGGGTATACCTTCTACATAATGAATGACCAAGCGCGCCGTTGCTCTTACGTCGCACGAAGACGTCTAAAAACGGCAAGCATCCCTCGTCCTCTAACTCCATAGTAAATTTTATGTTTTCGTGAATCCAGTTCAGGTGTTATAGGAAGTGTCGCAGACGATCCAAACCATGAGGCCAAACTATCGTCAACAGATCGCCAAAATACTGTTGGTTGAAAAGTGGCTGAGGCGAGCGCTCGCTCCTTACAATCTTCCATAAAAAGATTGGCCATCCTACAGATATCTTTCCTAAACTGTTTTCAAATTTGGTTTGTTTGATCTTATGATAACTTTAGTAGACGATAACGGACGGCATCATCTGCAAACAACCTAAGGAGGCTGTTCAGGTTGTCCGCTAAATCGTTCATATATATATATATATATATATATATATATATATATATATAAGGAACAGCAGAGGGCCTGTAACACTACCCTGGGAAACATGGGAAATCACTTCTGTTTTACTCTGTTTTACTGTACGACTGTCCGTCACTTCCTACGAACTGCGACCTCTCTGACAGGAAATCACGAATCCAGTCACATAAGTGAAACGATATTCCATAAGCACACAATCTGACTATAATTCGCTTGTGTGGTACAGTGTCAAAAGCCTTCCGGAAATCAGAAATTTTAAATCTCTTGTCAGTAGAACTCAACACTTCATGCGAGTAAAGAGCTAGTTGTGTTTCACAAGAACGATATTTTCTAAATCTATGCTGACTGTGTGTTAATAGACCGTTCTCTTCGACGTAATTCAAAACGTTCTAAGGCAATATATGTTTCAAAATCCTGCTGCATGTCGACGTTAATGACATGGGTTTGTAATTTAGTGGATTACTCCTATTGCCTTTCTTGAATATTGGGGTGACTTGTGCAACTTTCCCGCCTATGGGTACGGATCTTTCGTCGACCGAGCAGTTGTGGGGATGATTCTTAAGTATGGAGCTATTTCATCAGCATACTCTGAAGGCAACGTGATTGGTAAACAGGCATAATGTTGATTTTATTATTCCCACCGCTTACACAGTTTGTTCAGTGTGAGCGCCGGAGATGTCGACGAGCAGCCGCATGTGTAAAACGACATGATCGACAGTTCCTTGCAGCAGCTCCGTCGTAATCTGAGGAACGTGTTTCTGTAGACTGGCCTTCAGATCAGGCAGAGACGAAACGTGTCCCTGGTAAACGTATTCGTTTAGATATCCCAAGGGCCAAAGTCACATGGATTCAGACCAGGTGATATTGCAGGCCACGCATCAGGGAAATGTCCAGAGGAAACATGTCCGTGGAATGTCGCGTTAAGGAGTACTTTCGCTGAGAGAGGAACATGAAGTGTTTCCCGATATTGCATGAAAATATTTGTATACAATTGCACTCTTCCAAAGCTAGACTCATATCCTGTACACTGAGGTCTCGATAACGTACATATGTTACGGTAGATTTGACGGGTTTTCTGTGTGTATTCTCTTCAAAGAAGAACGGATTTAGAACAAAGTTGTTCCTGAATTCACGCCACACACTCGTTTATAGTGAGTGTATTGGCTCTTTGTACACAACACATGGTTTAAGGTACCCCAGATTCGGCAGTTGTGCGTACTCAGCGCATCCTGTAGTGTAAAATGTGTCTCGTGTGTGTGTATTCTCCAGCCAAGTGTTATCAACTTCGATCCGTGCCAGAAACCGAAGAGTAAATACAGAACGTTGCTGCGGATCACGAGGTTCCAGTTGCTGCAGCATCTGGATCTTCTATGGGTAGCAGAGTTAAAATATACCGCAAAACTTTCTATACTGTTGAGCATGGGCTGGATAATTCTCGTGACAGTGGACGAGCACTATCACTACCCGTGATCCAAGCCGCATGGTGACGCACAGCAACAGCAACCTCTTCAACAACTTCCACTGGGATAGGAGGCTACCTTCTTCCAGATGCCACACAAAGCTCACCCCTGCTTTCAGTCGGCGATACTCTCTCACTGTAGCACTGTAGCACCGTTCACGTCAGATAGTTTCAGTAACTGCTCACGATCTCTCTTGTCAATAGCCATATTGTCCACTCACGTTATGGATTGTCAAATCGCATCGTGGATATCATACTGTCCTACAAACAGTGTACAGCGCCAGATATGCGCCTGGTGGCCACAATGGAAACTAATTTGCTTTTTAGCGTAAATCGGCTGCTCATTAACACATTAGCGTATTTGCCAAGTTTCCCTGCCACACGATAATTTCACTCCACACTGGACCTCCATGAGTAGCTCGTAATGCATATATATGCATTCCCTTCATTTGTTTAAGCCAAGTATTACGCACATTTATGCGATCGGGAATGCTCAGTGCCAGCCAGGCTACATGTACATTTAACAACTGAGCGTCGGCAAGAACATTAGTGATGAAATCATAGGAGGCAATGTAGTGCAACCTTAGTAGGGACAAGATTCGACTATTTGGGAGTAGGATCTTACAATCTGAGACAGTGTTCCGAGACAAACTTCCGTCACAATGTCCGCAAACGTGACGTCAGATCCGCCTAGCAATAGCGATCTGAACGCCCATTGGCTGAAGGTTTGGATATATATATATATATATATATATATATATATATATATATATATATATATATATAAAAAACGAGAGAAGTGTCCTTATTGGCTGAGAGAGAAAGGAAGACAGGGCGAGGGATTCGCGAGGAGCCCCTCAAAAAAATGGTTCAAATGGCTCTGAGCACTATCGGACTTAACATCTGTGGTCATCAGTCCCCTAGAACTTAGAACTACATAAACCTAACTAACCTAAGGACATCACACACATCCATGCTCGAGGCAGGATTCGAACCTGCGACCGTAGCAGTCGCGCGGTTCCGGACTGAGCGCCTAGAACCGCTAGACCACAGCGGCCGGCCGACTCAAAACGCACGGTCGAGTAACCGGGGCGGCTCTAAAAGAACGGTCGCGAGTGCATATTTCCGATGTTAAATAAGATATAAAGTGAAGATATTAGTTATAAGAACGCCACATGTCTGGGCAGTGTCTCTCATTATGTAAAGTCAGAAAACTGTGTTAACCTGTGTAAAGGGTCGAACAACGGCGTAGCCCAGAGCCGCCATATTGCAGATGCTGATTCTGTGAAGTGTGTGACAAAGAAATTTCTGTATTAAAACAATTACAGTACAAACGTTGTTGACATTCTCAACTGGCGTCCCTAAACACTCCACTTAAGCAGTATCACCACCTACATGGAACCTGGCGACTGAGCGCTACCACTGTGCTATGAGGGACTTACCGAAGCAGCAAAACACCAGGTTAGTGATACCGCCCAGAGAAGTACTTCCTTCTCGCTACATTGCCAATGAGGGTGTTGTAAGCTATATCTTAGTGACAACCATCTGGGGCTTTTCACCAAGATGACACGCGTGACGATGTGTCACCGTTTCGTCATCCTCACTGGTTACTTGGCATTTGCGACTGCCAATGCTCTGGCGATAGTGTCAACTCTGATGAACCTCCTGCAAGAGGCACTGAAAGTGTGTCCGCTTCGGTAGTTTCACAGGAGAGCTGCTAACAAGGGAACTTCCTCATCGCACCCCCCTCAGATTTAGTTATAAGATGGCACAGTGGATAGGCCTTGAAAAACTGAACACACATCAATCGAGAAAACAGGAAGAAGTTGTGTAGAAGTATGAAAAAAAATAAACAAAATATAGAAACTGAGTAGTCCATGTGCAAAATAGGCAACATCAAGGATAATATGCGCTCAGGAGTGCCCTGGTCCCGTGGTAGCGTGAGCAGCTGCGGAAGGAGAGGTGCTTGGTTCAAGACTTCCCTCGAGTGTAAATTTTACTTTCTTTATTTTCGCAAAGTTATGATCTGTCGTTCGTTCATTGACGTCTCTGTTCACTGTAATTAGTTTGTTGTCTGTGTTTTGAGACCGCACCGCAAAACCGTGCGATTAGTAGACGAAAGGACGTGCCTCTCCAATGGGAACCGAAAACATTTGATCGCAAGGCCATAGGTCAACCGATTCCTCCACAGGAAAACACGTCTGATATATTCTATACGACACTGGTGACGGCATGTGAGTCACATGACAGGAATATGTTGTCGACCCACGTAACTTGTACACTTGGCGAATGGGTAAAAAGTTTCTTCTACCTTGCCCGATTTAGGTTTTCTCGTGGATGTCATAATCACTCAAAAAAAGTGATGAAAACATAAGAGTTTGTCACATAAACTGCAACAAATGAATGCAACAGTTTCACAGTCGCACAGTTTTCTCTGTGCTCTGTCAAAAGATGTTTTTAACGTTTTCAAAATTTTCCGTGTGTAGACCGTCAAATCCTGCATATGTCCAAGCAAATCTGAACATGTCCTGGAATTTTGGAGAGCGAAGTTGATTATGTGTGAGAGCTTGAACTTTGATAATTGTCTGAAAATAAAAAAAAAAATAACCTTTTCACTCGAAGGAAGACTTGAACCAAGGAGCTCTTGTTCCGCAGTTGCTCACGCTAACCACGGGACCACGGTGCGCTTCAGCACGTATTATCCTTGATGTTGCCTATCTTGAGTATGGACTACTCAGTTTGTATATTTTGCTAATATTTTTCGTAGTTCCACACAACTTCTTCCTGTTTTCTCGATTGATGTGTGTTCAGTTTTTCAAGGCCAACTTATAACTAAATCTGAAGGGGGTATGATGGGGAGGTTCCCTTGTAAGAAGTTTGGAAGGTAGGAGACAAGGCACTGCCGGTGGTAAAGCTGCGAGGAGGATTCGTAGATCTCGCCTGCAGGAGGTAAGGATTCCGAGTTCGAGTTCGGTCTGGCATACAGACAGAAAATTTCATTTTGGGTCTTGAAATTGTCAGAAAGAGAGTGCGGTTGGCACAAAACCGTCCCGCTTACGGTACATGACTTATTTTCGATGTTGTGATTAAAGTTTTATGGCTACCTCCCGTATTTGATCTACTCGTGTTTCATATCAAAATAACAAAGTTCTCACCCCGCTGACCACACCACGCGTGTGTTAGCAAACACGCTGTAGCGGCCACTTCCGCCGCCTGGCTGCGTAGCATCTGGGTCGGCCGCAGTGGGGTGGAGGTCGCACTTCCGCGGTCGTCGCAGACCACTTCCTGCCGGCACGTCGCGCCCGGCCTGAATACCGCAGGAAATCGGGCTGCGCCGGCCGGAACGGACGCGCCTCGCGGTGCGCGCCAAAGCCGGCGGCGGCGCGTGCAACTTGCCCTCGCGACGAGTTTCACGCGCCGCCTGTGTGACAAATCCGGCGGCGCTAGGTGGCGCTGAGTGCTCGCATATCACGCCAGCTCTTATCCCCGCCGCACCGCCTGGCATCCGGCCGGCCCCTCCTCCGGCTCTCAACGTCGGCTCTCTCTCTCTCTCTCCCACCCGCTGTTGTCTACGTCTGTTATTCCGCTTCTTCTTCTCCTCTCCCACCTTCTTTTATTTTTTTTTTTCAGCCGCGCTGCTTTTCACTTCTGTTGGCCGGGCAGGCGCGGGGATTGCGCAGCAAAGTACAAAGGAGACGGAAGAGCAGGTGAGGCAGGAGAGAGGGAGGGAATGACCTCGAGGGTGATTGAGTGGGGGAGAAAGGGTAGAGGGGGAACAGGGAGGTGGGAGGATAGGGGGAGGAACCGCGACTGGCCAGAAAGTAGCCGGTGTTTGTGTGCCCACCTGAAACCTGCGCACAAATGAACTGCCGCGGGCGGCACTCAAACTTCCTGGCCGGCGCGGCCTCGCCCCGCTTTACGTCAACGTTGCTCCGCTACTTTCACTGGCCTCGGAGCCTCCTGCTCAGAAGCCATCACCGGCCGTTTAATCTCTCTCACTTTCATTCACGACGTCTGTGTGCGCGGCGTCTCGTGAATTACCATTCAAAGCTAGTATTCCTTCCTCGTCTACCTTTAGATGAAACCACCTCCACTACCTTATCCATCATACGTAGGAGTACCACAAAAAAAAAGAAAAAATTGCCGCTCTCCATCTGCATCTCCGTCTCCGCCTGATGTCTTAACACATATCCTATCACCATGTCCCTCCTTCTTGTCAGATTTCCCATATATCCCTTTCATCACCGATACTGCGGAGAACCTCCTCGTTCTTTACCTTATCAGTCCACATACTAATTTTTAGTATTATTCTGTAGCACCGTTTCTCAAATGCTTCGATTCTCTTCTCTTCGGCTTTTCCCACAGTCCATGTTTAACTACAATGCAAAGCTGTCCTCCAAACGTACATTCTCAGAAACTTATTTCCTCAAATTAAAACCTATGTTTGATACAATTAGGCTTCGCTTGGCCAGGAATCCCCTTTTCCCAGTGATAGTCTGCTTTTGATGTCCTCCTTGCTCCGTCTGTCATGTGTTATTTTGCTACCTAGGTAGCAGAATTCCTTAATTTCATCTACCTGGTGATCATCAGTCCTGATGTTAAGTTTCACGCTGTTCTGATTTGTGCTACTTCTCATTACTTCCGTCTTTCTCGATTTATTCTCAATCCGCATTCTCTACTCATATTCAGCAGATTCTGTAATTAATCTTCACTTTCACTGAGAATAGCAATGTCATTAGCGAATCTTATCTCGGATATCCTTTCAGTCTGAATTATAACACCGCTGTTGGACCTTTCTTTCGTTTCCGTTATTGCTTCTTTGATATGTAGTTTGATACCGTTTTTAATCCGAGCACTCGTTCTCGGTCTTCCACTCATATCGTTCCCTCTTGGTTCTTGTAGATACTGCATATTACTCGTCTTTCCATATTTTCTTCAGAATTTTGAACGTCTTGCTCCAACTGACATTGTCGAACACTTTTTCCAGGTCAACATATCCTATAAAAGTGTTTGATGTTTCTTTAGTCTAGCTTCCATTATCAACCGCAACGTAAGAACTGCAACGCTCGTGCAGTTACCTTCCTAAAGCCAGACTGATCAACACATCCTCAATTTTCTTTCCATTCTTCTGTATATTATTATTGTCAGCAACTTGGATGCATTAGCTGTTAAGCTGATTAAACGAAGGTCGTTCAATAAGTAATGCCCCACATCTTTTTTCTCAGAACATATTTATTGCTAAGAGTCAGAATCTGGTGACAATATACATCAACATATCTTGTCCATGTCCTATTATTCTGCGTAGTCTCCATCACGTTCTATGGCCGTACGCCAACGTTGTGGAAGAGCATGTATTCCCTGCCGATAAAAGCTCTTCGAATATCCGAGAGTCTCGATCATTGCAGAAGCACTTCCAATGCTGACTGATAACTGTAGAGCCAACTGTCGAGCTGTGATGCGCCGGTTGGCACGAATAATGGCATCCGCACAATTTAGCATGTCTGGAGCAGTGGCTGTGACAGGATGTCCCGACCGTGGCTAATCATGGAGCTCTGTTTCTGCATTTCCTGAGGCTGTAACTTTCTTTATCCTTCGCCCAACTGCTATCATCTGCAGCATCGTGATACACTGCACACAAACGTTTATGGATGTTCACCACGGTTTCATTTTATGCACACGAGAATTCAATAACAGCACGCTGCTTGTAACGTGAGTCGTATGTAGACGCCATTTTGACACTATTCTACGGCTCTGCAATCTGCCAGAACGGTTCGAAACTTCACCGGTGCACAGAACAAGCATCAAATGTGAAGTACCAACAAGGCCGTATGTCTGTGTATATTAATGGCTTTTTAAAAAGATGTGGGGGATTACTCACTGAACGACCCTCGTATTGTAATTCTCGCACTTGGCAGATCTTGCTGTCTTCGGAATTATGTGGATGACCTTTTTCCGAAAGGGCAGATGGTGTATCGTCAGAGTCATACAGCTTACACATCAAAGTGAATAGTTGTTTTATTTCCACCTCCCCAATGATTTTAGAAATTCTGATGGGATGTTATCTATCCCTTCTGCCTTGTTTGATGTTAAGTCTTCCAAACTCTCTTAAATTCTGATTCTAATACTGGATCCCCTATCTCTTCTATATCGACTCTTGTTTCTTCTTCTATCACGTCATTAAACAAGTCTTTCCCCCTCATCGAGGCCTTCAGTGTACTATTTCCACCTGTCCGCTCTCTCCTTTGGATTCAATAGTGGAATTCACTTTGCACTCGTAATATTACCACCATTGCTTTTAATTTCACCGAGGATTGTTTTGGCTTTTCTATATGACGAGTCAGTCTTCAGACAGTCATTTATTTTTCAATTTCTTCACATTTTTCACGCAGTGATTTCGCTTTAGCTTTCCTACCCTTCCTATTTATTTCATTCCCAAACGACTTGTAATTCTGTATTCCTGACTTTCCCTGAACATTTTTGTACTTTCTTCCTTCGCAGATCAACTGAAGTATTTCTTCTGTTACCCAAGGTTTTTTTCGGATTTACCTTTTTGGCACTTTCCAACTTCTGCGATTGCCCTTTTTGGAGATGTCCACTCTTCTTCAACTGAACTGCCTACTGAGGTGTTCCTTATCGCAGTATCTACATGCTCAGAGAACTTCAAGCCTGTGACTCCATTCCTTAGAACCTTCGTATCACACTTCTTTGCACATTGATTCTTCTTGACTAGTCTCTTAAACTTCAGCCTATTCTTCATCAGTAGTAAATTGTGATCATAGTCTATATCTTTCCCTGGGTACGCTTAATACTCTAATACTAAAACATATTATGGACAAATTACAAGTAAGATTCACTTCTGCAGTCTGCGACTGAGTTATTACAATTTATGTTCGTCACATCACCCGTAGCCATTGTACTGCGTTCACAACACGATAATTTTATAAAATTCTTTATAATGACGACATGCTAGTGTGACTTTTGCTTCCAGCAAGGTCAGCTCATGATTTCAGTGTGCTGAATATTTATTATTAAGATACAACTTTCCGGCAACTTTAATGTGGGGGATCTTTCATACACGGTTTATTACGGGGTCCCAGTCTCGACTCGACAGATTTATTCCTACGCTACTGGCTTCTGTGCCTGGCCGTATGTTGGACTGGAGCACGTTATCCGTGTTATCATGAGAAATATACCTGTATAAATCGATCTGACTAACTGCTAAAATAAATTAATGATAGAAATGTGTCACGAACACCGCACTTTGTTGAATTCCTATGTTTCTAGCACCACATGCCTGACGTTTCCGAAGTCTAGTGGTTGTCTTTGTTAGCTACAAACTTCACGATCTGCGAACAAACATAAATTGTTAAAGTAAAATAAGAACACTGAGAAACGTACACAATACAGGCTGCAGCATCTACAATCGTGTCAGTTTAAGATTAGTGCAATATTCGAAATAGAACAATGATAAGAGTGTGAAGTTCTAATATAAATTCGATATATAGATTAAAAACACAAAATTGCGACCCAGGTTTCGAACAGGGCTGGTTCCACACAAGAATGACATGCACATCAGCTTATAACTTAAAGCTGGACAACGGCGTCTTTTGCAGAATTTTCTTAAATCAAAATAAAACACAAACTTACGTCCCAGTTTTGGAAACGGCCTGGTTCCATGGAAGGACAAGATCCACACAACTCGTAGGTCAAAGCTGGATACGTGAGGTGGTAGAAGCGAACAAACACGATTCTATAACATTCACCAGGGTCCAGGCGTGATGTCACAAGTGTCATTAGCAGTTCACACAAAGACAGCCATTGTGATACACATTCATGTACGTGGAGTACAAATTACTGATTGGACAAGGGAGTACAATATACCAAATGAAAGAGATCAACGAGACAATTATTTTTATCTAAAGGCTCACTACGGAATTTAAGTATTTAAATAGCTAATGAGTGGGATGAGAATCTGTAACGACTTTTTACACTAACTATAATGATACTTACACTAATTAAGCAGCAGAGAAGGTCCACCTACAAAATAAAAGTGCTTGTCATGGTGCATCGAATACGCTACGCACTTGTGTATTTATACACTTAATTAGCCGATAAGAAATGTCTGAATTAAGTAATTAATTAGAATCCGCATAACCAATTATGCAAAACAGATACACGAATAGCACTGCAGCATGTGACGGAAAAGTAAGCAGACATTATGAACAATGCTTAGATTATAAAATCTCAGTGTTTAATTGCCATTTTGGAAAATTAATTAGATTTTTACGTAGTTTTCCCCGTAATTTAAATTCTACCGTAGCTACATAAACATTGACAATATCAGCAGAAAGAGCAGCTCATTTCCTAAAAGACCTCAAGGCACAGTTAACTGAGAATAAATTTGGTTCTTCATTTCCTAAAAGACCTCAAGGCACAGTTAACTGAGAATAAATTTGGTTCTCATTGTGTTAAAATTTCTTTCATTTTAATTAAAATCGTGGGTAGGCTATTCACCCAAGAGGGAAGGTCTGCGTCAGTCTGGGTGGAAATTTAGCCACCAGATTTTCGGACTTGAGAGTTTTTTGCGTCTGTGGATACTTTGAATTATTTTTCTTTCAGTTGGGACTTGAACGTTTGCTCCCTACCAGCTATTACGAGCAGTATTCACTTAAATTTATAGTGATTTTCAAACCTCTGAATGAGCTTAGAATCATATTTACGATGAAATAATGACTAGTCCAGTTTTGGATGTGTGGAATTGAGTAACAAACAGCGGCAAATTTTGTTTATAAATCCCGCTGTTGTGTGACACTACTGATATGCCATACTTATAAGCCAAAACTAACAGACATATTTTCCTGATTACGCGTATCAGTGAGAGTTAAGTAAATTGTTAGTGGCAAAGATAGACTGGGAGCAGTGTAAGCACGACCACCTACAAACACGAGAACACGAGCCAGTGACGCTAGCCAACTGTCACACTGAAAGGATAATTACGACTCCAGCATCGCAAACTACACAGGCTCACTGTACTGGGTGATCAACAACACTTTTTTAAAATTTAGGGGTATGATTATTCACACTTAAAGAAAGAAGGGAGATAGGCATATCATAAAACCCTTCGTTTATTGAACAGTGATGAAAAAATTTATGTTTAAAGCGTGTCGAGGTAAAAATCCAATAACGGAAGTTGTTTATTTATTTATTTGTCGTATGACAATACATATAAGAAGATTTCGAAACTGCTACATGTCAACATTTAATCACAGCTATCCAGAATAAAATAACACAAATGACAACAGCTATATAACGACATGAAGGTCTTTTATGTATTTTACAACTTCACTCTAAATCTACATCTATATTTATACTCCGCAAGCCACCCAACGGTGTGTGGCGGAGGGCAGTTTACGTGCCACTGTCATCACCTCCCTTTCCTGTTCCAGTCGCGTATGGTTCGCGAGAAGAACGACTGCCGCCTCCGTGCGCGCTCGAATCTATCTAATTTTGCATTCGTGATCTCCTCGGAAGGTATAAGTAGGGGGAAGCTAAATATTCGATACCCTCTCGAAAACTGGACAGCAAGCTACACCGCGATGCAGAGCGCCTCTCTTGCAGACTCTGCCACTTGAGTTTGCTAAACATCTCCATAACGCTATCACGCTAACAAATAACCCTGTGACGAAACGCGCCGCTCTTCTTTGGATCTTCTCTATCTCCTCCGTCAACCCGACCTGGTACGGATCCCACACTGATGAGCAATACTCAAATTAAGTCGAACGAGTGTTTTGTAAGCCACCTCCTTTGTTGATGGACTACATTTTCTAAGGGCTCTCACAATGAATCTCAACCTGGTACTCGACTTACCAACAATTAATTTTATATGATCATTCCACTTCAAATCGTTCCGCACGCATTCTCCCAGATATTTTACAGAAGTAACTGCTACCAGTGTTTGTTCCACTATCATATAACCATACAATAAAGGATCCTTCTTTCTATGTATTCGCAATACATTACATTTGTCTATGTTAAGGGTCAGTTGCCACTCCCTGCACCAAGTGCCTATCCGCTGAAGATCTTCCTGCATTTCGCTGCAATTTTCTAATGCTGCAACTTCTCTGTATACTACAGCATCATCCACTAAAAGCCGCATGGAACTTCCGACACTATCTACTAGGTCATTTATATATATTGTGAAAAGCAATGGTCCCATAACACTCCTCTGTGGCACGTCAGGGGTTACTTTAACGTCTGTAGACGTCTCTCCGTTGAGAACAACATGCTGTGTTCTGTTTTCTAAAAACTCTTCAATCCAGCCACACAGCTGGTCTGATATTCCGTAGGCTCTTACTCTGTTTATCAGGCGACAGTGCGGAACTGTATCGAACGCCTTCCGGAAGTCAAGGAAAATGGCATCCACCTGGGAGGCTGTATCTTATATTTTCTGGGTCTCATGAGCAAATAAAGCGAGTTGGGTCTCACAAGATCGCTGTTTCCGGAATCCATGTTGATTCCTACAGAGTAGATTCTGGGTTTCCAGAAACGACATGATACGCGATCAAAAAACATGTTCTAAAATTCTACAACAGATCGACGTCAGAGATATAGGTCTATGGTTTTGCGCATCTGCTCGACGACCCTTCTTGGAGACTGGGACTACGTGTGCTCTTTTCCAATCATTTTGAACCTTCCGATCCTCTAGAGACTTGCTGTACACGGCTGTTGGAAGGGGGAAAAGTACTTTCGCGTGCTATGTGTAGAACCGAATAGGTATCCCGTCAGGTCCAGTGGACTTTCCTCTGTTGAGTGATTCCAGTTGCTTTTCTATTCCTTGGACACTTATTTCGATGTCAGCCATTTTTTTCGTTTGTGCGAGGATTTAGAGAAGGAACTGCAGTGCGGTCTTCCTCTGTGAAACAGCTTTGGAAAAAGGTGTTTAGTATTTCAGCTATACGTGTGTCATCCTCTGTTTCAATGCCATCATCATCCCGGATGTCAGGGAACATCCGAAAGGACACTTGTAGGCGCGCTCGGAGCATGTCGATACAACAGGAGCAACTGTCGTCCACGCCAGAGTCGTGCAGTGGTGAGAGTGTCTGTACATCGTCCATGACCCGTTCTGATGCGGTGAAAGGTAGCTCAAATAGCTAGGGGCTGGTCGAATCCAGAGGGTTTCTTCTGGATGCAGAGCAGCTTCGAGCATTGTGGGGAACAGTTTTGTTGCCAGCAGTGTTTCCGGTCATCGATGGTACTGAATTCAGTTTCCATGAGAAACCTGCAGTGATTAGAATAGGATGTCTTGGTATTAGTCGTTTTCGCTCCACAAGGAATACGTCGTCCATTACTGGAAGGTCGGTGTTATTAGCTATCTTCTGGAATTCACGCAGTAGCGCGCTCTTCCTTCTGACAGCAGGAGGTGGAATGTGGCTGAAAGTAGGTAGCCAGTGTGTGGGAGCTGATCGTATCGACCCACTGACGACGTACATGGACTCGTTAAGTTGTACGTCTATCTTTTTCACGTGTAAGGTGCATAGTAGTCTGCTGCCGAATATACCAATCCGAATGCTGGTACCCGGAGAATGTCTGCTCACGATCCCCAACGAGAGCCACAGGGTTTATCGAGAATGTTGTTTCGGTTTTTGAGCGTAGCAGATGTTCGTGTCAAGTGCTCCTTAAAAGAAAGTGTCATGTGTAACGTGAGCCCAAAGTATTTTGACTGCATGTTGTGATGAAGCTTGTCTCCCTCAAAACAGACATCGAGGGATGTGTGTGCTAATCTCCTGGGCAGATGGAAACATGAGGCTCTTGTTTTATTTGAGTTTAGTCATAACTTCCATCTAAGGAAATAGTGGATTAAGATGTCTTGATCAGTCACACGTGTCCTCTGGCTGGGTCTAAGGGACAGTCACTTCAAGGCAAATATCTAAAGCGAAGAAGCAAAGGCAGATAAATAAACTCAAAGACATCCTGGTTAAAATGAATTCGTCACAAGACACTGAACTGAAATTGTTGTTCTCCGAACATGCCTTACCGGTGCTAACAAGAACAGCTTTATCTTCCAAATGATTTTATTCATGACAGTCTTCCAGTCTTGCTAAAGGATGTGGCTCTGCTTATAAGGATAAGTATGCATTTTATGCACAACATTTCAGTCACATTGTTCAAAATGAATTAGATGATATCTGCCAAAACAGACGTTTAGGTAAGTGAATCCCGGCTTACCAGTCGACACTCCGTCAGATCATTATATGTGGTGAACAATCATGTAACCCAGGCAACTACTCGCCATTGTTTAAAGCCGTTTTAGTGGAAGCTACAATCCATGGCTCAACATGTACATGTGTGTGCACCAGCAAGGGCCGACAGTTTCTTAAGATTTGTTATGATTTGAGAACTTGGTAAAATCTTCTTTCATTGATTCACAAAAGAAGAATTGTTGGACATACAGAGGGGTCCAAAAAATGTATCCATTGTTTAAAAGTCCATAACTTGCAAACTAATTGACGGAGTTGTCTCATTTTTGGTGAAAGTGCAGCTTAAAGGCAAACTTAAAGATATCACTGTAGGTGGTGTTCGAAATTGTCACCATTAACATCCACACACAATGCCGCCGAACTGCAGCACGAACTACTGACTGCAACGTGTTCAGTTGGATATTTGCACATGAATGTACGATGGATTGTCGAAGTTCATCCAATGTGCGTGGCTTTTGTCGATAAACGACGTTGTTTTCATTTTTGCAAAGAATTGGAAAGAACAACTTAAGTGAACAAACAGAAGTACACCAATAACATTCACTCTTTTTTTATGAAGTCTAATTCAGATCTTGTACATCACATCAACGTTAGTATTTCGCTAAACATTCGTGTAGTACACGTAATCGTTAAATACGTAATTGGATGTCGATAAAACGGTATATTTCGTAATATGATGAGCGATCAGTAAGAAATGCAACATATTTTTTTCGGAAAGCAAACAGGTTTTGCTTCAGGATTGAAATACCGCGTATTATTCCCCAGTCTTTTGGCTACAAAACCATATTTTTCAACATAATCTCCTTTCAGTGCGATGGCCTTACGCCACCTTACTGAGAGGGCCTGACTGCCCACATGGTCGACAATGGAGCCAGCATCTTACTGCATTAATAACCTCACCATCATTCACATACCGCTTCCCATGGGGTGCATCCTTCATTGTGGCAGACAGATGGAAGGTGCTCGACCCACGCTGTAGGGTGGATGAGGAAGAACAGTCAAAAAAAAATGGTTCAAATGGCTCTGAGCACTATGGGACTCAACTGCTGTGGTCATAAGTCCCCTAGAACTTAGAACTACTTAAACCTAACTAATCTAAGGACAGCACACAACACCCAGCCATCACGAGGCAGAGAAAATCCCTGACCCCGCCGGGAATCGAACCCGGGAACCCGTGCGTGGGAAGCGAGAACGCTACCGCACGACCACGAGATGCGGGCTAAGAACAGTCCAATAAAGTTTTGTGAGGTGCAGACGTGAGTGAGATATTGCGTTGTCATGGAGAAATTCGTTTGCATTTTTATGACTACGAACAAGCTGAAATCGTATCTTCAGTTTCCAGAGGGCCGCACAATACACTTTAGAGTTAATCGTTGTGCCATGTGGGAGGAAATCAAACAGAGTAATCCCTTCAGAGTTCCAGATGAGCGTCGCCGTGACGTTACTGGGTAAGGGTGCGGCTTTGAACTCTTTCTGTGGATGAGAGGTGGTTTGGAGCCAATACATGGATTGCCGTTTTGTTTCCGGTTCGAAGTGATGAACCCATGTTTCATCGAATGTGACAATGTGCGACAAAAAAATCTCGCGACCAGTCTCGAAATGTGCAAGCAATTCCGCACGGCTGGTCCTTCGTTGCTCTTCATAATGCTCCTTTAGGTGGTGAGGAACCAAGCATGCACACACCTTTGAGTACCCAAACTGGTGGATGAGTGTATCGGCACTACCGATAGAGACGTCCAGTTGAGCAGCCACATGTTTGATTGTGATCTGTCGATCACCTCTAATGGGAGAGTGAGCAAGTTCCAAGATGGCAGGAGTCACAGCTGTGTGTGCCCGGGTGGCTCACTGGATATCGGACAGGTCTGCGCGACCTTGTTGCGCCGATGACAGATACCTGTCCCTACACGTCAGCGTGCTTTGTTCACCACCATACATCCGTAGACGTTCTACAAGCACCTATGAATATCTGCGGTGCTCTGGTTTTCCTCGAAAATAAACTCAATGACACCCCAGTGCTTAAAATTACCAACAGCCAGTCGCAAAATCATGTTTTCTTTATTTACTTTTGCAGATCTATTCAACTGATTAACAACCATCATCGGTGCTACAAATACAAGAATAAAAATAAAAATAATTAATAACAGTGACCAAATGAATAAATGTACGTAACGCAACGTAAAACCAATTAAATGTATATAGACGCATTAAACGATTTAAAATGCACATTCAAATTTACCTTTCAACGAATATGTGCCCTGAGTAGTTACACTGTCTTAAGTAGAGGTCAAACATAAAGTGATACGTCGAGAATTGACTATGACAACGAGAAACCATAAGGGGGCTCTGTAAAACAAACCCGTCCTCTATGCGAAAAGATACAGCTAAAATAAAAATGAGAAGAAGAAATGACATACAAAGTGAGGTAAAATATAATGATAAAATACTGAAATATTTACAAAAAATGGATATGTTGACAAAGATTTTGTCACCCGCATAGTACAATTATATATGCCAAAAAGCGATTGTACAAATTAGTAAAAAAGGAACAAACATAGGAGAGAAGCACACCACAGAAGAAATCTTAAAAACTTTTTAAAAAATTTTAAAATTATTTATCATATTATCGAAGAGCAAAAGTTAATCATAATGCCAAAACGTAAAACGGTGTTGGCATCCATCTAGCGTACAGTTATTGATATTCAGGAAGATCGGATTTTTTTCTGCAGATGTCACCACATTGCTGAATGCACATGTAAAGTAAACTAAGTTGAGATAAGAAAATTACGTACACGAACGAAACAAACGTATTAAAGAAACAAGACCAAATGCAGAAATAAAGTGCTAGCACTTTTCACTTTGCGACTGGTTGCTGCTTAATGGTAATTTTATGGGTTACGGTCGCTGCAGAAGTTGGGAACCACATGGAGCCCACCATTCAGAAGCTCTGTGCTTGTTACGCACCTTCGTTACAGACGCCGTTTTGAACGCTACGTATACCGCCGCGATCTATTGAAACTTGACGAAACTATAGGGGCTGAAGCTGGAGTATTTCACGATGTCCCACACTAAATTATGCACTTTTTTAACCAAATCAGGCCGAGCAAAAATATATATTGCAGTACACATTGAAAGCCACTCGTAAAACGCAGTCTCGATGTTGACATAGTAGATTTGAGGCGGGTGTGATCAGTGGAAGTTTGGTGACAGCATGTGCATCAATAATACCTACTGTCGACGGGATTTTGATAGTAAAGGAGAATCACGAATTTCTACACAATTTATGTAGTCAAGAGTAGTGGGACAAAGACAGCATAGCCTCACTCTGCGTTGTTGCCAAATTTATTCAAGATGGCAGATACAAGACGGTGGCATTAGATATGTGACATCATGGAGGGGATTTTAAACTTTGGACAGAAAATAGGTTGAATGGGCTACCTCCACTAACCTAACTCTATGCCCTTTCCTCCCCATCCCTCCTCTCCTACCACATCTGGAAATAGGCGAGAAAAGGACTGAGTCTTTGTTGGGCTGGTGGATAGGGCGGATGTAAGTCTTTATTTTGTATGCATTGTTTATTTGAATAATTTGTATTGTTAGAGACAGTAGCTCCATATGGTGTTCTCAACTTGAGGTACAAAGAACAGCTTATCTAGTTCATTACACCACCACCAGAGGGCACTGTTGGCTCTCCCCTCTCCCCTCCCCCCTGTTTCATAATCCAAGGGATAAAATGGCGGGAAATTCGGTCAGTCTGTACTAAGCTTCCCAAGAACATGGACATAATTGTCTATTGTGTGTGCTAGTTCAATGGATTAGATGTGTTGGAGAAGGAGGAGGTTAATGCGAATATTAGCTGTAATAATGCAGCTCAGGGCTGTGTCGATAGCTACCTGCATGACGTTTGCAAAGTAAATGATATTTGGTGAATGTATGAAGAAGACAAAAACACATTATCAGAAATGAGGATACAACAGGATGGAGCTAAATTACACGTTGGAACTCATGCTGATAAATGCACATCCTGTAACTCTAGTTCATTTGATAAAATTCAGTCAGTTTTTTGAAACACAAGAGGCAAGACGTTCACTCACTATGGAGCAGGCACCCTGCCGGAGGAGACCACGCGCCTGGCTCATAGTGCCAGCAAACTATAGCCGCAAGGGTGGCCACACGCTAAGCAGGAAATACCTGCAGTCTTACTCTTTCTCATCCCTGGTGCACAGTTACCCTTTGTTGTCGAACGCAACTACTTCAGGAGTCATTAAATATGGTGTTTTAGCAATGTGCAGAATACTGTCATAAGCATAACTTGAAGGTGACACAGGAATTAAAAGAACCACTGCAGAAAGAGAGTGAGCATTTCAGCCGATGCAAGAATATTTAAACAATTTGTAATGCAAATACACGTTTTATTCTGAGGAATACCACCACCATCACACTTGAACAGAAACGCTAAAAAAAGATTGTGGCACACTTGTGAAACCATGCCTGCGACACTTTGCGTGCTTTTGTTGGAAATAGCATAGCCTTTGAGCATGGACTGATTCAGGAGTTACTAAATCCAAATGAAGATGTCTCTAAATACACTTTCAAAAAGATCGCTGCTGAGTAGGCTGCATCAATTTTGGGATGTATACCGCCACACTTGAACAATGACTCTAAAAAGATATCTGCACACTTGTGAAACCTCTGTGAGTCAATTCATGTGCTTTGTGAGAAGTAGATCCCAAAACCGGATCACCTGTGATATCCGATTTCACTTGCCAAAGCGACAATATTTGAGAGTCGAAGTAAATATCTCTCTAACTCTAAACAGCACGCTCACCACATTTCGACTTTTAGGTGTTTGTTTGAATGCTCTGCCAGAAAGATAAAAAGTTCTTAGCCGTATAGCTGCTGTGAACTTCATCACTTTTCTGAAACACTGAATGGGCTAACTTTATATTTGTTGCTGGAATCATGGACGTTCTTTTCCTCGCTTCTCAAAGCACACTGGTGTCTAAGCAGAGGTGAGAAAACCAGAACTATTATGAGCTCATGACATATTTAGAATCTCACAACAAATCGCGACAAAGATGGCTGGAATTTTTGGTGAGCTTTCAATGTCCTACGATTGCTGGTTTGGAGATACTCTAAAGCCACAATGGCACAGGTGAGGGACAGCATCCCACCTGTGTGAACCAGAGGAGGATGGTGTGGTTGGACTTGTCTCTGAAGACTCGAACAAAGAAGACAGCACGTGGCTCCCATACATCACTGAACTTTTCGTAGATACCTTGCCCCGTCTTGTTTGAACCAGTCTGAAGAGTCTCCTAACTACCGCAGAAAAGACATCTTGTGAATCTCTGATGTCATGAAATTTCCTGTGAATGGAGCATTCTTATTGGTTCTGACTGAATGTATTTGCCAAACTGCTGCTGGTGTAGAGGCACTGTCCGCCATTTTCTGCAGGTGGACAAATTATGAGACTTCCAGCAGCAAATATTTTGTACAGACGGGGAAAAAAAAGAAAAACATACAGCAGTCACATTGCACTCACAATTAAACCATGTAAAAGTAGTTTACAGACCATGAAATATGGAAACTGTCGCCAAAGACACTTCCTTAATTACACTGCTCTGCTAGTGCCAAGGTATGCTTGAATTTTTCAGTGAGACACCGATCTTCAACCAGGCTATATCACCAGAAACGATTGTTCCACCATATAATATCGGTGTGGTAAAGACAATTTGTGTTTTGCACCATACAAAATCATCACTGCTTTATCCTGCATATAGCTATCGACCACACTCATCCATATACTGCAAAGCTAGAGAGATCCCAAAATACATAAGCACATTCACCATATATAGTTGCAATACGAGATGTTTCCTATGAGGTCAGTTGATCATATACCACAGCCAATGGTCATGAGTCAACTGCCTACTACATATGCTGGCCTGATGCATGACCAGAGTACTCTCAGCAGACCATGGTCACTCTTCGAAGTGGTGCACAAAGGCTGGGCTCTTTCCCCCAGCACAACAGCATTACTCTTTCTGGCCCCACCCTACCTGCTTGCTACCATGCTTTCTACAGCTATCTGCTGACTCTGGGATATATCTATTTTTACATGGTTTGCGAGAATAACAAAATTTACGCGACAGTTCTCCATATCAAGTATGTAGCAGTATGTAACTGATTGCTTGCTCAGTATAGTTCCAAAGATAAAAAGTGGAAATTATATCTTTAGAAATTCTAAACTTTAGCGAGGTACAGCGAGGTGGGACGTGCTGCAAACCACTGAGCAACTTGTAGCTAACCTTATGTGTGAAGATCTTTACGTGAAAACTCAAAAATAGAGGAAAGTGGTAGTTCCACTCGTATTGTTTAACAAATACCGATGTAAATGATATAATAGATTCCAAATAAACCTTCTCCTTTACAAAATGAACTAAGGTGTTTCTTGTGTATAGAGAATCAGCAAACACACTTCCACTTGTTTTTCACCATCAAGATGCATATAACACACATAACAATTTATGTTCTCTCACTCAGTGTTTAGAATGGCAGCACAAGCAGTCAACTGCTCAGTTTATATGGGAGGAATCAATTGTCCGGCGCACGCACTCACCAATACTGAATGTTCTTAAATTTCCATGGGGAACACACATGACCATGAAAGATGCCCAATGCATACTGGGTATTAAATGGTTCAAATGGCTCTGAGCACTATGGGACTCAACTGCTGAGGTCATTAGTCCCCTAGAACTTAGAACTAGTTAAACCTAACTAACCTAAGGACATCACAAACATCCATGCCCGAGGCAGGATTCGAACCTGCGACCGCAGCGGTCTTGCGGTTCCAGACTGCAGCGCCTTTAACCGCACGGCCACTTCGGCCGGCATACTGGGTATTAGTTCGATATTCAGCCACCTAGAGGGTAAGATGGTTAGGTCAGCTGGATGTTGTACTCCAGCTTGTCCAGTTGAGATGGGTCCTGCAGTAAGCTAGAAATATGGAGCAAGCAGGTTAGCAGGCTGGAGCCGAAAAATTGTGAACGTTTCTGTCTAGAGCTACAGACTTCCAAACATCGACATTTGGCATGTAAGGTGTGATATTGTAGCTGATATCGGTTTTGGGATCTACTTCTACAAAAGCGTGTGAAGTGTCTCAGTGAGGTTTCGCAAGTGTGCCGCAATCATTTTAGAGTCAGTGTTCAATTTGGCGGTATATACCTCAAAATTGAGGCAAAATACTGTGCAGTGATCTTTTTGAAATTGTATTTAGAGACATATTCAACTGGATTTAATGACTTCTGAAGCAGTCGAGCTCAAAGGGAACAGAAGGTTGTGGTATAGTGAGAAAGGGTATCCGTACACCACAGATGGGAAGGAGGAAGGCCATGAGTATTTCCTGCTTAGCAGGTGGCCACCCCTGTGGCTACCACGTGCCGGTGCTGTGAGACAGGCATGTGGCCTCCTCCAGAAGAGCTCGCACACAGGTGTGGGTGAACATCTGGCCTCTTGCACTTTGGAATACTGACTGGACTTTTATCAAGTGGTCTGTAGTTACAGCAAATGCATTTATCAGCATGAGCTGTGAGGTGTAACTTATTCCATCCTGTTGTATCTTCATTATTTGCTGAGGTGTATATCGTCTTCATGTATTCACCAACTATCATTGCTTTCCAAGATCATGCAGGCCTCCTTCTCCAGCATAGACATTTCATCCATTGAACATATAGTACACATAGTAAACAATTACATCCATCCTCTTGGGAAGCTCAGTACAGACTGAGCGAATTTCCCACCATTTTATTCCTGGGTCACCATCATGGATTACATCATGGGAGGGGAGGGGAAAGGGAAGGGCCAACAGCGCCCTCTGGTGGTGGTGTTGTGAACTAGTCAGTTGGACTCTGGACCATAAGGTGAACACACTGGGTGGAGCTACTGTCTATGAGGACTCAAATTGTTTAAATAAATAATGATTGCAAAATAAAGACTTGTGTCCATCCTATCCAGCAGCCCAGCAAAGACAGAGTCCTTTTCCCACTTTCAGATGGGGAAGGGGAGGGGAAGGGGGTGGGGAGGGAAGTGGGTGGAGTTAGGTTAGTGAATGTAGCCCAATTGAACTGTTTACCTGCCAAAACTTGAACTTCCTACCATGAGACCAATTCTATGACCACGATCTTGGATCCGCCATCTTGAATAAATCTGGCAATAATCCAGAGTGAGGCCACACTCTCTTCGTCTCACTGCTGTCAGATACATCAAGAATCTATCTCAGTGATTTAGTTTCAGAAGCTAAAGTAAAATTAATAATATTTTGGGTCAGTGATGAATTACAGCAACAAAAGGCTTTCTTAGGGCTCTACCATGTCAAAGCATATAGATATATCGGTGTAAGACTTTATAATTTTCGTATTTATTTTTTTCAGCTTTTATCTTTCTCTGGAACTGTTTGTTTCAAAGTTTCTCGGTCATAGAATGAGACACTACTTAAATAATTAACAGAATAACGATAAAAGTTTCAAAAATAAAGACCAAAGCAAGTGATTAAGTGTGAAATTTATGTTATTGGTTCGTGGTTCATGACTCACGGAGCCCAACTGCAGGTTACCTAGTTGACAGATTTCATGTGCAACGATAATTTGATTTTCTATACTTCGGGAAGTTATTGACTGGGTTGAAAAATTTTAAATACTGTATTAAACTACTCATTAAGAGACATAATCTTATATTAGAGGTTTAAAACAATACGACAAATGTTACAGCTAGAAACTGTGCATAAACCTTGAGGCAGCAAACATTTCCCGTGTGTAGCACTGATTATACTTGCAAAATTAAATAGTTGCACGACAATAGTTCAGTAGATATATCGTAACACTGAGATGCATGTACTCTAGCTTTTGCTTAAAACGGCGACAAAATTACCCACACTATACTCATCCAGTGTATGGTAATGAGAGCACTTAGCGACTTCCAACGCACTTTAAATATAATTTCAGAACTCTTCTATGCTTTTTACCGATTACTTTCTTAACGTCAAATGTTTAACACATTAACTGATTGTAAAGTAATCAGAAGTTTGAAATCGTTTTATATATGAGAGTGAGTTCGACTCTTTGTAGAATCGGGTCTTTAATGGTATACATTTAGCGTACCACAAAGAATATGCCAAACTTGATCCTGCTTTATCTTCCTGACGTATTATTGTTTGTAAATGTGTCGTGCTAACTACTGTCAGTGGTAAACTAACACCGTAAAAATAATCTCATAACACGAAATGAGCTGAAATAAAAAATATTTTTGAGAGCGAAATTATTCGTATATTCAGCAAGAATGATTTGTGTTAATGATCAAAGGTTCTAATACCTTCTCGGCAGCTTTCTTAGCTATTTGACCCGTGTCGAAGTCAGATAAGTTGCCATATTCCACCATTGCTGTGTTGCATTACGAATTTATTTCTTGTAATGAATTTCGAGTTCAGCTACGAAAAGTAAACCCTCTGATGTTAATTACTAAACCAATGCTTTGTGAAGCTATAAGCTTATTTGATGAAGCAGTAATCCTGATTACAAACTGTTAATAAACCAGTGACCGCCAAGCAGATTGGAAAACTAATATTTGCTTTTGTTAACCGTCCTGTTTAATCTCGTTCTCTCACTTCTGTGAAATCCATAAGAATCTTGATGGAAAAACTGATAGCTGATGCTTCGTGTTAAATTACGGGTAGATGTTTAATACTCCCTTTTCTCGGTAGACGAGCGTTGTTGCATTGGTACACGTGGGTTGTCACTTGGAATTTCAACAAGATTTTTAGAGGCTTAATATTCACAAAAATTAATTCTCTGACTTTCTTATTAATTAGAACCAGAGAATGGCGTGTTCGGAAGAAAATTTTGTATGCTGTTGCTCAAGGTTATCCTGTCGTAATTAAAAGAGAGGGTTTACTTTCAATTATGAACGTTGGAAAGAAACACAAAGGAATGCGGCGGATGCTTAGCCCAATTAATTTCCTCCCAAGGTAAAAATTAAGAGAGACAGCCGAGACGACGCTGTTTCGCAGCATTTCTTGGCCGAGCACCACCTGCTTGCTATCACGTACATAGAGAGTTCTGTTTCTCTATCTTCCCCTTTATCCAATTGTACAGGGTACGTGTTTTCTATAAGACTTTGCAAATTTATTTTATTTTATTTAAATTTGGGCTCTCTCTGTAAACTCTGTGTTTTGTCTCAATTTTAAACTTTGTTCTGTCTTGACTTTCATCAACGTTCATATTTTCTGCTTCTATTGTCTCCTCCACAACATTTTGCCGGTTGCGTCGTGGGGGAATCCTTTCTTCCGCTAGGATGGTATCCATCGTAGTATCCTACTTGGTATCCTGTTTTCATTCACCCTATTCAAGTGGCCAAACAACATCAAATGTTTTTGTTGGGTGTCGTTACAGATACCCCTATCGATTTTCATCCTTTTTCTGGTCACGTCATTTCTCATCCTATCCATCCTATCCATCCTATCTTAGCACAACTTGAGCTTCGTCTAAATAATCCATTTTCTTTTTTTGCTGCTGCTCCGCTCCAGATTCTTTTTCATTTTTCTTCTTATCTTTCTGTTCTACAGAACGGTGCTCATTGCCCCAGTTACAGACCGTCGTTTATTAATCCCGTTAATGATTTCATGATTACTTCTCCATCTAGCACGTAATTACGGGTATTTACATTTACCCTTCCAGTTGCCAAGTATTCACACTTCTTCATGTTCATCTTCAGGCCAGCCTTAACGTATTCCTATTGAAGCTTTCTTATCATGTAGCTCGGATCATGTTCATCTTCTGCTAGTACAATATGATCAGCAGAATAAGGGCTAAATATCTTGCATTCCTCTACTGTCACTCCTATAATCTGGCATTTTCTGTGCCACGTCTGCAACCTGCAGATTGCTCCTAAATAACAGCTTAAAGAGGATAAGTGAGAGCCCATACCCCTGTCGCAAACCCTTATTCGCCTCAAACTATTCTCTCGATCTACTCTAAATCTTCACACTCGCTGTGTTATTTTCATATACTGGTATCTGTACAATATTCTATAGCAATCTATGATCAAACACTGTCTCTTTCAGCTTTTTTCATAATTTGTTGGTGGGTAATGAGATACCTCCACCGGGAGCCACCTTTGCCGATTTACGGTGCCAACCGTCCGGGAGAAAGCCGGACCACATGCGGCGAGCGCCGGAAGTACGGACGTTCGAGTCATACTGCAACTACAAGGGGGGTAGGCGGGGGGATGCTTTCGCCTCGCTTGAGAAAAGACTCCTTGCGAAGAGCCTGGTGGACAGTGAGAAGTGTCTCAAAAGCTGATGGACCCCTACAGCACTTTGACGGAAAGTCAAAAATGAACACGTGAAGCCGTGTGAATTCTTATGGTTGAGAGCAGCCTTTTTTACCTGGCTTAAACAGTGAGAGCGTGTTAAAAATTCAAGCAACCCACAGGCTCTTGAGGAAGCGTACACACAAAGCACCAATAATTTGCACTGGGAGGCATGTGAGGCTAAAGAACTACGTAAGAAGGCAATCTGCTTAAAAGACTTTTCTGGACAGGAAGGACATTGCTTATAAATCACTAACGTGAGCTGGCTCTTAGACGAAACACAAACGTGAGACTGTCCAGGCCTCACGCAGAGCCGTTGCAAAGAAGTGATGTGTTGCAGCCCTCACAGCAACTTAGGGAATTCAGAAAAATCCCGGAAAACTGTGCGACCAATGCTGAAAACACCCTTGAGAGTGAAATCGTGAGAAAGACGCCAATTCCAAAGTCGCACACCGGCCCATGCAAGGTAGAGAATTTCCACGCTGCACTGGGAGGCGTGGTCATGACACGGTGATCAGTAGTAAAATGGCTTTGCGAATTTAGTCCACCAATGACAATGTCGATATGAGGAAATTTCGAGGAGATATTGAGCTTAGAGATGGATGAGGGGTGAAGAGGGGCGTCGGTCAGACACGCGGAAGTAAGAGGACATGGAGGTTCTCCCAACCAGCGCCAACATCCGCCTTCGACATCGCGATAGCGCTGCTTCGCCTACGGCGATCTGTCATCGTCGAGACCTTTTGGGCCCTCCCTGCACAGTTGCGACAGTCGGAGGAGACCTGTCGACAAGTGCCGTGCAGCTGCGAGACAACACGCCGACCCGACACGGTACCTGCCGCCGTTATCACCATACACAAATGACTATGAAAAATGGTGAGATGGTTCATTTCCCCCTTCCCCCACCTTTTCTCTTAATAACTGAGTAGTATCTATGACCAGTCAAATCGGACCTGAGATTTGTAAATTTTTGTTTTGTTTTGTGTGTAAAAGTTACAGCCATTTCTGTTCTGTTTTATTCGCTTATCGGTCGCTTAATCTCATAACCTTTGGCTTTTTAATTTCACTTGATCACTGTTGTCATTTATTTATTGGCTCCCAGCGAGGGTTATTGCGATTAGTGATCTGCAGGTCATTTGATGCAAGGGATCAAGAAGAATTGTCGGTTCACTACACTTATGGCGCCTAAAGTAAAGCGATCTCGTTGGTAATTTGCATGTAATGTGATGCAATAAAGACTTCTCGATTCACTGCAGTACATTGTCATATGGTTTCTCTAGGTCAGTCAGTGCAATATGCGTCTCCAGTTTAAACTTTGTGCTGTTTTTAAATATTAAGTTTACTATGAAGATATTGTCCATTACTGACCTTACTGCTCGGAATCATGTTTTGTTTTCTTTTCTTTGCGTACTGCAGTTACCCAGGCGACATTGGATAGAGCCCAAAACGTGTTTGAAAGATCGGGGAAATCCACTTAAAAATCACACTAATAAGGAGACGAAACGGAAATCGAATTTCTGATTTTATTTTCGATACGTGAAGTTCATAATTCAAATATCAGTGCTCCAACACAGTTCTACGCAACTCTCAGAATTTTTCGCGAAAGTCGACATCAAAGTTTTCCGAGCGTCTTTATCTCTCTATATCTACATCTGTTTTTCCGATGGAAGGTGTGGCTCTGTGGTAGAACACTTGTATGACACGTGGATATTCCGTCTTCCATCCAAGGCTAGAACAAATTTTTAAACACAGGTGCATTTTTCAAGAACATTTCTGTGGAAAGTGAAATACATGACTGAAGAAAGACAATTCGTAATATCTTTCTTAAATGTTAACAAATTTTTTAATAAAATGTCAGTAATTATTAATTTGTAGTTGGTACTAAAACTGAATGTTTCTGTGCGATATGTAATTAGAAATAAGAAGACGTGCATTTTTCGTAAAAATGACAATTAAATATGAGATATGCCCTGCTTAACCCGGACGACAGGACAGGTAGTTTAAATTGTGGAAAGGGGCCAAAATAAGGGGCTGTCAGTTACACTCGAACATACAACTTTATTATTTGATCAAACATTACAAGAGCCCCAAATTTTTTTTAAACACACAGCTTTAATCTTTGGGACTTAATTACCAGCTGAAAGCCACTTTAATTTAAAAACGGCTGAAGGCCAATGACTTAAAAAGCAAGCATAATCAGTAATTTGAAAGGCAAGCCTTATCTTACAACAGTTCTTTATTTAGGCTGAAGGCCAAAAAAATCTGAGATTTGAATTCAAAATCGGCTGAAAGCCCAACACTTAAGGCTAAACAACATTAATTTTCTAAAAAAAAGGCCTTACGTAAAACAGTTCTTAAGTAAGCGAAACTCAACCAATATGCTCGCAGGTATATCCCAATAGCCGTCAACGAACTCCAAACGACACAATGTGAACAGTCTTGACTTGCTGATAGATTAAACCGAAACTCAGCTTTCGTGTCCAGAGTCGGTGGGCCACGGACCTCGTAGCAATGGAACAATCCCACACACCCCGACACCACGTAGAGACCACCAGCGGCCCCGGCCAAACGACGTCCCACGGAGAATTTCTCGCTGCTCCACGCCCACCGACCGACTGCTAGCACACCGCCCAGCTGGAAACTATAAAGCGCCAGTTCAAAGATAGTCCAATGTGCGAATACCGATACACACCGCTGCTGCCACCCGCGAAGGAGAGGATAACAGCATAATCACGATAACCGCGGGAGACTAAACACAGAATCGCAACGAAGGTTTAATCCAGTGCATAGCATGACCCAGCCACGGCTCAGCTTCCCTTCCCCCCCCCCCCCCCCTTAAACTTAACACAGGAAGGGGGTAATTTAACCCCTGAGCTAATTGGGTAAGGTGAACATGATACTGCTTACCTGAGCTGTTCTGCTTGACCAACAGCTATACTGGGCCTAAAATACGCATGATAGTGCAAGGCCCCAGAAAACGAGGAGTAAATTTACACCGTGTACCATCTTTGGTCTTGTGCATAGTTTCCGGCTAGGGGGTGTGCGGGCAGTCGGTCGGTTGGCGCGGACCGGGGAGGATATCTCCGTGCGGAGCAGTCAGCTGGGTCCGCTGGGGGTCCCTGCGTAGTGTCGGAGCATGTGTGGAGCAGTCCAATCGCAACGAGCTTCGTAGCCCACCGACCCAGGACGTCAAAGTTTAGTGGTGTCTTAAGTACCCAAGCCACGTCCGTTCATGTTGTGTCGCTCGTTTAGGTGGTTCGCTGTTGGGGAGCTTTTCCTGTGAGCAACATCGAGTGTTTGTAGTGGTGAAATCGAGCCGCCGTGCGGTGGAATTAACTGTATTGGTTCACTACCATTCAAATGCACCAGCGGAATTTTCTTCCTTGTGGCCGTGAGTGTTCCGGCTACCTGCCCTAGCCACTAACGCAATTTCAGGCAGTGTCCTTTCCTCACCTGTTGTCGCTATCCAACATGGTGTGAGGTTTTGACAGCTTAATACATATTTCATTGTGGATAATCACGTCCATAACAGTTTGGTCTTTGAGTTTTCATGTACCGATTGGTGGCTAGCAAGTCGTTTGGCCGGTCGCTCCGTGATTGTCTCTTGGTTGGGTTACCGACGGATCAAGTGCAGTTGGGCCCACCACCTGTCTCACCTAAGTGAACTTTAATGTTTCGAGGGCAGCCCCCCGCCCCCCCTTGAGGCGTCTGAGTGCCTTTGTCTATACTGTCCTTTTCAAGGGTGTTTAATGGTCTGTTGGTAATCTATTACAGCCAGTGCTTTAAAACATTAAAATTATTTATTGTGTTTTATGGAAACCAAGTTCTTTCAGCCTGTATAAGTAAGTTTGAATTCTGGCAAGTAGATATTCTGCTGAAAGTTACTGTTGTTGTGTTATCTTTTCATTTAGTGCGCTGTCAGTCACTTAAAACTTAAGGGTTAAGGTATTTTGAATTTTTGGATAATCAATTGTGGGCCTTCATCCGCTTAAAATGTTATTCTTAAAGTTAGTTATCGCCGTTGCGTTGCCGTTTCATTTAGTGTGCTTTCGACCACTTAGAACTTAAAGGTTTAAGCTATTTTTTGAATTTTTGGAAAATCAGCTGTAGGCCTTCAGCCGCTTAAAGCTTTAATATATTAAAAAAACTAAAAACCCGCCTCGATTGCGAAAACAGCACCTAGTGTTCAGTGTTAACCCAGGTTTCGGCGTAGATAACTACACCTTCTTCAGAACAACAATAAAACCCACAAATGCCTAAGAAGACCTTTGTGAAAGATTAAAAGAACACCATAGCTATACATTTATAAACGAAAAAGAAAAGGAAACCACAAACAGTACATATGTACAAAGTCAAAAACACTACTTAACTTAATGGTGTACGCTCCACCTCACACCGCCCTATGTTCGATGGGCCATGACCCGCGATAAACTCAAGGTGCTTAAAGGTTTATTCTTAAAATTTCCTCTTAAGCAAAAAGAATGCGGCCTTCTGCCTTAAAAGATTACGGTAATATATTTTAAAATTTTGAAATTTGATTGTGGCCTTCAGCCGATGGTATTGGACCTTGTTTATGTTTATTCTATCCACTTTTGCCTTGACGCTTTCAGCCTAGCTGTGATATATACATATATATTTTAATTACTTTCTTTGCAATTTTAACTGCGTGTCTTCAGTCACTTGAAATTTATCTTGTTGATTTTTAAGAGTTCTTGTTTGGAGGCCCTCAGCCGTGAAAGAATTGGATTTTGAAACTCGTAAAGGTTTGGGTATGTGCTGTTTTGGTTTAAATGTGTTATTAAATTACAGTAAATTACAATTTTGAAGTGAAACTGACCACCACCTTATTTGGCCCTTTCCATAATCCTATTCACCTATTCTGCCCTGCGTGTTTAGCGGGTGTATCACCATCTAAGAAAAAGATAAACGATGCACCACAAAGGAATTATCCGAGTGGGATGGAAATCGGAAGATGAGATGTACGTGTACAGAAAAACAAATGATTATAATTTTAGAAAAAATTGGATGATTTATTCCAGAGAAAGAGCATCATAAATTGAGCAGGTCAATAAAAGTTTGGTCCACCTCTCTCCCTTATGAAAGCAATTTTTCAGCTTGGCATTGATTGGCAGAGTTGTTGGATGTCCTCTTTAGGGATGTCGGACCAAATTCTGTCCAACTGGCGCCTTAGCTCGTCCAAACACCGAGACGGCTGGAGGGCCCTGCCTTAATGCTCCAAACGTTCTCAGTTGGGGACCTTACTGGCCAAAGCAGTATTCAGCAAGCACGAAGACAAGCAGTACAAACTCTCACCATGTGTGGACTGGCATTATCTTGTTGCAGTGTAAGCCTGGGATGGCTTACCATAAAGGGCAATAAAACGGAGCTGTGAATGTCGTCGACGTACCGCTGCGCTGTAATGTTGTCGCGGATGACAACCAAAGGAGTCCTGCTGCTAAAAGAAATGTCACCCCAGACCATCACTCCTCGTCGTTGGGCCATATGGCGGGTGAGAGTCAGGTTGCTACCGCACGGCTGTCTGGGGCGTCTCCAGACACGTCTTCAGCCCAAAATCTCATTGACTGGAGTAGAACTGTCGTCAGTGATGAGCCTCACTTCGATTTGACCAGGGATGGCCTGCCTGGAGACGCCCCAGAGAGCGGTGCGATACCAGTCAATCGCCCACCAAACGGGCCAACAGCCAGGAATGATGGTCTGGGGTGCTATTTCTTTGCAAACCAAGTCCCCTTTGGTTGCCATCCGCGGCACTCTTGCAGAACAACTATACATCGATGATATTCTACGTCCCGTTTTGTTGCCCTTCATTGCAAGCCATCCTGGACATACATTTCAGCAAGATAATGCCCACCCACACGCGGCCAGAGTTTCTACTGCTTGTCTTCGTGCTTTCCAATCGCAGCCTTGCCCAGTAAGGTCACCGTATCTCTTCCCAACTGAGCACGTTCAGAGAGTCATGTTCAGAAGCCCCAACCATCTCTGGATTTTGATGATCTAACGCTCCAATTGGACAGAATTTGGCCTGATATCCCTCAGGAGGACGTCCGACTTCTCCACCAAACAATGAGAAGCCGCATAACTGCTTGTATAAGCGCGACAGTGGATCATCGTTGTAAGACGTGTATATTTCTATTGTCTATTGTCAAACTACAATTTATGAAAGATGTTTGTATTTTATTAATAGGATTAGGTAGGAATAATTAATATTTGTCACTTTGGAAATAACTGTGGTAGCACGGAATGTCTGCACCAAAGTATTGTTGGTGGGAGAGACCGCACATTGATATGATTTTAAAAAGGGCGGGCGAGACCGCGTATGGATACATTTTCAGAAAAAGGCGGGAAAGACCGCGCATTGATGCATTTCGTAATGGTAGCAGGGATTGTATGCTCCAGAAAGCATTGTTGGCGGGAGAGACCGCACTTTAGCGTTCGTAGGAAGTCAGTAGTAAGCGAGATGTGAAGCGAGTCGGTAGCAGGTCTGAAGCGAGAGGTTGAGAGGAGCAATGTGCCTGCCAGCCACCAGCTATGATTAACAAGAGAGTATAAACGGATGTACAGACACATTAGCTAAATATTATCATAAGACGAACTAATGATATTGAATTATTATTATTATTTTTTTTTTTTTTTTGAGAAACTCAAGACTACTGAAGGTATGTTTGTGCAGTGCTAGTTGTAAGATTATTGTAAAAAGTAAGTCCCATTTCAACGTTTGTAAAATCATTTCATTACCAACAGAAAACATTTGAAGAATGGTTTTTAGAATATAATTAATTTTTGCCAGCAATATTGCATTACTCATTATATTGCTTCCCAAAAACCGTTAACGTTTAACTTTGCAAAATTATATTGTTGTCAAGAAAATGTTTAACTATGAATTACGTAACTTCAGTGAAATTAATTAAAGAATAACGTCACCTTTGCTATTAAAGAATAACGTCAGCTTTGGTAATAAATACAGCCACTTATAACGACAGCCCACCAGCAGATAATAGAGTATAGTAAAACAGAGTAAGTATATTCATGTCGCACTTCGATGTAGCAGTCAGATGGCGATCCAGTTACAGTAAAAAAGGTAAGGAACAGTTTTGGGTTACTGCAGGTAACGACTGAGGGCTACGACGACGACACACTCTATGTTTCGTCGAAATAGTCAGCAAATCACTTTTAATAAGCAGCATTTAAATTTGTATGCGAAGATTTCACCTATTATTATTGAGAAAGAGAATTAATTTGAAAGGGAAGATTTCATTTGTTATTATTAAGCAAGAGATAGAAATCCGAAGGGAAGGTTTCATAGGTTATTGTAGAAGGGAAGGTTGCGTAACAAAAGAGATATAGAGGAGACGGGAAGGTTTCAACTAGTAACTGACATGCTCAATTTCTGAAGCACTCTCTGTTGAATAAACTACAATGTTTCTGAAATTGTACTCATTTGTCTGTAAGTACATGTACATCACATCTACCGATGTGTATCCCATTTGGATAATTCCTTTGTGGTGCATCTCTTTTTTTTTTAACCTAGAGTGTATTTTACGCTTCTTAGAGATGCTCATAAAATATGCACCTCTCTTTGAAATTAACATCGGCCCCATATGGGAGATGAGCTTTCTACCACAGAGCCACAGTTTCTGTTCAAATATCGACCACTTTAGGGAACTCTCGGAAAGCTTCATAACCGATTTTCTCGATACTTTTTGAGAGTTGCATCGATCTGCTTTGGCCTATTTGTACCTGCGTTCTGAACTTCACGCGCCATAAATACCAAAAAATTACAAAAATCCGATTTTCGTATGGCCTCCTTGCCAGTCTATCCAATGCAACAGACCAACGGCCGTTAATCCACTGCGCTGATTTGATACGGGTCACGGTTCACCTCTCTGATTCGAAAGTTAGCGCGCTGCGCGGTAAGCTATACGAGTAGGTCTCATATAATCTCCTTGGCTTTGGCCAAATTCAAACTATCTCCTTGCGACAACAAATTCATTTCATTAAATTTATCGTATGAATAAGCTAAACAGCCTGTATCATACAAATCAGTTCCCACTTCCCGAAACAAGTTTTCGAAAAGAGCGCTATTACTGAGTTAGAGGTTGATAAAATACAGTATTTTTTCGGCAGATGCGCCTTGACAGCTATAAAAGCCCCGTGTGCACAAATAAACCAATGTAATCTTCCTCGTTTTCATCACACAGATTTCGAAACAAATTTAGCATTTTTTTTTATCTCCATACATCACTCATTTTTTAGTAAATGAGAACCGAAATCACTGAATTGCAGTTCTAAATTCTAATGGAAATCCTCGATCTACTCGCACGTTCACCCTTACTCTCTCCCCCCCTCCTCCCCTCTCTCCTCTCTCTCTCTCTCTCTCTCTCTCTCTCTCTCTCTCTCTCTCTCTCTCGCGCGCGCGCGCGCGTGCGCACACACACACACACATACACACACACACACACACAGAACACATGCTACAGAATCTTAAATCTAAGGTAGAAAAATTATTTTACAAATTACATCATTGTTTGCCCGATGGCTAATACGTTAATTGAGAGCATTGATTCTGATATTCTCTAGTGAACATTTTCTTTTTGTGACAAAAATTTGTCTGTGATTTACAAATCCACATAGATTACATTAGCTTTCACCTTTTCGGAATAAGAAATTAATGCTTCACGCTTTGCGCAGATCATTTAACGTAAAATCTGAGTAGATCTACAGTTATAATCGCAGAAGGTATTTCAGTTATAAATCGGATGATGATACTCAGCCATTATGGAGACGGTAACATGCGTAAACAAAGAAAGGGAAAAGAGTAACGTGAACGCCTCAGCTCGCGTCGCTTGTGAATGAAATTTTGCATTGTTTTCTTTCCCCTTTGTACTTAATGCGTTTTGTATATAAGCAAGTACAGAGTGTGTTGGCAAGACGTGTACCAGCCTCAAGTTGTAATAGGGTGACCGTACACGCGAATGTAGTCGTTGGTGATGTGCAAATCCGTTACATGTAGCGGTATTTTGAATGCCACTAAGCTGCATCTTCAGATATGTCCCTCCGAAGGCTATTCATAAAGTAACGAATCATTGGTAGCGAAATGGAAACCTCAGTGAAAATCAAGACTGTTTCATTTACAGCTACTTCTCTACATCGTCGCCACTCCGACTTAGACATCTGTTGTATTCTTGTATCAACTTTCCTCTACAGTCATTATACAAGTCAGCTCCCTATGTTTTCCAACAATTTTCTAAGCTGGACTGCAGCTAATTGAAAATGCCAAAATGTTATCTTCATAGCCAGCGGTTCATTTGAACAAAGATGAAAATCAGAGGGAGTCTGGGCTAAATGGGGACTGATGAAACAGTTCCTATCGGAAATTCTGCAGGAGCGTCCTTATTACCTCTGAAGTGTGCGGCCGAGAACCGCCACGAAGAAGGAACTGCATGACAGTTACGTTATGTGGGGTTCATAAAATCAGGTGAAAACTCTCGGTAGGGACACGTTCTTGGCGGGAGACACTATTTTCTAGGCATCTCACTTTGGGCTTAGAATTGAGAAGAGCGACGTGATGCTATGTAGAGACACAGCCAAACACATCTGTGCAAAGCTTCATCGGATTTTCACTGTGATTTCCATTTCGCTACCGATCGTTCCTTACTTTCCAAATAGCCGTCATTTTTATTCTGTGACCTGTGGTAACCAATAATTTACAGCGGATGGCGATTTCGCAAGAGTAGCAGTTTGTAAGAGGAGGATGAAGCCGAAGAGAGAAGGTTTTGATGAGAGAAGCGATTGGGGAGCATTCATCGTAGAAGACGACAGAATATTCTTTGAACATACTAGAGCCTCAGAACGAGTCAGAGACAGTCGATGGTAAACTGGAGTAATTCAGCTACCTCACCAACCACCCGACAGTTTACAGAAACAGATATATGAATGTAATTTGAATCCGAAAAGAGACTCTGAGCTGTGCTGTGCTGTCGAGACAAGTACAGTAAGGAACTGTCATTGGTGTAGTAAGCTTTACTGTATTGCTAGACGCAGTCGTAGTAAATAATGGTATTGTACCTGTAACACCATAGTTAAGATACCAAATATTTTTTCTTCTGATTAATTATGTTTTGCATAAAGTGTATTTTCTTTAACATATGCTCTTGATATGTTGTGCTATGTTTTCTCTTTACTGATTAATTGCTTTAATTGTATTTGAAAATGGATTACTTTGGTTAAATAATTTTGTATTGATTTGTTAATATGGGTAAATGCAATGTTTGCTTAAAAATGTTTACTTGCTACTTTGTAACTGCTGATCCACACTTAGGACGTTAGGCTGATATCAAGTTAAAACCTGGTGTACTTCCCCTCTGCAACGAAAATTACTTAGCGCGCGCAAAACGTGATTGCTTCGAGTAAAAAGGTGGACATGACAGTCAGTCTGAGGCTAGCTACCGTACTGTTGGCAGCTAGTGGTTGGAAGGTGCATTGTGCAGGTGCCGAGTGAGGCTTTTAGTGCCTGGGTTTGTTACGCCAAAGACTCAGGTCGATGAACGGATTTAATATGTTGCTCTGTGGCCCGAAATCATTATAAAATCTGATGATCGACGCCATGAAGAAAGTAACAGAGCACATCCATTACAACTGTAAGTCCATCTGCCATCATATACTCGCCACCAACATTGCGCAATCATTGCAACAGAGAGGAGGAACCATGGAGAGGAGGACCCATGGATCAGCACATATAGTGTGCACAAATACAAGATAACTCGTACCAAAATTTATGTACCTACCTTGATCTTTTCCCTATCACAACACCTATGAGGATCCTCTCCCTTTAGAACCATGATTTCCGAGTATCCAGATTGCGACAAATAATTATCAAAAGAAAGACACTTATTGATTAATTTTGTTTGAAACTGAATGAAAAAGGCTATCAAAAATTACAGCGGATTTTTGCTAAGTTGGGGAGGAAGGAAGTGTAGCTTTGTGGAACCCTCTCAGTAATTAAACTTCTTCATTTTAAAGTTTCGAGACATCTTAAAATTGCTTGCTTAACTTCTGCTTTCAAAGGTAAAGAACTATGATGATAACTAATAGACAATAAACCATTTTGAGGACAGTTTAAATTAAATGTTCTTAATGACTGGTTTGAAACGCAACATATAGTGAACGTAAGGACTGTAGAATCTATTAAAAATGCACACAAGATGAGTCAATTTACAAAGAGTCAAGATTAGCTGACCCCTCATTGAAAGTTGCTCAAAATGCACAAAGTTACTTGATTATAGGAAGTTCCAACAGTTCTTGAAATTTATGTTGAGTTTTGTGTACATTGTATGTTACAAGGTGCAATATCAATTTATGAGCACCCACTTACTATTTTATTCTCACTGAAGTTAAAATTACTATGAATGCCATTATCCATGAACACAGTTCCTTATTTTTCTTTAAAGAATAGTGTGAATCTCACTGCATGTGAATTTTATTTAAATTTGTGCTGTTTGGAAGATATCTGATGAAATAAGCCTAGGCCCATGTCCAATTTTCAGTTTAGTAGTGACTTGCATTTGTAGCTTTGATGTAGTTATTCAGTTTTGTCAAAGTATTTAATGTTGATGAGTGTAAAAATGTCTTGTATGTGCTACTGCTTTTACCCACTATAACTTTTTTTTGTTTGTGATTGGGTTCATTGCTCTTTCATAGGAAAGAAGGATAGGCTGAGTTTTTCCATTAAAACTATCTACTTTTTTTCTTTAAAAGAACTGTTTCATATTTCTGTGCCTAATTAGGCTGGCGACCGTATTCTATTTCACTTGAGTAAGTTCGAGGAGTTAAAACAGTTTCTAAATTAGACCTGTTGCTTTCCGTGTGTTTTCGTAAATTTAATTTCATGTCCGATAAGAAAAACCCTTTAGGCATTTCACAGTCAATTTTGCAAAAATCCTCGCAGAGGGTAACATTATACTGCATCTAAATACCATAACTGGTTACAAACATAGTTTCAGTAAATAAACGAGAGGGAATGGGCAAGCTGTACAAAAAAAAAAAAAAAACTGTTTGTCAGCTGCCCAAGATTAATATTACGTGGTGTTTTCTATGATCAGCAGTTGGTTCCGTCTTGTCACGTTTTACGGTGGAGCAATGAAAATTCGTTTCTTTCTTTTTTTTTTTTTTTTTAGAGTGCGTTTTGACAGTGTGACTCTTTGGAGCAGTATTATTAAGTTCTGAAATCGCTCCATCTGGCTTATGGAATTCAGCATAGCTGCATTTGCCCGGCCGGAGTGGCCGAGCGGTTAAAGGCGCTACAGTCTGGAACCGCACGACCGCTACGGTCGCAGGTTCGAATCCTGCCTCGGGCATGGCTGTGTGTGATGTCCTTACGTTAGTTAGGTTTAAGTAGTTCCAAGTTCTAGGGGACTTATGACCACAGCAGTTGAGTCCTGTAGTACTCAGAGCCATTTGAACCATTTGCTCCAAATCACCTATCAACGAAACAACGAAGCGCTGTCACCAAAGATATCGCAGCAGTCATCCCAGCCAGGTAGCAGCTAAAAACACATCTATGCAGTCACACCGTCATATATTAACTGGCATTTGTCAACACAAAAGTACAAACATTTCAATTGTGGCACATGGGTTCATGTCAGCTTTCGATTTATCTCTTTTATAAATGTCTCTCAGAAGTTCAGCAGATTTAAAACTATTTGTGGGATTTAAATGACCAGTTCAATGCAAGGACTTAACGTATTTCTTCGTGCAACGAAGAGTGACTGCACTGACACTAATTTTACTACTTTATTATTCTGCAGACGTTACAAGACTGATGTCTAGCGAACGGCTTTTACAAAATTATTTGACGCGGACTGCTTCGTCGCTTTATTGATAACTTGGAACACTCCCTATTCACATCCCCAGAGACGTTATCACATTGACCCTTACTCTCAAACATTACTATACAATTTATCTACTTGCTTGAATAACTTATATATATTTATTTCGTGGGTGGTTTTCGTATTTTGTGTCCGCAACCTTGACCAAACAAGTTGACGCAGTGAAGAGAAATGACGGATGTTTGTTTTTCTTGCAGTCTCCTATTGAATAGGATGCACAGACGGGCTGCAGCAATTTTAACGTTTCATATAACAGTCTTAACCAAACAAAAACAGCAATAGGAACCAAATACAGGAAATTAAAAGCACTTACGACCGTTATAGGTTCTACACAACGTTTATGAAACGTCCCCTTTTGAACAATTATACATGACTGTGCTTAAACTGGCACACAATGTTTTTAGCGCAACGCAATCTGACTATCAAAGATCCCTGCAAAAGAATGGCCCTGAGTAACATTAAACTATACCTTTCAGAAATCACTTACAAAAATCTTCATTACTCGAACTACTGCAATACAGCGAGCGCCACTACTGCCAGCTAAATAAAAGATTCAAACTACGGAAGGCACTAACTACTGATAGGGATAGTTAGCAAATGAAAGATATTAATAGAGAACAAGCAATGTATTTACCTTAGTATCATCAAAAGTCATAATAATATAGCAGTTCATGACAAATTACAAAACTCCGCCATCTCTCTCCCCACATCCACCACTGCTAGCGGCTCACCTCCAACTGCGCAACGCTACGCGCTGTTCACAGCCAGCTGCCTAACACTGCAATGGCGAGTATTACAACAATGCAAAGCAGCCACAGACTGCACACAGCACAGCCAGTGATTTTCATACAGAGCTGGCGTTACCAATAAAAAAAACCTAAACAGCCTACTTACACGTTGACTGGGATAACTGCTGAAACTTTTCTAATAACTAATCTAAATGATGGAATGGTATCCAGTTTGACACCAGGTTCACTTCCCCCAACACTATGAAAACAAATGCAGTGGATGCATCTGAAACAAAAATGATTACAACAAAAGTTTTACGGCGAACTCACGACCAACAAGAAGAGTTTACGCGCTATGTTAATGTATTTCGCAGATACAGTAATTCACCCCCGCAAAGTAATCTTTTGCTAGGTGTGTGAAATATATAAACTGAAGGTGGAGAAAGGAAGAAAGGAAAGGGAGGGGGGATCAAGGCTGCCAGCTGCATTGGAACATTACGCGGAATCAGCGGCGACGAGTGAAAATATGTAATGTGTACCGGACCGGAATTCGAACACGGAATCTCCTGCGTACTAAGACGGGTGCGTTAACCATTGCGCCATCCGAGACACAGTATTGTCACCGGCCGCGGTGGCCGAGCGGTTCTAGGGGCTTCAGTCCGGTACCGCGCGATTGGTACGGTCGCAGGTTCGAATCCTGCCCGGGCATGGATGTGTGTGATGTCCTTAGGTTAGTTCGGTTTAATTAGTTCTACGTTCTAGGGGACTGATGACCTGGGATGTTAAGTTCCATAGTGCTCAAAGCTATTTGAACCATTTGAACAGTCTTATCGCACCTGCCAGGACTATCTCGGTACGCCTCATGGCTGATCCACGTTCCCATCGAGTGCCACCAATCCACAGTCCCTGTCCATTTCCTCCATGCTAGCTACTCTGAGATTCTCACAGGAGGTCAGACGTATTTGTGCATCCACATTGAAGACGGTGGATTCATTTCCCAGCTAGGCCAGTCAGTTTATGCACTACTGGCGATTAAAATTGCTACACCACGAAGATGACGTGCTACAGACAAGAAATTTAACAGACAGGAAGAAGATACTGTGATATGGAAATTATTAGCTTTTCAGAGTGAAACAGTACCAGCGATGGCGAGGCATGACAGAATCTCTGACCAGAGAGTTATTTATCGTTGCTAGTCTGCGCTTGACCGCGCGAGAGTTCAGTTGCGAGCCGGCAGAGCGAGTAGTCAGTTGCTAGTTGCACTCAGTCAGTGCTAGTAGCGCGCGCGAGACAGTAGTAGTGTGTGAGGAGTCGGCGGGCGTCGACATGGGTCTCTGGTCACGGTTCGGGACGAGGTATATTGTTAAATAAGGTAATGAAGCAGCATTGCGCTCAGTCAATAACATCTGATAATTGTAATTAATTTGTTCAAGAAATGCCCCAATAATAATTTTGTTTTCAAAGCAATCGTTTTTTTTAGAAGAGAATCATTCCAATTGAAACAATATTTCCTATGCTTTTCCTCCCAGAATCAATTTATCAGATTAATTATTGCACAGGGCCTAAGGTCAGCGATACTGCCCTATTATTGTGGGTTTAATGATTAAATTTCATTTCTCAATTTTTGTGTCGAGTTTACATTTGGGTCATTATTATTCTATAATTTTTGTGGGGACTAAATATTTGGCTCGTCTTCATTATCATAGACTTTTCTTTTATTTCTGCTGAGAGGTTACGTTTAGCACGATGCCCATTTACATTTAATTGTTGTCATTTCAAAATTTTTGTGGGGAGGTTACACTTGGCGACATCCGGACCAGGATCGTATTTCTTTGAGAATCTTCTGAAAAGCTGCCAGATATCTGCTCTTATTTACTAAAATATAATTAACATTTGGCGCAACGCTTTTACTAATTTTGTGACTTTCTTTTCTCAGATCATCGACAATTCGTTGCTCTTTGTTGTATTTGTATTTGTTGGATTTTGTATTGTCTTTGTCTCATTTGTGAATAATTTTGACTTGTGTAAAAATGCCGCGAACGACTATTAATAGTGCATCGCGAGGTATAATGAATGAAATAACCGATTTAAATAACTTCACCGATAGTACTTGCGACACGCAATATAATGATGACAATCCATCGTTTACTGACAATCATCCTAGTGATGAACAAATGAATTCAATTGTGTCCTCTGTTAATTTCACGACAATTGATGACACGGGGGGTTCTGTTGTAATGAGTGCTGCCCAGCTTAACACAACCGGTTTGGAAAATTCACGTGACGAACAGAGAAATTTTTCTAATGAAAATGAACAGTGTACTGAATGTACGACGGATTCATTTAATTCGGAGATAGTGACTAAAAGTGCGCATCCGATGGGCAAACGTTTTTGTGAATCACAGAATGACCAAATGGTCACACAAAACGTGACAATTGCAGATTCACCATCACACAGCACAGAAAATAGAGTAGGTAATTTAGGCTTGGAACAAATTATGGCACTATTGCTACAACAGAGTGAGGATAACAAACAAGTTAAGGAAAGTTTGAAACAACTTAATAAAATTAATGAAAAACTAGACAACAATGATGAAAATTTCAAACAACTTAGTGAACAGAACAAACAGTTCAATGAAAAATTAGACAACAATTCCAGACAGTTAAACAAAAAATTAGACAACAATTCCAGACAGCTTAGTGAACAGATTAGAGCCATTGCCACGCAGTGTCATGACACTAAGGAACAATTACGCGAGGAAATTGAGGCTTCTGCTAGGAAAAGTAGCGAAGAAATTAGGTCTGTTGCTCAGGAATTAAGGGATATGCAAACTGCCACAACAGAAACACTTAGAGAGGAAATTAGCGCAGTCGGTAAACAATGCTCTGAAAAGGCAACACAATTACGCGATGAGTTTAAATTAATGACAGCAGAACTTTCGCTCACAGTGGACGTAAAGATAGACGCGAAATTTGAGCAACAGAACAGTCAAATTGACGAACGTTTTAATCTTCACCAACAAAACAGTGATACGCGTTTCCGCAAATTTATACAGGATCAAAATAAAGTAAAACGTCGTCATGGAAACAATCACTGCACAGAGACAAGAAGATAAACGTAAAATGTTTGCGAAGGCAAAAACATACGTAGACAACAATATTGCTACAGTATCGGACAAAATTATTACCATCGAACAGTTGAACACCGTGATGAAATTTCTGATCTTAAATCAAAAACAGATACACACACAGCAGATATTCAGACAGTGACAGACAGACTCGAACAATTAGAACTAACACAGGATTCCGATGACATCAAAGTTGACGTCAAAAAATTGAACGAAACCACACGTAAAGTACAAAAACAGATTAATACTTCTGATATTAAAAACGATGATCAGGTAAAAATACTGACTGAAAAATGTGATGAATTGGGCAGTCGTATTGATGTTATGGAAAGTAATAATGACAAAAAATCAGACGATACCTCACCGGTTTCATTTAATCAAACACCTGAATTTCAAAATCTACAACAGACAATCAATGAGATCGATTCATCTAATAACACCATACGTAGAAAATTGTCATGTTTACAGCAAGAAGTAACAGAGATGAAAAATATTTCAGTTAATAACACATCACAGCAGACGCCACTTTGCGAACATTTGTCAGACTCACGCAGCGCGTATAATTTAGGTAATGTACAGAGAGTACGTGAGTTAGATTCAGAACAGTCACAGTCAAACAGATTCCCATACAATCCTGAACCTGTTCCGACATACAGAGACGATAATTTTGATTACAAACATTTTCTCCAGGTTGGGGGTTGTGCAGAGGGCTACCAACCCACTCATGTAAAACAATGGCCGGTCAGGACACTCAAGGTATGCCTCGGAAACAGGACAGAATTTACTGGAACAGAAATTGGCAAAGTTATAAGGATTTCTCTTTTGGTTCGTGGAATGTCAGAAGTCTATACCGCCCAGGAAGCGCACAAATACTAATAAACGAACTAGGAAAATACAAGGTACAACTGGTAGCGCTCCAAGAAATAAGATGGCAGGGAACGGGATCAATGAAAATAGGAGACGGGACAATAATGTATGGAGACTGCGGTCAGCGCCATGAATTTGGAACGGGCTTTTACATTCATAAAACAGCAATTGACACAATAAAGGAATTCAAATCAATTAATAACCGAATATCACACATTACAGTTCAGGCTCAGTGGTTTGATATTACATTTATAAATGTTCATGCACCCACAGAAGATAAGGAAGATGACGTGAAAGAAGAATTTTATAGTCAACTGGAACAGACATATAATTCAATAAGTAGACATAACGTAACAATAGTGTTAGGAGACTTTAATGCCAAAGTAGGAAAAGAAGAAATCTACAAACCAACCATTGGGAATTACAGCTTACATGATGAAAGTTCAGAGAATGGTGTGCGACTCATAAACTTTGCAATGGCAAATGGTCTCACATTAAGCAGCACAAAATTCCAACACAAACACATTCATTTAGGGACATGGATATCACCAGATGGAAAAGTAGTGAACCAGATTGACCATGTCGCCATCCAAAGACGATTTCAAAACAGTATTAAAGACGTTAGAACTTTTAGGGGAGCAGATTGTGAGACAGATCATATGTTAATCATAGCTCAAATGAAAATAAAGCTAAAAAAGAAACAAAGTACAAATAGGGTTGAAATTAAAAGGTACGATGTAGAAAATCTGGCAGAAGAAAAAATAAAAGAAAACTTTAGGAAAGAAATGGAAATTAACCTATCGGAATCTAGACTGACACATAGTGACCAGCAAGACGTGGAAAGTAGGTGGAGACACCTCAGAAACAGTATTCAAGATGTAGCTTCCAAAACTATAGGTAAAAGAAAACGAACTAACAAAATCTGGTTTAATATAAAGTGCCAAGAAAGAGTACTGGAGAGGCATAATGCGAGGAAGGCATGGTTACAAGACATGGACAATATTACACTAAAGGGGAGATACTATAAAATCCGCAAGGAAACACAACGAACTCTAAGACAAGAGAAGAGAAAACACTACAACAACATGGTAAGAGAAGCGGAGGATGATTTCAAGCATCACAGAGCAAGGCAGATGTACCAGAATATAAAAAAGTCCTTGGGAAAATTCACTAAAAGGGAACAGTTTATAAAGGACCATAATGGGAAAATACTTACAAACAAGAATGACATACAAGAAACATGGAAGACATGCTTTACACAGCTGCTCAACTGCAATGATCCACAATATTACTTTACATTTGAAGAACCAGATACAGTTGATATACAAGTCACCACACCATCAGTAAATGAAATAAGACAAACAATAAAGAAATTAAAGAACAACAAGGCCTGTGGGGAAGACCAGGTATATGCTGAGCTTTTAAAAAATGGAGGACCACAATTGGAAATAGAACTACATTCCTTAATTGAAACAATTTGGGAGACAGAAAACACACCGGCCGATTGGAAAACTGCAATTATATGCCCCATCTTTAAGAAGAATGATCCCCTTGTCTGTGATAACTACAGAGGAATTGCCCTACTCGATGTCACGTATAAAATTTTGTCAATGTGTATACTACACAGACTGATTCCCATAACTGAAGAAATGATTGGGGACTACCAATGTGGTTTCCGCACTAACAGATCCACTTTGGATCACTTATTCACATTGAGACAAATAAATGAGAAGGCATGGGAATTTAATGTAGATATCCATATTCTATTTATAGACTTCAAGAAGGCCTATGATAGCATACACCGACAGACACTCTTAAACACCATGAAAGAATTTGAAATACCATTAAAATTAATCAAATTAGTTAAAATGTGTTTGGAAGAAACCATATGCAAAGTTAAGACACCTGCAGGAGAGACTGAAAATTTTAAGGTGTACACTGGACTGAGACAAGGGGATGCCATCTCACCTATTCTATTTAATATTATCTTAGAGAAGATTGATAGAGAATTCACCAAAACTAATCCACAAGGGATCCAACTGCAGGGACAGAACATTACTAGACTTGCTTATGCAGATGATGTAGCCTTAATAAGCACTTCAAAAGCTGAATTAATCAGGATGATGCAAAATTATTACAAAATAGCTGAGAAAGCTGGACTTCATGTGAATGAAGAAAAGACAGAATATCTAGTCATAAGTAAAAAACTCCAAAAGAATACACCACTGACCGTAAATGGTCTCACTTTCAAGGCAGTTGACCACTTCAAGTACTTAGGGAGTCTTTTTAGCAGAGACAATAGAGCAGAAATAGAAATAGACGCCCGTCTAGCAGCAGCTAATAGAACTTTTTACAGCTGTATCAAAATTTTAAGGATGAGATCACTTAGTACTGAATTCAAAATCCGTTTTTATCAGTCAACTATTGTACCAGTAGCATTATACGGATGTGAAGCTATTACATTCAGGAAAAAAGATGAAGAAAAACTGTTGATATTTGAAAGAAAAATACTAAGAAAAATATTTGGACCAATCTTCGATGAAAATGTCATGGAGTGGAGGATAAGGAAAAATGAAGAACTACGGGAGCTGTACAAACATAGTACCATTGTGGAAATGTTAAAGAAGAGAAGACTGAACTGGGCTGGTCATGTAGCAAGGATGCCGGAGAACAGACTACCCAAAATAGCATCCACTAAGAAATTAGAAGGAAAGAGAAGAAGAGGAAGACCTCGAATTAGGTGGATGGAGAATATCCGGGAAGATGCAGCTAGGATGGGCATCAACTCTGATTGGACAACAATTTCCATGGATAGAAATAATTGGAAGAGGCTCATAGAGCAGGTGTATGGTCGATAAGGCCTTAGCCACGTGTAAAGTAAAAGTAAAGTAAGAGAAAATTTAAAGTGTTTAAAAATGACAGAACACAGATTCACCCACTGGATTGGATACAACAATTTAGCTTTGCTTTCCCACCGACTTGGCCCGTAATGCATAAACTTGAATTTATTTGCAGTTTTCTGGAAGGCGAACCGGCAACTCGTATGAGACCGATCGCGAGACAATGTTACTCGGTAGAAGAGTTTCAGAATGCTTTTCTGTCAGCGTATTGGTCGAAGACGACACAGCGCGGAATTAAAGATCAACTAATTAGTTTGCCAAATTATGAGAACACAAATTTTCCCAGTGTCATGCAATTTTTTGAGCACATGGTCCAACAAAACCAATACCTAAGTGAACCATACAGTGAATCTGCACTTATTCAATTATGTATCTCTGAATTACCACGATCATTAAGAGTGTCACTTCTAATGGGTCAGCAAAAGGAAAACATTTCGGCATTCAGAGATCAGTTACAGCTTCTGGAAGTACAGCAATCGGATTATTCCTTCATAAACAAAAATTTTTCATATAATAACCAAGGCCAGCAAACTTACAGTAATTACGATCAACTATGTAATTTCAATAGTAAAAGTAACAGACGCTTTAGGAACGACAACCACCAGAACTTTAATAGCAGACAAAATTTTAATTATCAGTATCATCAAAATTATCAGCAGCAGGAACCATATTTTAGTAACAATAGAGGTTTTTCACAACAACAGCAACAAAACCAGCCGGTTAGCATACCTAACCAACAATGTAATGCACAAGGTCAACCAAACTTTAATGTTTCGCCGCGTGGACGTGTAGTCCCTGCTACAAGAAATGGTAACGCACGGCAGCAAAGAAAGAACTACGTACAGAAAACGCAGTATCTCAATTCCTATCGTAATGCACCGTATAGAAATGACTATTGCGACAGACGTAAAAATAATGAGCACAATTTTCAGCGTACATCTAATAAAAGTCGGTCTTACCAACAGCGAAATTATCCACAAGAACATATTCTCATGAATGAACCAGACAGTAGATATCATCCAGAACGTAATACATCTGGTAGAAATAAGAGAACTGTTCAAATAGTTGAAATGCCACAGAATCCTTCTGAAAATAACAACACGCCAGATAGAATTTGACTAAATACAGTACAGGTTGCATCTTCCAGCAACGTAAGCAATACTTCAGATACACAGAATCTTATTCACGAAAATGTTATTACTATTGACGACATCCGAGGCACTCTTTTACAGGAAAGACCAGTTGTTCAGAAAACCATTTCACATCCTGTCATCGAAATTAAAATTGGTTCATCGAAATTTTCAGCAGTAATCGATTCCAGATCACCTATGTCAGTAATAAATGAAGAAACTTTTAACGAGTGTAACAAAGAGAATACCTATCTTACATTACCATTAGGCAAGACGAAAGTGAAAGGAGCAGTATCGAGTAAAGGAGTAGACGTTAAATTACAGACGCATTTATCATTTTGTATTGCAGGTCATACTTTTCACTCACATTTTTGGATTGTTCCTTTATTGACAACAGACGTTATTTTAGGTACTAATTTTCTGGTACAACACGACGCAGTTATTGACTTTCAAAATTGCTATTTAATGCTAAAGGATGAAAATGTACAATTGGCTTTGGAATTTCAGCACTCATTATCTGCAGAAGAACAGACAATTAATCGCACAGAGGTCATTTCCGTATCACGTAGCATAGACTGTGATTCCACATTGTTCACAGATACGTACGTACACAACTATAATACTCCAGATGAAGCCAAGTATGACGTTATACAGGCGATTTCTGATAAAGTTAAACAGAGCAGTGCAAATACAGACGACGAACGGACGCAACTACACAAAATTATTTTACAGCAATCTCCAGTTTTTGACAACATTCCTGGTACTACGTCCGGTTTTATGTACGAATTTCAAGTCAAACAGCATGATACATTTAAAGACAAGCATTATCCCATTCTATATATCCATAGAGAACGAGTTAATAAAGAATTTCAGGATATGCTTGACCAAGGAATTATTGAACCGGCAGTTAGTCCGTACATAAACCCGCTAGATATTGTTAAGAAAAAGGATGGCTCACTTCGCCTCGTACTTGATTCGCGTCACATCAATGACATAATTATTAATGAAACAGATCGACCACAGACACTAGAGCAACTTCTACAGAAATTTCACGGTACTGCTATTTATTCTACATTAGATCTAAAATCGGGATTTTGGCAAATTCAGCTTCATCCGAATTGCAGAAAGTATACAGCTTTTCTCTGTTTCGGTGACTGTTATCAATTTTGTAAATTACCATTCGGTTTAACTATTTCCTCAGCAGCCTTTATTCGCGGTTTGAATACAATACTTCCGACAGAACTTAAAGACAGAATCACGACGTACGTAGATGACATTCTTATTGCAGACGCTAACTGGACTGAACACAATCTGATTCTTGAACAACTGTTGCAAACTTTTCGTGCGCAAGGACTCACAGTTAATCTCAGTAAATCGCATTTTGGTAAAACTTCTATAAAATTTCTTGGACACGTAATTTCAGCAGAAGGCATTGCGCCTGACCCAGAAAAACTACAAGCTTTGCGTGACATTACTGTTCCTACAACGAAGAAGCAACTACGCAGTTTTTTGGGCTTAATTAACTTTTTTCGTAAATTTATTAATTACTCTGCTTTAGATACCCTCAGATTATGTCAATTGACAGGTAAAAACACTATTTGGTCCTGGGATAAGCAAGCACATTCTGAATTTATGAACCTGAAACACGCCTTGTTGAATGCACCACTTTTATCGCACCCAGATCTTATCAGAAATTTTTCCATTGCTACCGACAGTTCTAACACCGCTTTAGGCGTACACATTTTTCAGGAAATTGAAGAAGATGGTTGTACTGTCATTAAAAACATCGCATTCGCAAGTCGCATTCTGTCACCTGCTGAACGAAATTATTCTGTTACAGAACTGGAAACATTATGTGTTGTTTGGGTTTTTACGAGATTTCGGCACTTTCTTTATGGCAGACATACCACCGTTTACACAGACCACAGAGCGATACAATTTTTACTTTCAGCAAAATTTACTCACGACAGGTTAAGTAGATGGAAGCTTTATTTACAAGAATTTAATTTTACAATTGTTCACATTCCCGGCACACAAAATGTCGTAGCAGACGCATTATCCCGTTCTCTCAGCAACAATCAGCAAGATATCGCAACCAACTTCTGCAAAGCAAATTTCAGCGTCATGTACATTCAACAAGTTGCATTTGAGAATTTCATTTCGTCGTCATTACAGGACACAGCAAAAGAGCAGAATAAAGACAACGTATGGAAAGAGATTAAACACCTCTGGCAAGATAGGAAAAATGTTACGATTAGAAACCATTACACTGTACGCAATGACATTCTGTTTCGCCGCTCTCATCCTGACAGCAACAGTTGGTTAGTATGCATTCCTGACGAGCTTGTTAACAAATTAATCTGGTATACTCATTTAAGTTACGCACATTACGGAGCTAGAAAATGTTTTCTTATACTGAGACAGAACTGTTATTTTGCCAACATGGAGAAACGTATACGACGAGTTTTAGCGTCATGTAAAATCTGCCAGAAAGCTAGGTCAGACATAACTTCACATATTCCTCCATTATATCCCATAGTACCTGTTAAAGTGAGACATATGGCCGCTGTAGACATTTTTGGTCCAATTCCGAGAACTAATAGAGGTTTTTGCTACATCTTTGTCGCTGTTGAACTCACTTCAAAATTTGTTACTTTCACTCCGTTACGCAAAGCTACTGCTAAAACTGTTTCGAAAGCATTTGTAAAACATTTTCTATTTCATGTAGGGCATGTGTTGAAAGTAATTTCCGACAATGGACCACAGTTTCGATCTGCTATATGGACACGTATGTTACGAGCTAGAAACATTTCTCTGATCTGTATATCCAGGTACCATACTTCTTCGAACCCTTGTGAACGATTAATGAAAGAAATTGGTAAACTGTGTAGAATATACTGCCACAAAAGACATATTGATTGGGACACACACATAAACTCATTCCAGGATGTAATTAATTCCATACCAAATGAATCCACTATGCTATCTCCGTTTGTTATACTGAAAAATGCTGAACCACCTAACAAAATTAAAGAATTAGTAAAATTTCCTACATCTCGTCGACTACGACACCATAAAATAATTGACATTACGCTGAACAACATCAAACGTGCCGCAGAGCGCCGGAGAAGACAACAAAAACAGCTTTGTATACGGCGTGACTTTCACATTGGACAGAAGATATTAGTACGTACACACCATTTATCTAATAAAGGAAAAGGTAGGTGCAGTAAATTTGAACTTCTATACGCAGGACCATATCGGATTCGCAGCATTCTTCACCCCAATGTTGTACACGTCGAAACTTTGAGAACCAGAAAATCGAAAGGAAACCACCACTGGTCAAACATCAAACCTTTTATTGAATGAAGATACTTTATGATTTAAGATGCTATAATGCCCTTTGCTAATTTTATGATCACTTACGTAATTATATTCACATGACTACTTACTGATGACTATAGTATTTTTTCTTGGCAAGTGCCCGGCAAGGTAAGGTTAGCAGGTCGCTCTTCTTGTCGTTACATATCAGACTGTGCACATTTTTCCACATAAAATTACGTATGCTATGAATAATTATGCAATTTTATCTAGTGACATATTAATTTTATTAAATTCTCTCTCCATTAAAGTCTTTAATTGTCGCCTCTACTAACTACACAACATACAAGCTGAACACAAAGAAGGTCACATTTCTTGTCATCATTTTTTTATGTATGTACGATTATTTTCATATTTTGTTTGTATGCACTATGAAATAGTTAAGATATAGCAAACATCAGTTGACTTTGACATTTTGCCGTATGATATCTCAACATCGTGACTGTTTTACATTTTTTGCTGCTGCATTGTGATATTCTGTGTACATTTTTGCATTTGAACACTGTCTATTTTTTTCTCATATTACGTTTTATGTCATGGTATGCTGTATGCTTAATTATGTTACCATAAACCAATCATTATTTAGTGAGTATATGAAGTAAATGCAAGACATTAATCTTTGTTCATCAATTTCAGAAAGAAATGATGCGTGAAAGAAATAAATTAAACAAAAATGGGAATTTCACCTTCGGAATGGTCGAAAGAAGATGCAAACCTTGTGATCAGGATTAACAAGCATTAACAACAATATACTATACCCATCGTAGAATAGCAGTCTTAACTAATTTTTTCTTTCAGAATACGAGGCGATTGATGGAGGCTGTCTGACAGAACTACGCATCTTAGTTTTAGTGATGAAATATGGTAGAAATAAGGAATAGTTGTATAATGAATAATGAAGTGATTTTTTGCAGGTGATAATGAATACTGATGAATAATGATGACGAATATGCTACTATGGATAATGAAGTTTTTCTTTACAGGTGATAATAATAATGGAGTTATGATAATATGGATAATGAAGTGATGGATAATGAAGTTTTTTTCTTTAGAGATGAGGATAATGTTGAAGTTATGTATTTATGCTATGTAGTTATTTAAGTATTTGTTGCAGTTCGTTTTGACAGTATGTGTTATATTGCATAATAGGATGAATGAAGGTTTTGGAAGGGACAGCTATGGAACACATTTTTATACACATTTCACTGCCTGTTAATTCGAGGTCACTACTTTTCAGCATAAAATGCGTTTCTTCCTTCAGATTAATAATCCATTTTTTGTATATTTTTTGCAGGAGAAATTATTTGTGAAATTAATGTGCCTTAAGCAGTTGTGCATTAAGTCTATGTCATTTATGAATGTGATTGCATATACTCTATTTGTTTCATAATACCGCTACAGCTGACTCATGACGAATGACGTTACACATTTTCATTTACAGCAACAACCCAAAAGCAATTTTTTTTTCTTTTCCTTGTAATTACCCAACGCAATGCATTGCTAACAAAAAAAATGTATTACCAGTCCCAAATAATGATACCAGTTTAAGAAAGTTCTGAGTAATACTGCTCAGCTCTGAATAGTATGTCACGTGAATAATGAATAATAATGCTTTGCAACTGGGAAATGAATGCTACTGATTACTGTATTGAAATGAGCAATGATTAATTATAAACATTATTCTGTAATACTGTGTTATTGACTACCTCCTGTTTTAAGTTATGACTTCTGATGACTTATAATTAGGGAATGAGTGCCAGTGTTCTCTGTAAAGCACCACATGACTTTTGATGATTTGTAATTAGGAAATGAGTACCAATGTTCTCTGTAAAACACCACATGAATATTATTACTTCTGATGACTTGTAGCTAGGAAATGAGTGCCAATGCTCTCTGTAAAACACCACAAGAATATTATGGCTTTTGATGATTTGTAATTTGGAAATGAGTACCAATGTTCTCTGTAAAACACCACATGAATATTATGACTTCTGATGACTTGTAATTAGGAAATGAGTGCCTATGTTCTCTGTAATATTATTATGTAATGACTTCTGATGATTTGTAATTAGGAAATGAGTACCAATGTTCTCTGTAAAACACCACATGAATATTATGACTTCTGATGACTTATAATTAGGAAATGAGTGCCAATGTTCTCTGTTAAACATCATATGAATATTTTGACTTCTGATGATTTATAATTAGGCAATGAGTGCCAATGTTCTGTGTAAAACGCCAATTTATGAACATTATTCTGTAATACTACATACATGGTACAGAAATGTTCAATAACTGGACAATGAATGCCGCAAACTACTAATGTAATTCTCAGTGAAGACTAGTATGTGACTTAATGTCCTTCACCTTCTGGCCTAACTATCCTGGAATTACCGCAATATCAGTTGTCCTGTATATCCTCTTGATCATGGAGCACTATATTTGGTTTTGCACTAATTCTACGTTGGTGTACCTTACAAGAGCGTGGTGTTGACACGACATGCTGTCCACCACCTTGAGCGATGGAGATGTTATTATGGTCCCACTGTTTGGTGTACCTAATGTACTGCTAAACTGATAACATGGAATATTACTACGACATTTCAATGTCTTGGCTACGCTGATAAATACTTCTGGGAAAAGAACTTCAGATTGTTCCACTTGGTGTTGTGCTACAGTAGAAAGATATGGACTTTCAGTGCAGCTGCGTGCAACCTAAAGCGCTACAACCATGATGCATTCCTTCCCTTCCCTATCCTAATTCTTCTAACATAGTGAAAATCATTTTTTTTGCTAATATGATTTATATTCATGACCAATACAATTTTTTTTTTTTTATTTGCTGATATGTTCTGAACTACAGTACATGTGCACTTATGTCATTTGTCAATGAGATTTGTACTCATTATGTCTATTTGTTGAGAAGAATTTTTCAGTGCATGTGCACTTATGTCATTGGTTAATATGTTTTGTGCTGAACGTCAGTGAGTGTGCACTTTTGTCATTTCTCAATATGATTTGTACTCGTTGCCTATACATTTGTGATTTCCTGATATGTTCACTACTTCAGTGACTGTGCACTTTTGTCATTTTTCTAACATGATTTCTACTTATTGTATATACATTTTGTGATTTGCTGATATATTCTGAATTTCAGTGCGTGTGCACTTTTGTCATTTTTCTAACATGATTTCTACTTATTGTATATACATTTTGTGATTTGCTGATATATTCTGAATTTCAGTGCGTGTGCACTTTTGTCATTTTCCTAACATGATTTCTACTTATTGTATATTCATTTTGTGATTTGCTGATATGTTCTGAATTATAGTACATGTGCACTTATGTCACTTGTCAACATGATTTTTTGCCATTATGTTTATTTGTTGTGAATATGCTAAAGAGTTTTTCAGTGCGTGTGCACTTATGTCATTTGTTAATATGTTTTGTACTCATTGTATATACATTTTGTTATTGTCTGAAATGTTTTGTACTCGATGCATGTGCACCATATTTACTTCATGGTCTTTATCTGTATATTCTTTGTTTGTAAAGTTAATTAGTTAAGAAAAAATTTGTTGCTTATGGCAAGTCCAAATGACTCACCATCGCTGCCAAATTTTTGCCCCCCCCCCCCCCCCCCCCCCAGTGGAGGGTTATGAAACAGTACCAGCGATGGCGAGGCATGACAGAATCTCTGACCAGAGAGTTATTTATCGTTGCTAGTCTGCGCTTGACCGCGCGAGAGTTCAGTTGCGAGCCGGCAGAGCGAGTAGTCAGTTGCTAGTTGCACTCAGTCAGTGCTAGTAGCGCGCGCGAGACAGTAGTAGTGTGTGAGGAGTCGGCGGGCGTCGACATGGGTCTCTGGTCACGGTTCGGGACGAGGTATATTGTTAAATAAGGTAATGAAGCAGCATTGCGCTCAGTCAATAACATCTGTTAATTGTAATTAATTTGTTCAAGAAATGCCCCAATAATAATTTTTTTTTCAAAGCAATCGTTTTTTTAGAAAAGAATCATTCCAATTGAAACAATATTTCCTATGCTTTTCCTCCCAGAATCAATTTATCAGATTAATTATTGCACAGGGCCTAATGTCAGCGCAGCTGCCCTTATAAAATTTATCAGGTTGATCTTAACGTTAATTTTGTGTGGACTTAACATTTTTGCACATTTTTATTATCATTGCGTTTTATTACTGTGGGAAGCTAACATTTGGCATTGTTTGCAATTCTATTAAATTCTTTTCATTTCATATTTTCACGGGGAGGTTACAAGAGCATTCACACAAAGTTGGCGCCTGTGGCAACTCGTACAACGTGCTGACATGGGGAAAGTTTGCAACAAATTTCTCATACACAAACAGCAGTTGACCGATGTTGCCTTGTGAAACGTTGTTGTGATGCCTCGTGTAAGGAGGAGGAATACGTACCATCAGGTTTCCGACTTTGATAAAGACGGATTGTGCTCTATCGCGATAACGGTTTATCGTATCGCGACATTGCTGCTCGCGTTTGTCGACATCCAATGACTGTTAGCAGAATATGGAATCGGTGAGTTGAGGAGGGTAATGCGGAACGCTGTGCTGGATCCCAACGGCCTCGTATCACTAGCAGTCGAGATGACAGGCATCTTATCCGCATGGCTGTAACGGATCGTGCAGCCAAGTTTCGATCCCTGAGTCAACAGATGGGACGTTTGCAAGACAACAACCATCTGCACGAACAGTTCGACAACTTTTGCAGCAACATGGACTATCAGCTCGGAGACCATGGCTGCGATTATCCTTGACGCTGCATCAGAGACAGGAGCGCCTGCGATGGTGTACTCAACGACGAACCTGGGTGCACGAATGTCAGAACGTCATTTTTTCGGATGAATACAGGTTCTGTTTACAGCATCATGATGGTCGCATCCGTGTTTGGCGACATCGCGGTGAACGCACATTGGAAGCGTGTATTCGTCATCGCCATACTGCCGTATCACCTGGCGTGATGGTATGGGGTGCCATTGGTTACACGTCTCGGTCACCTCTTGTTCGCATTGACGGCACTCTGAACAGTTGACGTTACATTTCAGATGTGTTACGACCCGTGTCTCTACCCTTCATTCGATCCCAGCGAAACCGTACATTTCAGCAGGATAATGCACGACCGCATGTTGCAGGTTCTGGACGGGCCTTTCTGGATACATAATGTGTTCGACTCCTGCCCTGGCCAGCACAGTCTCCAAATGTGTCACCAATTGAAAACGTCTGGTCAATGGTGTCCGAGCAACTGGCTCGTCGCAATACGCCAGTCACTCCTCTTGATGAACTGTGGTATCGTGTTGAAGTTGCATGGGCAGCTTCACCTGTACACGCCATCCAAGCTATGTTTGACTCAATGCCCAAGCGTATCAAGGCCATTACTATGGCCAGAGGTGGTTGTTCTGGGTACTGATTTCTCAGGATCTATGCACCTAAATTGCGTGAAAATGCAATCACATGTCAGTTCTAGTATAATATATATGTCCAATGAATACCCTTTTATCGTCTGCATTCCTTCTTGGTGTAGCAATTTTAATGTCCAGTAGTGTATGAATGCGTGGCGTCTGTTCTTTTGGACTTGTCCGAAAGAATAGGCAGCACACATTCGTACAATGTATGAAATAAACTGCTGCTGTGGCAGCTGCAGACAGGGAGAGCCCAAACGATTATAGGTATCCTGATTAACCAATAAAACTACTGCCAACCGTGTCAAACAGAAACAGGATCGTGGTACTACTGACATTCAACAGGACTTTATTAAGTGCTTGGTTGTGTTCTAGCGCTACTGGAGTTGAAGCGAACGCCAACGCTTGGTCAGTTCTTCCGCCCATAGTGTACTGACGAACACCGGCGCATCGGCCCACCGTGGTGTTTTGATGTGATGGTGCACTGCTGCCAAGTACCCTTGCTTGAGATACTCGTATCGCTTGTTGAAAAGATGAGGATACTGGCGACGCTTGTGAAACGTCCGATAGTCTAGACAAGACTTACTCATTATAGGGGGTGAATCCGACGCCGATGTTGATATTTTCTTGTAAGCAATGTTTCGTCTGTTTACGACACCTTCTGACATCTACGTGGGAGCAAGAAACGCTTCCTCCCTCAATAGTTACATACTGTCGTCTAAAGGACTAACTTGTGGATGCCTGGTGGAGAGCTGAGCTGTTTACCAACTATCTGAACACGCATTTTGAGCTGCTGCAGACTCCTCAAACATTTAGGCAATATTTTCGTTTGTGCATAACTTGTGGTCAAACGGTGCAAAAGCTCGAGAGATGACCTCCTTATCTGGTTCTGCTACTACAACTACGTCTCAAATTAAAGATTATTTCATTGAATCTTTCATTTCGGGCGGACGCTGACAAGTCCATTGTCCACGACACGTAAGACGTTTCTCGTGTTAGTTAGATTGCAATAGAAATGCCGAAGTTCTAATGGTTAAGTGCCTGTATTCCGACGTAGCTTTTACACAATCTCGCACAATCTCCTATTACTGCTAGGTAACAGAGCTCTCTGGACTGCGATATACGGTGTGTTTTTTACATTGCGTTACAGCGCAAATCTACGCAGGTAATTTTCCCAAATCTCTGACAAGCTTTCAGACATAACGAATAGTGGGGGCGGCAGAGAATGCTTATTCTGCCCTGTCGTTGCTGCATGATCACCATTCAATTCATCATTTTGCTTCATCAGCTCTTGCACCTTCTCGGCGTCAAATAAAGTTCCAGGGACAACAGTATTAACAGACGTGGTTGCAATAACAACAGCAACAACAACAGCGAGAAATGTGGGTGCATGTACTGCTGCAGCAGCATTTCTTGCTGCTGCTGTTGTTGTGGGGTCCGGTCTACTCGTTACTTATAGGGTGCCTAAGGTATGCTGCTTCCTCGGATAGCTATACAACAATTCACGCAAATCACATTAATGGTTTCTATTACAATAAAGTAGATTGATAATACTTAACTTTGGTTTACAATGGTGTCGCAAGCGATGGGCGACATGCAAATAATCAATGTCCTTCACTATATACAATGTCGATGCAAGTAATGGATATGGATCAGTAATGAAGGCTATCGTAGTGCTCTCTTCAAGTCCAGGTCTGCTAGTGTCCGCCTTCTACGGTCCGCCCGAGGCTGGCAAGACCGGCGCCTATATTCTCTTCGGCTAGAGGCCGCTCCTGTCGTGGTGCGGTTCTCGTCAGCGAGCTGTCGGCTGACCTCGACCCACAGCCTTCTCTACTCTTGCGTTCTTCAGATTCGTGCCGGCGCTTTTCGTTACGCCGGAACAGTTGTTGTTCTTGCAACCGCTGCTGTTTCAGCAGCGTTATTTGGCGCCGTAAAAGCTCAAGAAACATTTGACCTATATGGCTGCGAGTTTATTGGCACGTGAGTGTCAGCCTCGTCGCCGCTATAGTAACGCACTACCCAGGTGGGGGGAGCCACGAGTCGGTTCCCCCCCCCCCCCCCCAAAAAAAAAAAAAAAAAAAAAGCACGAGTGGCCGAAAGGACCGAACGGTCTAAAGGACCGAGAGGTCGAGGGCAAAAATCGTACGTATCCGACACGTGAAAGCCAAAAATCGTCAGCTGGCTATAAACAAAACTACAATAGCAAACTGAGGGGAAAATGAAGAGAAAGGGAGTAACTGAATGCGGAAGTAGCGTCGGCTATCGGAAACAAACGCAATTCGACGAGAAAAGCGCACACACTTCCCTCCTGGTTTACACCTCAATAGGGTCTTGCTAGCTAACGCGAAATACATGTTGCCCGTGATGCAAAGGCGGAAGGAAACTACTATGGGCAGCCAATACTGGTGCGTTCACCTCGATATCGCTGTCCGAGAGCAGCAACGATGCTAAAGAGTTGGATGTATTCAGTGCCACTGGCATTTTCAAGTGATCTTCGCTACAAATCTTATCCGAAGAATATGCTTGTGCAGCTTATCGACATATTCGGGACTATGAAAGAGAATAGTGACAGGAATCAGACAAGTCCGGAAACGACTTCAGAGTCAGCAGTGGCTAGTCGGCTGGCCTAGATTGTCACTTGCAAGTTGCCAGAGAACAAAGTGGACAAAACGGGAGAGCGACAGGCAACGGAGATGAGACGGCAGCATAAACAAGTGCTATGGGAAAAGGAACCAAGACAACGATGTGCAAAGAGATCTATACGATAAAGCGGAGGAATCACAACTGAGGGACTGAACGAAGCCGCCGTTGGCTTTAGAGAGCGGGAACGAACCCTGATAAGCCTGCAGTACAGCCGTGGCTTGCGGCGGTGCCTATATCGGCGATCGCGACCGCAGTCGTACCGTCTAGAGGTCGTCATCGATTTCTATACCGTCCGGTGGCTCTTCAAACGCGCCGACTCGTGATACCAGAGAAACATCGAATCGCTGGAATGAGGGACGTGGGTGACAGGTCTCATAGACGCTTGGCTGTAGCATACTGACTGCACTACCTGTGATAACGAAACGGACTCAGGACCATAGAGTGACACGGAAAATAGGTAAGCCTACCAAACCTTCCAGAAAGACTGCACTCGAAAAAGCTCGTAGGATTGTAGAACTGCCTCTGAGGAACAGGCCGCTGACAACTGAAATATAGGTCGATGCTAGAGACATAGTATCACCGCGAACTGTCTTGGACAGATTACTGAAAGCTGGATGGAGGTCTCGAGTTACCATGACTCGTCTACCACTGATGGAATACCACAGACAATAGAGACTTGTATGGTACAGAATCAAAGTGAAATGGAACATTAAGTTCTGTGGTAGTGGAGTTGATGAACAATTACGGGAGGCGGCGATTCTTGACTCGCATACTTTTTCATCTCCTGTAATGGAGTGGAAAACTATCGGATATAACAATACCTTGATTTGGTGATTGTTGAAGGGACTTCGAATGCTCGCCAGTACATGCCAGGAGTGGCAAACCCTGTTGTCATGCTCTTCATGACAACAGTACCAAATAATATATTGCACCAGGTTAATACAATACCTTACAAGCTTTCACATTACGAACGTTTCGAGGAATGAACGGATTGGTGACTGGCCTACCTGGTCCCCAATTGTCACCCATAGAGCATGCTGGAATGTGATGTAAAGAGTTCTTCCATAGCAGACTCCAGCTAGTAGTCTTCATTAACTACCCCACCATGTGTATCCAGGACGGAAAATTTATTACGATGACATACGGAGGCTTTTTGGTTCTGTGCCACAACGAATACATCAGTGTATTCCTGGCCGTATGAGGTCACGCGAATCGTACTCTAATGTTGATGGATATCAAATCCGATGTATTGAGGGATTAAGATTTGAGACACGTCATATGGCCATCATTTGCACAAAGCTTGATAAAGTAACAGACTGGTGCTTCGTGGGGTAACATTTTACATTTCAGACAATGTGGGAACATGTAACAGCTGGTCCCGGCGGAGGTTCGAGTCCTCCCTCGGGCATGGGTGAGTGTGTTTGTCCTTAGGATAATTTAGGTTAAGTAGTGTGTAAGCTTAGGGACTGATGACCTTAACAGTTAAGTCCCATAAGATTTCACACACATTTGAACATTTTTTTTTTTTTTTGTAACAGCTGCAACAGGCAACATAAAATATTCTTCTACTTGTGAAATGGTCACCGCAAAGCTTTAGCAAACTGGCTTTCTTACTCAGCTGCTTTTTTTTTACCTTTTTGTCTCAATACCCAAGTGGTTAACACGAAGTACCAGTGCCTAATTTTGATACGAACTGGTTCTGTTTACAAGGTTGCTAGAACTCTGCAATGACTCGTGCTGCGTCGGGGAGGAACTGAGATTACACACCGAGCTGACAAAAGTCATGGGATACATCTATTATCGTGTCGGACCTCCTTTTGCGCAGCCGTTGCAGCAACTCGAAGTGCCATGGACACAACAAGTCGCTGGAAGTCCTTTGCAGAAATATTGAGTCATGCTGCCTCGCCAGCCGCGGTGGCCGAGTGGTTCTAGGCGCTTCAGTCCGGAACCGCGTGACTGCTACGCTCGCAGGTTCGAATCCTGACTCGGGCATGGATGTGTGTGATGTCCTTAGGTTAGTTAGGTTTAAGTAGCTCTACGTTCTAGGAGACTGGTGACCTCAGATGTTAAGTCCCATAGTGCTCAGAGCCATTTGAACCATGCTGCCTCTATAGCCATCCAAAACTGCGTAAACGTTGCCGGTGCAGGATTTTGTGCACGAACGGACCTCTCCGTTATTTCCCATAAATGTTTGATGGGATTCATGTCAGGCGATCTGGGTGGCCAAATCACACGCTCGAACTGTTCAGATGTTAAAATCAATTTCGAACAATTGTGGCCCGGTGAAATGGCGCATTATCACCATAAAAAAAATGGTTCAAATGGCTCTGAGCACTATGGGACTTAACAGCTGTGGTCATCAGTCCCCTAGAACTTAGAACTACTTAAACCTAACTAACCTAAGGACATCACACACATCCATGCCCGAGGCAGGATTCGAACCTGCGACCGTAGCAGTCGCGCGGTTCCGGACTGCGCGCCTAGAACCGCTAGACCACCGCGGCCGGCTCACCATAAAAGTTTCATATTTGTTCAAGAACATGAAGCCCACGAATAGCTGCAGATGGTCTCCAAGCAGCCCATCGTAACCATTTGCTTTCAGTGACCCACGTAGATACAGCCCACACAGCTATGGAGCCACCATTACAACTTCCATAACGCCTTGTTGATAACTTGGGTCCAAGACTTCGTGGGGTCTACGCCACACTAGAGCCCTACCATCAGCTCTTATGAACTTAAATCGGGACTTATCTGACCAGGCCACGGTTTTACAGTCGTCTAGAATTCAACGGATATGGTTACGAGCCCAGGTTAGACGCTGCAGGCGATGTCGTGCTTTAGTAAGGCCACTCGCGCCAGTCGGCTGCTGCCATAATCCATTAAATCCAAACGTCTCCGCACTGTCCTACCAGATGCGTTAGTTGAACGTCGGACATTTACTTCTGCGGTTATTTCAGACAGTGTTGCTTGCCTTTTAGCACTGACAGCTCTACGCAAACATCGCTGCCATCGGTCGCTAAGAGAAGGTTGCCGCTAACTACACTCCTGGAAATGGAAAAAAGAACACATTGACACCGGTGTGTCAGACCCACCATACTTGCTCCGGACACTGCGAGAGGGCTGTACAAGCAATGATCACACGCACGGCACAGCGGACACACCAGGAACCGCGGTGTTGCCCGTCGAATGGCGCTAGCTGCGCAGCATTTATGCACCGCCGCCGTCAGTGTCAGCCAGTTTGCCGTGGCATACGGAGCTCCATCGCAGTCTTTAACACTGGTAGCATGCCGCGACAGCGTGGACGTGAACCGTATGTGCAGTTGACGGACTTTGAGCGAGGGCGTATAGTGGGCATGCGGAAGGCCGGGTGGACGTACCGCCGAATTGCTCAACAAGTGGGGCGTGAGGTCTCCACAGTACATCGATGTTGTCGCCAGTGGTCGGCGGAAGGTGCACGTGCCCGTCGACCTGGGACCGGACCGCAGCGACGCACGGATGCACGCCAAGACCGTAGGATCCTACGCAGTGCCGTAGGGGACCGCACCGCCACTTCCCATCAAATTAGGGACACTGTTGCTCCTGGGGTATCGGCGAGGACCATTCGCAACCGTCTCCATGAAGCTGGGCTACGGTCCCGCACACCGTTAGGCCGTCTTCCGCTCACGCCCCAACATCGTGCAGCCCGCCTCCAGTGGTGTCGCGACAGGCGTGAATGGAGGGACGAATGGAGACGTGTCGTCTTCAGCGATGAGAGTCGCTTCTGCCTTGGTGCCAATGATGGTCGTATGCGTGTTTGGCGCCGTGCAGGTGAGCGCCACAATCAGGACTGCATACGACCGAGGCACACAGGGCCAACACCCGGCATCATGGTGTGGGGAGCGATCTCCTACACTGGCCGTACACCACTGGTGATCGTCGAGGGGACACTGAATAGTGCACGGTACATCCAAACCGTCATCGAACCCATCGTTCTACCATTCCTAGACCGGCAAGGGAACTTGCTGTTCCAACAGGACAATGCACGTCCGCATGTATCCCGTGCCACCCAACGTGCTCTAGAAGGTGTAAGTCAACTACCCTGGCCAGCAAGATCTCCGGATCTGTCCCCCATTGAGCATGTTTGGGACTGGATGAAGCGTCGTCTCACGCGGTCTGCACGTCCAGCACGAACGCTGGTCCAACTGAGGCGCCAGGTGGAAATGGCATGGCAAGCCGTTCCACAGGACTACATCCAGCATCTCTACGACCGTCTCCATGGGAGAATAGCAGCCTGCATTGCTGTGAAAGGTGGATATACACTGTACTAGTGCCGACATTGTGCATGCTCTGTTGCCTGTGTCTATGTGCCTGTGGTTCTGTCAGTGTGATCATGTGATGTATCTGACCCCAGGAATGTGTCAATAAAGTTCCCCCTTCCTGGGACAATGAATTCACGGTGTTCTTATTTCAATTTCCAGGAGTGTATGTTGCCCGTGATGGGAGGTAATGTCTGAAATTTTGTATTCTCGGCAAACTCTTCACACTGTGGATCTCGGAATACTTACTTTTCTACGATTTCCTTAATGGAATATCTATGCTTCCAGCTGCAACTAGCATTCCACGTTCGAAGTCTGTTAATTTCCGTCGTGCAGTCAAAATTACGTCATAATCCTTTTAACGTGAATCACCTGAGTACAGATGACAGCTCCGCCAATGCACTATGCTTGTATAACATGTGTACGCGATACTGACGCAATCTGTATATGTGCATATCGCCATCTCATGCCTCACGTTACCTCAGTGTATTTCTGAACGACAACTATGATTTTTTTTAATGCTCTCCAAAATGTAGGCGTATGCAAACTTCGATCTGAACACCATGGTAAGTGCTCAGGTGCTTGCTTGGCAGAAATCAATGTTGCAGCGAAAATAAGGGAGGTCATTGAAATAACTAAACGACCCACAAACATGATGGATGGCGATCGGAGTCCAACCGCCCTGTTGTGTTCGCCAGCCAGTAGCTTCTTCACACAAGTCCCTGGTTCAACAGCGTAAAAAAGCGGGACGAAACGTGCTACCGTACGTTAAGAAACTGATAAAAAGGTGATTCACATAAGGGTGCTTACTGTACTCGCTTTATTGATTGTAGGAACATATTTCAAAGAAGGCTAAGAAAAAGTAAGATTTATGAGCAGCTTGTATAAAAATGTATTTTGCTCCTGTGTGGCTATCCATCTGAAGGAGCTCTTTTCTCACACTGGTTAAAGGTGGAAAATGTGTAAAGGAAAAAAAACTAAGGTGTTTATAGTTAGCTGACTATGTGCAAGGGCTGATAGAGATATAGATGAATAACAACAGAACGGCAAACTGTGGAGAATTTCATCTAATTCGAAATCAAGAGCGCAGTAGATGGGCAGGAATACGAAAGAGGTTATGTGCAGAATAAATAGTGATAAAAAAACTACCAAGTCATAGAAGTTTGATTCAGCATGAGTATTATTCTTCATGGAGAATAATGTCAGTTAGGCATTGTGCTATGGCACTAGAGGTGTCAAAGGAGAACATGTTTTGAGACGTCTCGACACCACTACATGCTTTATCTATTCTCAACTGCTAACGAAAAGTTTCTTTGAGGAAAAGTGGCGAGCGTTATGTGTAGAATGCGATTACGACACGACTGCCTCTGAGTGGATCACGTAATTTGCCATCGTAATTTATTACATACAGTATTACAAGACTTTTATAGGGTGATCAGGGCGCAAGAGAAGGACCGAAGATGACGTATATTGTCAAACGAAAGAAGATCTAAGCAAAATTGTGAAGGAAGATAAGAAATAAGAGAAATAATTCGGGAGGGAAGAGGGGACGGGCGGGGAGGAGGCTTGCTAAGTCTATGAATAAAAAACTAGGAAATATTTTTAAATTAACAGATAGCAAGAACAATAAATACTAGGTGCCCACTACTGATTAAAAGAAAATGGAATCACAAACCATCATAACGGAATTTTCATGGATTATTATGTGGGACAGCAAATAAATGGGGGAAAGAAGTACAGTAGAAGAAGAATGGGTAGCTCTGAGGGATGAAGTAGTGAAGACAGCACAGGATCAAGTAGGTAAAAAGACGAGGGCTAGTAGAAATCCTTGGGTAACAGAAGAAATATTGAATTTAATTGATGAAAGAAGAAAATATAAAAATGCAGTAAATGAAGCAGGCAAAAAGGAATACAAACGTCTCAAAATGAGATCGACAGGAAGTGCAAAATGGCTAAGCAGGGATGGCTAGAGGACAAATGTAAGGATGTAGAGGCTCATTACACTAGGGGTAAGATAGATACTGCCTACAGGAAAACTAAAGATACCTTTGGAGAAAAGAGAACCACTTGTATGAATATCAAGAGCTCAGATGGAAGCCCAGTTCTAATCAAAGGAGGGAAAGTAGAAAGGCGGAAGGAGTATATAGAGGGACTATACAAAGGCGATGTACTTGAGAACAATATGATGGAAATGGAAGAGGATATAGATGAAGATGAAATGGGAGATACGATACTGCGTGAAGAGTTTGACAGAGCACTGAAAGACCTGAATCGAAACAAGGCGCCGGGAGTAGTCAACATTCCATTAGAACTACTGACGGCTTTGGGAGAGCCAGTCCTGACAAAACTCTACCATCTAGTGAGCAAGATGTATGAGACAGGTGAAATACCCTCAGACTTCAAGAAGAATATAATAATTCCAATCCCAAAGACAGCAGGTGTTGACAGATGTGAAAATTGCCGAACTATCAGTTTAATAACTCACACCTGCAAAATACTAACCCGAATTCTATACAGACGCATGGAAAAACTGGTAGAAGCCGACCTCGGCGAAGATCAGTTTGGATTCCGTAGAAATATTGGAACACGTGAGGCAATACTGACCTTACGACTTATCTTAGAAGCATTTGTAGACTTAGAGAAAGCTTTTGACAATGTTGACTGGAATACTCTCTTTCAAATTCTAAAGGTGGCAGGGGTAAAATACAGGGAGCGAAAGGCTATTCACAATTTTTACGGAAACTAGATGGCAGTTATAAGAGTCGAGTGGCATGAAAGGGAAGCAGTGGTTGGGAATGGAGTGAGACAGGGTTGTAGCCTCTCTCCGATGTTATTCAACCTGTATATTGAGCAAGCAGTAAAGGAAACAAAAGAAAAATTCGGAGTAGGTATTAAAATCCATGGAGAAGAAATAAAAACTTTGAGGTTCGCCGATGACATTGTAATTCTGTCAGAGACAGCAAAGCACTTGGAAGAGCAGTTGAACGGAATGGACAGTGTCTTGAAAGTTGGATATAAGATGAACGTCAACAAAAGCAAAACGAGGATAATGGAATGTAGTCGAATTAAGTCGGGTGATGCGGAGGGAATTAGGTTAGGAAATGAGACACTTAAAGTAGTAAAGGAGATTTGCTATTTGGGGAGTAAAATAACTGATGATGGTCGAAGTAGAGAAGATATAAAATGTAGACTGGCAATGGCAAGGAAAGCATTTCTGAAGATGAGAAATTTGTTAAAATCGAGTGTAGATTTAATGTCAGGAAGTCGTTTCAGAAAGTATTTGTATGCAGTGTGGCCATATATGGAAATGAAGCATCGACGATAAATAGTTTGGACAAGAAGAGAATAGAAGCTTTCGAAATGTGGTGCTAAAGGAGAATTCTGAAGATTAGATGGGTAGATCACATAACTGATGATGAAATATTGAATAGAATTGGGGAGAAGAGGAGTTTGTGGCACAACTTGACAGAAAGTAGGCACCGGTTAGTAGGACATGTTCTGAGGCATCAAGGGATCACAAATTTTGCATTGGAGGCCAGCGTGGAGGGCAAAAATCGTAGAGGGAGACCAAGAGATGAGTACACTAAGCAGATTCAGAAGGATGTAGGTTGCAGTAAGTACTGGGAGATGAAGAAACTTGAACAGGATAGGGTAGCATGGCGAGCTGCATCAAACCAGTCTCAGGACTGAAGACCACAACAATAACAACAAGATTCATAAGAAAGAGATTGGCATCCTCAAAAAAATTGGGTTGGGCTTCTAAGAACCGAGAAAAATCGAGCAGCTCAGTTTGGTACCATGCTTTTTCTCTCGAAAGCCCAGTTATCTTAAGATGCAAAAGCTGTTCTGTAAAGACATTATTGTATCTGTGAAGACATGGACACTGTCAAATTGACAACAAGAGCAAAGGTCCTTTGGTGCGATGGTTATTCTGCAGTTGGCGTAAGGACCATCTAACGAGGATGAGAGAAAACTTTGGAAAGATATTTCTCAGCCCGCATCTCGTGGTCGTGCGGTAGCGTTCTCGCTTCCCACGCCCGGGTTCCCGGGTTCGATTCCCGGCGGGGTCAGGGATTTTCTCTGCCTCGTGATGGCTGGGTGTTGTGTGCTGTCCTTAGGTTAGTTAGGTTTAAGTAGTTCTAAGTTCTAGGGGACTGATGACCATAGATGTTAAGTCCCATAGTGCTCAGAGCCATTTGAACCATTTGAAAGATATTTCTCATTAAATCCTCCCCAAATGGGGTAGAAAATGGAAGAAAAAACATCAGTCTAACCACATACTACTGCGTAATAGAAGCTGTCAGTACATAAATGTCTAGATATAGCTTTCAGACACTAATGAGTTACGATATAAGAGGTCATAATGCCTGGCACACCAGCAATTGATGGAGTATTCTATTTCAATTATTTATGGAATGTTGTACGTAGTATACATATATTTTTGTTAACATGCTGTTTAAAATAATGCTTTATGTCCTGTGATACGCCACGTAATGTATACAATATTTTACGTCCATTTGTATGCCCTTAAAGTATTCTTTGGTCGCCGACGCCAGCAATACATGTAGCCTGCTATGATATGTGCTGTCGAGACTCTTAAACTCTTTGGATGAATATGTATCTGTGACAACAAATTACCAGCTGCTGTCTGTTATCATGTTGTACATAGAGGAAATTTCAGAAAACGATCTTAAAAGCGTAGTGTGGATCCTTACGTAAAAAGTCGGAATATGGCTACTTTTTACTGGTAATTAAGAGTGATTTGAAAATGACATGAAATACAGATGTTAAAAATGTAGGTAAGAAATTTGTACAGTAATTTTTTATCGTAATGTGAGATGTCTAAAGTATTATTTACACATGGCAATGTATTCAGACAATGCAGTTGTTTTTCATATTGATTTGACGAGTACTTGACAATGACGCTTAGTGGAAATTAGCTAGCACGATTAAATAAACATCGCGTTACAGCCTGCTACGGACTACGTTTACATTTATTAAACATACGTATCAGTTTGCTTATGCGAAGGTCAACAGCACTTTGATGGTATTCTCTGATTGTAGACTTTTTGTTGTATTCATACAATTTTAGATGCTCTTCATTTGCGTGTTCTGTATTTATTTTGCACTTTTCCAATTGTTGTAAAAACTTTGCGACCTTCCCACTGTTTTATGTTCATTATTCCAGTTTTGCACTAACTGATTCACTTATATTTTTGTAATTATTTTAAATTCCTCATGTTATAAGGTTTACTGAATTGTTGAAAACTATTTTGTTATTTTTTATGTTTAAATTTTGTGTAACTATAATTTTTATTTTGTTTCGTTCTTATCATTGTGAAATATTAATTACAATTACAACTATACAGATCTGAGTACTGTGATTCGATAATCACGTAATGGTTTAATGACAGTATCCTTGGATTTGACATGTTATTATTCTTTGACACTTAAGCTGTTTGACTTTCTTTCAGCTTATACATCGCTGGCTTGCTGGGACTCACGTTAATTTCCTGTTTGGTCAGATTTGTTGTTAAGTTAATTTATCTAATGTCTTTAGATCTTATTAGCAGTTCATAAGTTTCCCACCAACTTTATTTCAAGACATGAATGACAAGTGTTTTAACTGTAATATTTTTCGTAAGTGTTGGTTGTTACAACTTCGTCTAATTTAATGTTTTATTTTCATTGTCACATTTGGTCTGCTTCAGTGTGTTATACAGCTGCCGTGAAGAAGGTATAAAACTGAAACTGGTTACAAATAAATATTGTTATAGACAGCATAATGTCATCTTTTTCTTGAAACATTGAAGCTGTTCCCGAAGCAGTGTAGAAACCTTTTTTTACTCTAGAAGACGGACCCCCATAATTCGTGTCAATCCATCATATTGCTACAAGGCCGCAGTCGGCAGTACTATACGTTGCAGTCGAGTCCCGGAGCCTCTTGCTTCGATATCAGAAGTACGTCTACGTCGATTTGTGGCTCGGATACAGATAGCATCTTTTATTAGTCCGGGGTCCGGAACGCCGCAGAAGTTTACCGAGTTACGCACAAGTTGGCAAAGAAGTAACAAGAAGCGGCGTACCCGCTATTTCTCCCAGACCGACTGTAGGTCTTGATTTATGTTTCCGGATGTAATGCTACGTCTTCTTCTCTCTTTCTTGTTATTTACTTCGATGTGCTGCATACGTTCAACTTCACGACTCGTGTCAGCTGGAGCTTGATGTAGAGCATTGATTTGATTTGAAGACAGGTGGACCGAATATTGTGAGCATACAAAAGCATCTGTTCTACTAAGTCGCTACCGTCTCTTCCGTAACTTTTACTTCTTTGTTTTCTTGGAAACTGCGTTTGTATAGAATCTACGCTCTGAGAGATATTTGCCTTATGCCTTGTGTAGCTACAGTAGGAGAAGGCACCGAAAGGACTAAAACATACAAACTGAGAATCTGGTTGCTCCATATTTTAAAGGGACTTCCAAAAACGGAGAAGTTATCAATACGTCATGTAAAGGATGTATTCAAACTTCGCCGACAAAATTTTGGGGGTTGTTCAGGGATGTTTCCTTACAAATTCCATTCATTAGCGCAGTTGCCTTTATTTCTGCCAAAATATCTTCACAACATCGAGACAATCACCAAAGCGTACAACATAAAACAACAAATAACGCAACAGTCCTCACACGAAGCAGGTACACTTCTATCACAATGAATATCCTTTGTCAGTGTCGTACCGTTGTGTCCTTCTTGACTGCATTCCGTGAACCCATGTACTTGGTGCGTTTCGGCCAACTCTTCGTCAGGAAACCTAAACATGCTGCGGCGAGTTACTATTAACGCACTAATAAAACTACCGCAAAATATCCCGGGAATGAACCGTGTAGCACTGAATACAAGTTTGACGGGGGAGAGTAACGTGGACATTACTTTTGGCAGCAGAAAGTACCATGAGTGAATGGAACAAAGACACAGTGCATATTGTCGAAAGTTGCACTATTGTGCCGATATTTTCAGTGCAATACAGATAGAAGATAAATGGGGGAAAGGAAAAAAATGAAACACAATTGCTCTGTCACAAGCTCATGGATTCCTTATAACAAAATGCTCAGGAAATACTTTTGAACAGCCTCTGAAATTTTGTTCTGGAGTTGGGGTCCTACCACGTAAGTATTTTATATGTTTGTTTGATTCTAAACTCTGGAACTCAATGTATTGACCAATATTACTTACTCTGGATGCGTTTGACAGATGGTTGATCCACGATGGTCTCACATCACAGTAAGCCAATACGGTGTGGAACTTATACAAACGAAATGTTACATAAATTTCCATGAATTGCGTAACGAATCACAGATGATCTGCTGGCTGGTTAACTGTCACATTGTAAGCACCACTATAGACTTGTCTGCTGTACAGATATTATGGCTTGATTCAGTAGAATATGGCATTTTCCTGATATTCCGATAATATTCTTGACGCATAAAATGGCTTTTACTTTCCACCAGTATTGGCTAGAACGATTGTGCAGTTTGATAATTTTGAGAAAATTTATAAATCTTCTTATCAGTCCATGTTAACACATTAACTGCAAATTTTTTTCTTCAATCTACATTTATTTCTACATTTCCTGATTGACATAGTGACTTGGGAAAAGAAAGTAACATAAATTAAATACCTCAGAAATAAATACTATATTTTAGTCGATTCTCAAATGAGGATCATTGCGCTTACCACTCTATTTTTGCACATTCTTTAGTTTTTCTTCTTTTTGTGAGACAACAAAGCATTCAAAATGGAGACCATACAATACACGCAGAGCACTGATTCTTTGCGCTTTTCTTGTAAGTTCAGTATTTCCTTTCTTTTCCCAGTGTCGTCTGTCCACTCACGTGTCCGGTTACAGAAGTTCTGAGTTCAGCTGGAACACGTGAGGTGGGTACCCTCCGGTATGATGGACGTCCTACCTGTCTTGGATCAGAAGCAGCGGTTGACTGTGCAAGATTTTTCCATTGCCACCATCTTTCTGAATTAGTGTAGTGCAGCATTTTCATTTGTGAGGCAGTAAATGATGTGGACGTTGACCACTGCTACATATATTACGTTGGTGAACAATGGACGGTACCATCTCTTACCTTCTGTTCTCACGAGGTGCGCCTGCACATTACAGTCCAATTTATCCACGCCTCTGTTATGCCTGTTGTTTTCTTCTATCATTCTTGCCTGTGAAACTTGTATTTATTGATTGCCCTGTCTCTGTAGTTTTAGAACTGTATGCACTATCTCGTCTTTTGAGAAGAGTTTTACGCAAATGTTGTCTTTCGGCATTGATGCTGTTATCTCCGTGTTCTTGTCAGATCTATACTCATCCGTTACTCTTTGTTTCTTTTTCAAGCTGTTCTCACTTTCTGTGGGACAGTTATTAATTCAAGCCAGTCGGGTGGTTCCAGTCGCCCTTACTCTCATTACTGAAAGCTCTTTCATCAAACGGAAACTCGGGATAATATGGAACACTCGTAGGCTTTGTTAAGTGCAGAACAGGAATGATATTCAGTACAACTGATTCACCAAGACCCAAAACTGAAACATCGGTTGATTCCTTCAATTCTCTTTGATAGACTGACTGCTCTGAAAAAGCACATGACCCATCGTCTGAATATGAACATCACTGATTTTCCGCGAATGAATTAATTAAGATAGTTTTTCCCGAAAGAACACAAAATTTCATGAAATTCTTATTCACCGAGCCCATCAAGGAGCGAAGTCTGAAAATTTTACTCATTACGTAAGCTGGACTTCTATTCAGATCTGTGTTGTCATTGATGTTTAAGTCCGACTGATTTACAGATGGCTGTTGGGGCTCATACAACGTCGTACGAACCTTATGTCACGGTACTCATCTTAATTACAACGTATCTGTTCCCATGAGAGGGCATGGTGTCCAGTGAAGAGGGGTATACCTAAGAACTTCTTCATACATTCATTGGATGACTCCAACATGTGATTCTGTGTAGCATATTGGAAACTTTCAATACCAGTGAATTCAGGACCTACTCATCCAAAAATTCTTCAAAACACTCAACTGCAACCTTTCCTTTTAGTGATGCTACCAAATTGCATTTGCATAGTTCGCTTTCAACTAGATTGTGGTAGATTTCACTACGAATGGCACCTTCTTTTGTGCATTTAAAAGTAATTTTAGCATTCACTTTCTTCTTCCAATGGCCTGCCTTATCCTCGTCCTTCCTTTCGTCATTAGTACGAATTTCCAAGGTAGCTAGCACAGCAGATAGAGTAGTGTATATTCAATTATATTTTCCCCAATGTGGATAGAAATTTAGAGAGCCCTCATGAGAAAGTAAAACAAGCCTTGGAAATAAGTAATCTAAAAGTCTTCTAAAACCATTACAGAAAATATCTGTACAAGGCGGTGGAAATTATTTGCATAATAACATAACTTATGATGTTTTGAAAAAGTTCATCCCTCTGAAAGATTTTAATTCCTCACACAAATAATGTGGTACAGCCCAATATTTTAACGACAACTGGCTTAACATTCACTGCACAAGCTCGACAAACGTTTAGACAACAATGCCAAATAGTAACAGTTTCTGCGAACATAAAAACAGAAACATAATTTCCATTACAAAGTCAAATTCCAGTGTGAGGATTTTAAATCTGTCTCCGCAAGGGCAGAACTGTTCAATAGAAGTGCCACTGCTAATAGTGAGGAACAATTGCTAAGTCAGTTAATATGGAGCACGAGTAATAAGAAAATAAAGAATCAGTACTTGATGCCATGAACAGAATGAAGTGTCATTTCTAGACAACAAGAAGTAATTACGAACACTGAATAATCATTTGTTCATGTCGACTGCCGGTTTCAGCTATTCTGTTTCTTTCATCGGATCTGCAAAAGATGATACCGAAAATGATAGGACACAGCAACTCCAATAACAGCATGTATAATTAAATCGAAGATTTGGAGTTCTTGGAATAATAAAATAACTGCGTTTACATCATTACAAAATCTTCTCCTTCAGCATAGTAAGTGGTGCTATACAGTGTAAGTCCATGTTGGCTGTGACCTATACTAGAAGGCAGCATGTCCACTTTAAAACAACAGCTATGTACACACATATCATTGCACCGATCAGAAGTGCTCACATTGATCATCACTTCACAACTGACAGAGCCCAGTGCAAAGATTCTTAGCGATACATAAATACATCTGATGGTGCAGAGGTAGATATTATCATCTCACGTTAGGTTAAGGCATGGATCTACTGTTCCATATCATTGAATATGCTCCTAAATTATTATCATAACATATAAACCATCACAGTATTCTAAATTTTAAAAAAAGTTATGAATAGATATTATCATCCCACATTAGGTTAAGGCATGGAGACAGCAAAGGACTTGGAAGAGCAGTTGAATGGCATGGACAGTGTCTTCAAAGGAGGATATAAGATGAAGATCAACAAAAGCAAAACAAGGATAATGGAATATAGTCTAATTAAGTCGGGTGATGCTGAGGGAATTAGATTAGGAAATGAGACACTTAAAGTAGTAAAGGAGTTTTGCTATTTGAGGAGCAAAATAACTGATGATGGTCGAAGTAGAGAGGATATAAAATGTAGACTGGCAATGGCAAGGAAAGCGTTTCTGAAGAAGAGAAATTTGTTAACGTCGAGTATAGATTTAAGTGTCAGGAAGTCGTTTCTGAAAGTATTTGTATGGAGTGTAGCCATGTATGGAAGTGAAACATAGACGATAAATAGTTTGGACAAGAAGAGAATAGAAGCTTTCGAAATGTGGTGCTACAGAAGAATGCTGAAGATTAGATGGGTAGATCACATAACTAATGAGGAAGTATTGAATAGGATTGGGGAGAAGAGAAGTTTGTGGAACAACTTGACCAGAAGAAGGGATCAGTTGGTAGGACATGTTCTGAGGCATCAAGGGAACACCAATTTAGTATTGGAGGGCAGCGTGGAGGGTAAAAATCGTAGAGGGAGACCAAGAGATGAATACACTAAGCAGATTCAGAAGGATGTAGGTTGCAGTTGGTACTGGGAGATGAAAAAGCTTGCACAGGATAGAGTAGCATGGAGAGCTGCATCAAACCAGTCTCAGGACTGAAGACCACAACAACAACATGGATGTACTGTTCCATATAATTGAATATGCTCCTAAATTGTTATCATAACATATAAGCCTACTCAGTATTGTAAAATCATGTCTAACATTCATAAAACGTAATTTATACATAAACATTTTATATCATTTCATAAAATCTTTTTAAACCATTTCAGAAAAATTATTAACAATTCTGTATCGAATTTTCCTTTGTACAAAATCACCACCAACATCACAACATGCAGCCACTTAAAAGCTCTCTATGTACAGCTAATTTTATCATATGTGAGTTGATTTTAATGCATCCAGGAATAGCTCGATATCTACAGGTACAGATATGGTATTTCATTACGAATACATTCAAAGTACATACACCAACATTGGAGTTATTTAATGTTTCTGCTTTTGTTCTCAATCTCGATGTTTATGATATTTATTCACCACATTACGGCGCTCGAGGTTTAGATGAAATCTCGTCCCCTGATACCTAAGAGCAATCTGGTCACCTAATATCTAGGTGAACACTCTCCCAATGTTTAATCTAACCAAAGTGCAATTACTACACTACATGGGATTGCAGTCACTCTTAAACTGAGCCTGTGACCTTGCATTACCAACTCACTCCTACATATGCCGGTGGTAGAACAAATATGTCCAAGTGATATTCACCCAAGATGACTAATGTCAAAAATACCACCATGTAACAGAATATAGCCGGTGACCAAAACATCATAATCTTAAAAACATCACTATAACAAACCTATAAAACAAATATCCATACAGAATGAGATCAAATGCCAGTCTTTACCTGAAAACTTTTCCAAAATGTTTATAAATTGTTTTTAATAATTCTTAGTATCTGATTGCATAAGATGGACCTGAAAACTTTTTTTAAGGAATACTATGTATGTCTTATACTGCCGTACATGAGCTAATTTTATTATATCCATAAAGACTCAAAATCAAACGTACAACTAATACATGACAGTATTTTTCATTTGGAATATATACACTGTATCTAATTATCAGTGGAGCTACAACTAATATTTTGCATTTCTGTTAAACATGCTGTTTGAACTAGCTTGTATACGACAATATGTCTTTTGGCGTCTAGATGAGAGCTCATTACGTGATTCCCATCTGCAACTTCGTTACCCAATGTCTATGTGAAATCTGTTCAACATTTTGTGTATCAGAGTGCAACCAATTTATCACCTGGGATTACAGTTGCTCCTAACTGAACCTGTGAACTATGTATTTAGAAAGTTTTTCTCCTTTTATAAGGTGTAATATATAAATGAACTTATTTACAACAAGTTCTATGACGTGTAGGTGAACTGACATCACCCAACATCTAAGTCAAAACTCGTCACCCTATATCTAGGTTAAATCTCCTCCATTTTTGGGTATGCTCAACTATAACCCCCTTTAGATTACAAATGCTCAAAAAATACCTGTGATTTAATGTTGCTAATCATTCACAGGCATACGTATGTAATACAGTTGTTATATTCATAGGCATTCTCACTAAATGACCGTCATCAAAGTACCCTCGCATATATCTAATAACATCATTTGAATTGCTTTTAGTCCATCCAGAACTATTCGGAATAAAAGTCAAAACGACACGCAGAAGACAACATGGGGCTGTAGATATTATTTTACAATTTTGTTGGAAAATATGTTGTTTATACGAGTTTATTTATGATAGTATATCATTCGACGTCTAGATTTCATTACCCAACGTCTACGAGTAATCTCGTCACCTGATGAATAGGTGAAATTTTTGATGTTCTTTGTGCTATTCTATCACATAGAATCGCACTAACTCTTACCGAACGAGTAATCTCGTCACCTGATGTCTGGGTGAAATTTTTGACGTTACTTGTGCTATTCTACCATATGGAATCGCAATAACTCTTACTGAACCCGTGATCTATCTGTTTGCCATTTATTTGCCTTTTTATTTAACGGATAAACGTGTTTACGGGTAACGTGTTTACGACGTCTAGGTGAAATCTTGGCAAACGACATCTAAATACAACGCCGTCCCCCGATGTAGGGGACAATCAATTCCATTATTTGATATAAACACATAATTATAAACGCGCCTAGGATTGTAACCGCTAACCAGTGACCTCGTCTTACCAACTCTTCAGACATATCTGTTGTAGTACAATCACGACTTTTCACGCTATATCCTCTCCAAATGATTAATATCAAATGTGCTAACAGGAAACACAGCATGACCGATGGTTATGTTATTCTTTCTACGCCTCATGATACATTAAGACTTATTACTATAGGACGTAACAGGCCACATGTAAAGGCATGTTACATAAACCAATCTACCACATTTTGAATACACAAGGTTTTAAGCTGCATAATTTTAGATCAAATTCAGTAGAACCAGGTCTGCTACACACTAGACCTTCGTATCACAAATTTTAATTTAGTAACAATTATAATTTGCGTATCATGGAATTCCTTCTGATGACTAGATATTTGCTATCGTAATAGCAAGCATATCGGAAGTCTAGATAGATCGACAAGTACTTCTCTTATCACCAGTGACGCTTGCAACTAAAAGAATTTCATGATTCTACTGACATGGTAAGTCTAAAAGTGCATAGTTAAAGTTATCCTGAGTTTTAAGTCGCGCTTGGGCCCCATTACAATTATAACAGCTCATAAAGAAGTGCAAAAATATATTTTGTCTAGAATCCAACTAATCATTCTACAAATGTTCTGGACGACACTTTGTATTGGTATACATCTGCAATTTCTCTAAAATATCTAATCTTCTCCCTCTAGGTGCTTTATGGAAGACTTTCATCTTGCGCCTTGCGCTTGTAATATTACGTTTCTTGTCATGCAGGTGATTTGAAAAGTCGTTTTGTGGTAAATAGTAAAATAGCCCTTAAAACATGTAAAAAAGAATTCGTCTCTTTTCTCAACATAAAATCCTTGGCATTCGCCACAGTATAACTTATATGCTCCAGTCTCAGTATATTTGTCTTCATCTTTCTCATTATTATGTCTCAATCTCTATTTTAATGTGTTAGCGTTAAATGCAAGTCTGACGTTAGGTTTTTCAAATTGCTGTTCTATTTTACCCGACATTTTTCCCCCTTATGCGGTGCGATCAGATTTTGTCTTAATTTTTGATACTATATCATTTATATTTACATTGCTATTATCTGAATTGTTTTTACTACATTTTTTATTTACCTTTCTGTACGGGTCGCATACTATGCTGGCATGATAGCCACTGACAACAGTGATGAGTTAAAGTATTATCAACCTTCTCTCTGTAAGTAAATACTGTGTTACAGACTATTGTAAGATTAGCACCAGATAAATAACGTACAGAACGTGCAGAGAAAGAGAGAGAGAGAGATAGCTGATGATTTGTCCTAGTACAGGCATATGTAAGAGTGAGCTGGTAATGCTATACTGTGGGCTCAGCTTAAGAGCGATTCCAACCCCACATAGTGTAATAATTCTACTTCGGTTATATTAAGCATTGGAAGAGTGTTCATCTAGATATCAGGTGATCAGATTGTACTTAGGCGTCAAGTGACGAGATTTCAGCTGAACCTGTGCCTGTAGTGATGGAGCTATTTCTGGATATATTAAAATCAACTTACATATGATACCGTTGGCTGTATATACAGAGCTTTTAAGTGGTTATAGGTTGTGATGTTGGTTGTAATTTTGTACAAAGGAAAATGTTGTAAGGAATTATCAAGAATTTATGAAATGGTATAAAACTTATTCTGGAATGATATATACACACATAAATTATGCACATGATTTTGCAGATAGTTTTCTAAAAATTTTGATTGCTGAGTTGGGTCATACGTTATGATAATAATTTAAGAATGTGTACTTATGCGGAATAGTGGTACCATGCCTTAACCTCATGTGAGGTGGTAATATAGATTCACTTTACCAATACACCATCTGATGTACTTATGCATCGCTAAGAACGTTCATGCTGCGATCTGTCAGTTGTAAAGTGATGATGAATGTGAGCACTTGTAATCAGTGGAATAACATTTCTGTACATAGCTGTTATTTTGAAGTTGACATGCTGACTTAGTTGCGCAACAACGTAAATTCAGTTATGTTGTTAGTCCATAGATTGGGAATCTTGGATATAATTATATATGCTGTTTCGTAAGTTGATGTGTCCTAGCATTCTCTGCCCTATCTTATTCCTAATCCAAGATGGTAAGAGAATTGCTCAAACCGGCAGTCTACATGAATGAATGATTTTAGCGATCTTACCAGCCGAAAATTTATTGAGTGTTTGTAATACTACAGTTCGCCCCAACGTTGGAGGCATCAGAAGCGTGTAAGAAATAAGTGACGGCAATGGAACACCACCAGCCACATTTTCAAAATATTTTTTTTCTCAGGCGATTAGTCATTTTCAAGTCCTACTGGGAATCAAATAAGTATTTCCGGTCATTGGCATTTGTATCCTAGGACCCAAGCAATACCTAGGTGCTGCAGATCGATATTCACGAGAAGTGTATATTCCGAACGTTTAGTCACTAGGGTGACGTTGGGAATACACACTCCTGATGAGTAGCGGTCTACGGCACTTACTGTTGCATGGGTCGTATGATATACACTACTGGCCATTAAAATTGCTACACCAAGAAGAAATGCAGATGATAAACGGCTGTACATTGCACAAATATATTATACTAGAACTGACATGTGATTACATTTTCACGCAATTTGGGTGCATAGATCCTGAGAAATCAGTACTCTCCGAACTGATAATCCCTTCTGGTGCAAACGTCGTCGAACTGTTCGTGCAGATGGTTGTTGTCTTGCAAATGTCCCCATCTGTTGACTCACTGATCGAGACGTGGTGGCACGATCCGTTACAGCCATGCGGATAAGATGCCTGTCTAGTGATACGAGGCCGTTGGGATCCAGCACGGCGTTCCATATTACCCTCCTGAACCCACCGATTCCATACTCTGCTAACAGTCATTGGATCCCGACCAACGCGAACAGCAATGTCGCGATACGATAAACCGCAATCACGATAGGCTACAATCCGACCTTCATCAAAGTCGGAAACGTGATGGTACACATTTATGCCTCTTACACGAGGCATCACAACAACGTTTCACCAGGCAACGCCGGTCAACTGCTGTTTCTGTATGAGAAATCGGTTGGAAACTTTCCTCATGTCAGCACGTTGTAGGTGTCACCACCGGCGCCAACCTTGTGTGAATGCTCTGAGAAGGTATCATTTGCATATCACAGCATCTTAAATTTCGCGTCTGTAGTACGTCATCTTCGTGGTGTAGCAATTTTAATGGCCAGTAGTGTATATGGAACAGTAGTTCAATGCGTAAATCTAATGTGAGGTTATAGTTTCGATCCACTTTACCAGTGCACCATATGATGTGCTTATGCATCGCTAAGAGCGTTTTTGCTGCGATCTGTCAGTTGTAAAGTGATGATGAATGTGAGCACTTGTAATCAGTGCAATAACATTTTCGTACATAGCTTTTATTTTAAAGCTGACATACCGAGTTACTTGTTGAACGATGTAAATACTGTTATGTTGTTAGTCCACGTGTTGCGAATCTTGGATATAATTATATATGCTGTTTCGTTAATCGCTGTATACTAGCATTCTCGGCTCCATCTTAAGCCTATTCCAAGATGGTAACAGAATTGCTCAAACCGGTAATCTAAACGAATGAACGATTTCAGATATCTTAGCAGTTAAAATTTATTCAGTGTTTGTAGTACTAAAGATCGCCCCAACGCTGGCGACGTCAGAAGCGTATAAGAAATAAGTGACAGCAATGGAACACCACCATTCACATTTTCAAAACTTTTTTACTCAGACGGTCAGTTTTAACGCTACTTTTGCGTTATCTTCAAGTCCTACTGTGACTCAAATAAGTATTTACGGTCATTGGCTCTTGGATGCTAGGACCCATGCAATCCCTAGGTGCCGCAGACCGCTCTTCATCAAGAGTCTATATTCCGAATGCTTAGTCACCAGGGTGACGTCCGGAATATACACTCCTGATGAATAGCGGTCCACGACACCTACTGTTGTGTGGGTCCTATGATACATGATACATGAGTAAATGTACCTCTTTGGTTAACAGTAGGTCTCGAAGATGACGGAAATGTAGTATTGAAATTAAGTGTCGGAATGACAGTGAAACCGAGCGAGGTGGCGCAGTGGTTAGCACACTGGACACGCATTCGGGAGGACGACGGTTCAATCCCGCGTCCGGCCATCCTGATTTAGGTTTTCCGTGATTTCCCTAAATCACTCCAGGCAAATGCCGGGATGGTTCCTTTCAAAGGGCACGGCCGACTTCCTTCCCCATCCGCCCCTAATCCGATGAGACCGATGACCTCGCTGTCTGGTCTCCCCCCCCCCCCCCCCCCCCAAAAACCAACCAACAAATGACAGTGAAAGAAAATACGCCTGTGGTGTCGCATTTCTATTACTTGTATTATCAGCCGATTATCCGTCGTCAAGAAGAAGGATGGACTTTCACAACAAGAAGTAAAGCTACGTTGCGTCCACCAATAAGACGCTTGAGTCAGAGTGGAGGTTTCATTGACAGAAACGGGCTTCTCTCGTAACTGCCGAGCGACGGCAGCACCTGGTGATAGCTCATCTGGTCGAGAACGTGAGGCAGGCGGCGCCCAGTCAGGCCGTGGTCGGCGTGCGAGCGGCGGCTGCGCGGTGACGTCTTAGTGGCTCGTGGAGAGTAAGGCGATGCTCTCGAGAGGATGGGGTCGTGTCACGTGACGACCGCTCAGGGCGACGGCGAGGCGATTCGGGAGCGTGCTAGGGGACAAGTCTTCCCAGGCTGGGAATGTCCTTGCTGTTGGTTTGGCTGCTTGCGGAGACGGAGCTCTCGGAACGACTCGCTGGCTGTGGGCCGGAAGACTGGTTAAGTACACGCCCGGCGAAGGCATAAACGGACAGTTTCCAGGCGGCGCCTGGCAGCTGTAACACCTCGGTTCAGTTTACAGTGATAAAAGCTATAGAAAGAATAATTTAAAATTAAGAATAGAATTTTTATAGGGGAAAATAGTGTAGTATCAAAGTTCGGTAATTGCAGATCAAAATTATAGTATATCAGCAAGTAGTTTAACGCCTAAGTACAGCAAAGCCAAGGAAGCTCCGTCATGGAGAAGGTAGTGACGTTAAACTCTTGTGATGAAAAACCTATAAAAAGGGTTGATCTTCATTATTGCCGCCTTTTTCCTTGATTGTTTCGTTAAAGGACGGGGAACCCGTGTCAGTTAGCGAGACAATAATTAGATTCGACTTTATCGTGTTAACATTCACGACAAACTGTTAGAATATTACGGAGATTAAAAGTGATGTAGTGTACGATATCGGACTGTTGGTAGCAACGGAGTATTAAGGGGATTTTAGGACTTTAGTGCTAGATTGGAACTTTACGGACATATAGACGACAGAAACTGAAATTATCTGCTGATACGAGTGAATTCAGAGGTACCGGTATTCAGTTATTAACGTGTGGAATTTTGAAAGTGTCGTGTGCCGTTAGTTGCGAATCTGGACGTAGAGCGCGTGCATATCGGCATTTGTGGACTATTTAGATTCTTCCAGGCTAGGAACCTTTTAAATAGACCATCATCCATCACCATCTGAATCCTTGAATATAGAGTGAAAGTGAAATACAAGAGTGTTGTACTTATTTAATTTACCTAGTACTAATCAGTGAAGGTTTTACGGAACCAAAGCTATTCAGCATTAGGACAGCACCATCTAGCGGAAAGCGTAGGCTTGACCTAACACGCTAACTGAAGTGAACGTTTACATGTTTTACGGACTGCTTAATATGAACTTTTGTGACTCTTTGACGTCCCCACTCCCTCCGAAAGATGGCGCAAGCTGTCTTAATCATAAAAGGGGAGAGTTTTAGCCTGGATAATTACTAAATAAAAGCGATATTTACAACACTCGCAGTGATAGCAAAACACAAGACCCGCACCTCATCGGAGAGCCGTTGCTGTCACGTCGGGAAGTAAAGCCGGAAAACCTACCGACGATACGTATCTATGAGCAGACGTCGACGTGGAGGACCTAAAAAGGGAACCACAAGAGAGTTGGGGATGCTTCACAGCCTAGGAACCAGGTCCGGCAGTGTGGCGCCGCCTGGTTTGATACTGGCGCCGCTGTGTTGTGCAGTGCTTTCCGTAAGTCGGCCGGCAAAGATGTGATCGGGAATTGCCAGGACCAAAGAAATGACATGGAAGGACTAGGCCCCTTTAACTAAAATCAACGTTGATTAATTATTCATACTACTGGTCCCTTTGAACAAAAACAAGTAAAAAATTTCCAAGTTAAATTGTCGTGTTAAATTTACACACTTGAAGAGCGTTCAAAATAGTGACTAACACAGTTACCCTGTTAAAGGACTTCAAGAAAACGTACGAACATACGAATTTAACAATATTGGCCTTTAAAAAAGCTTAAGTTGAAAAAAGAAACCAACCAACAGTTAAAACAAAGCTCCAGATAAATTTCTGGATGCGAGCTCAAAACCAAGACATTAAGCAGACCCCCGAAAGATAAATATTAAGTCGTTGCCTTCACGGCTTACCCAAATGGGTTACACCAAATAATTTTAAATAAAATTTAGAACAAGGTTACAATATCTGTCAAACAGAACAATAACATCAAAGGGAAAATTCCCTGTGCAAAGCCAATTAACCAGACAAAGGCCTCTCACCGATATCAAAATCTGAAATGGTGAAAAATGTGCGAAATTCTGAGAAAAATAGGGTAATATACAATATGTACAAGAATAAAGAGGAAACAAGAAGTTTGGAAGGCCAAGAGCGAAGTGCTAGGATTAAAATGGATATAAGACAAGGATGTAGTCTTCCGCTGCTACTATTCAATCTACACACGAAGAAGCAATGGCGGAAATGAAAGAACAGTCAAGAGTGGGATTAAAATCCCGGGGCAAAGGATGACAGTAATACGATTCCCTCATGACACTGCTGTCCGCTCAGTGAAAGTGAAGAATTACAGGATCCGTTGAATGAAAATAGCAGCATAATGAGTACAGAATGTCGACTGAGAATAAATCGGAAAGAGACAAATGTAACGAGAAGCACCAGAAATGAGGAAAGCAGGACACTTAACATCAAAATTCGTAATCGCTAATTAGACGAAGTTAAGGATTCCTGCTACACTGGAAGCAAAATAACACATGACGTACGAAACAAGGGAGATTTAAGAAACAGACTAGCACAAGCTAAGAGGGCATTGCTAGCTAAGAGAAATCTACTTGCATCAGACATAGACCTTAATTTGAGAAGAAATTTCTGAGCATGTATGTTTGAACCACAGCATTCTATGGTAGCGAGTCATGGACTGTGGCAAATACGAAACAGAAGAGACTCGAAGGGTTTAAGATGTGGTATTATGAAAGAATGTTGAAATTTAGATGGACTGGTACGATAAGGAATGCGGAGATTCTCTGCAGAATCGGCGTAGAATGGAACATACGGAAAGCACTGACAAAAAGAATGGACAGGGAACAGGACATGTATTAAGACATCACGGAATATCTTCCAAGGTGCTAGAGAGAGCTGTAGAGGGTAAAAACTGGAGGAAGACAGCCATTGGAATACATCCAACAGGTAATTTAGAACATAGGGTGCAAGTGATACTCTGAGATAAAAAAAAGGATTGAAGAGCACAGAACACTTTCAATGCTTCCAGCTTCTGATAAATTTGATAATAACTAAGAAGTTATTAGTGTAAATATTATAGTGCCGCTCATGGTGAAACAGCGTCTTGCATGCTGAACCAGTACAACGCCATGTACTGTACATTCATTACTCCGAGACAGAACTACTTGAGCAATTCCTTTCAATAGGCGTGCATTTTGTTCAGCACATGTGTCTATTAGTCTTTATGTGTTATACTAAGTTGATGAGTACGTTATTCAGCACGCTTATTTGCCGTTTCTTTCAAACAACTTACGAGAATTCAGACAGGTAATATTTATAGGCCCGTCGATATTTCGGTGGGCGTACAAGCCGCTATTTTGTGCCATGAAACTGGCGGGGTGTACTCCTGCGCAAATATCGGCGGTCGCTGTAAATATTACATGGCTGAATTCCCGTAAGTTGCTTGAAAAAATACTTTTTCATTTATTGCATTTCTTTAAATTTCGTTTTTCACACCATCATAAACGAAAATATATTAATATTAACAAACCAATAAAAAACTATCACATAAAAAATGAAAAGAATTTAAAAGCGACATCCGAAGAACTGCCCCAAACAAAAATGCAGTCAACAATAATCTGATTCTAAAAGGAAAGAATAATACACGTTTTAATTTCATAGTGTTATTTGTTACGTAGAATGGGTCAAATTAACCATTGGGAGCCGATCTAAAATTTAAAGAAGAAATGTTACATTTATTAAAGCGCTTAGTAGTTAAACACCATAATCAAGTTAAGTGTTTGAGATCAATAGCTCATCCATTAATTCGATAAACAGACTGGTGTGCAAAACATAAGGACGAAAGTAACTTTCGCTTGATGTGTCACTGCCAAGTAACATACACTATGTGAACAAAAGCATGCGGACACCAGGCTAAAATTGAATTACCAGACTGGTGTGCAAAACATAAGGACGCAAGTAACTTTCGCTTGATGTTTCACTGCCAAGTAACATACACTATGTCAACAAACGTATGCGGACACCAGGCTAAAAATGACTTACCAGTTCGTGGCGTCCTCCATCGGTAATGCTGGAATTCAATATGGTGTTCGCCCATTCTTAGCCTTGAATACGTTCAATAAGGTGCTGGAAAGTTTCTTTGAGAATGGCAGCCCATTCTTCACGAAGTGCTGCCCTGAGGAGAGGTATCGATGTCGGTCGATGAGGCTTGGCACGAAGTTGGCGTTCCAAAACAGCCCAAAGGTGTTCTATAGGATTCACATCAGAATTCTGTGCAGGCCAGTTCATTATAGATAGGATTGTTATTGTCGTATAACCACTCCCCCATTGGTCTTGCATTATGAACAGGTGTTCAAAGATGCAATCGCCATCCCCGAACTGCTCTTCAACTGTGGGAAACAAGACGGTGCTTAAAACATTTATGTAGACCTGTGCTGTGATAGTGCCACGCAAAACAATAAGGGGTGCAAGTCCCCTCCATGAGAAACACAACCACACCATAACACCGTCGCCTCCGAATTTCACTGTTGGCACTGCACAGGCTGGCAGATGATGTTCACTGGGCATACGCCACACCCACACACTGCTATCGGATCGCCACATTGTGTACCATGGTTCATCACTCCACACGATGGTTTTCTACTGTTCAGTCGTCGAATTTTACGCTCCTTACACCAAGCGAGCCGTCGTCTGGCATTTACGGGCGTAATGTGTGGCTTATGAGCAGCCACTCGACCACGAAAGTAAAGTTTTCTCACCTCTCACCTAGCTGTCTGAGCCGTGGTAAATAAATAAATAATAAAAAATTGCTGTTTGAAAAGCGCGCCGCAGCGCGTTGTGTGAAGCAGTTGCCCTCCGTTCCTGGCGGTGGCGCCGCTGTGGCAATCGCAGCTTTGGTGTCTCCCTGTGGTGGGAAAGCGGAAAGGTTGCCTGTTCACGCGCATTTAAGGGGCGCTATCAGCTCGGCAGTTGGTCAGTCGGAGTGAGGCTAGGTCAGTCTCGCATCACCAGTTGCTGGTCTCTCTCTCGTTCGCATTTGTGCGGCAGTTAGTGTCTGTCTGTCGTCGGAGTGCGAGTATGTCTGTCGTTTGGATCAAACTTTAAGCCAGAACATGAGAATCTTGCCACTCCGCCAGTAAGAGAACTCAGCTAGTGGTCGCCCGGTCGGGGCTGAGTTCCTGCATCTGAGTCTGCGCGTTAGGCCGCCAGTCTGCTCGAGTTGCTCGGGCAATGGTCATTGGCGGTTGGATCGGTCGATTGGTCGGTTGCGCACTGAGACACGAGATGACGTGTCCGCCTTGAGCGTCGGCACATCTGAGGTTGCCACGTGAGTCCAGTGGACCGCGCCGTATAGAAAGGGGTAGTGGCTTCGCGGTAGACACGAGAGCAACAGGAGTCAATACACGACATCGGGCTGGCCGGGGCGAGCTGCGACGCCGTGAGACGGGACATCGGCGCGCCTTCCTGCGTCCGTTGAAGCGGCTGGCAGCGGACGGTTCGGGAGAGCGTTGCGGGTGCTGCGCCAGGTCTTCGCCACAGATTGCAGTTTATTAGAAGTTAAGTGATTCGAGATATGTTGTTTCATTTACTTGTTAAATTCTGGTTGTTTTCTTGGTGAGGTCACCAGCCGCTTGGTTTTGGGGTCGTCCAACCATTCTTCTCCGTTTGCCCACCCGCGGAAAGGTGGTTATTTGTGAATTGGGTGGTCCGTTTTTCCCTTGTGGTGTTGGGGAGGGTTGGAGCAATCTGCGGTTCGGGTTGTTCAGTAATCCCCCTGTCAATCTGCCATACGTTAATAGCTGCCTCTGTCATGTTTGTCGGATTCGGTGTTAACGAATTTATAGAATTACGGTATAAAGGCCGAATTCCTGAAATATGTTTTTATCTTGCCTATCATCTTGCGAGGCGGTATATGTGTAATGTAGATCATGTTGTACATTTTATGTAAGTCTGAATTTCATGGGTTTTATTTATAGTCATTTTTATAAAGTTGCCACCCTTCCACCGTAAGAGTCCTTTTAAAAACAAATAGCACTTTCGGTGGCAAATAATCTCTTAGTGTGTGTGTTTGTACCATTTCCATTCCTCTTACGGGGTGCATAGTCAATGTGTTTGTGTGAGTTGTTAAAATTTTTAGTTTAAAGTAATGTGGTGTGTTGCAGACTTGCACCAGTGTAGTCTTTCAGAGGTTGTTGTGAGCGGTCGTGACTACGGCCGTGTTGAAAGGGAGCGGTAAGCTTCTCAGCCCGAAGGCTCATACTGTCAATATTGTTCTTTCTGCCTCTAAATAAAATTATAACTTGATATTTCGAGGGTACTTATCTGCTTATAAATTTTAAATCTGTTTTTGAAAAGGCTTTTATGAATAAAATTCCTATTTGTTAAAGGTAATTTCATTTTCATCAGTTACTCCCTGGCAACTACTTCCACGCTTAAATGTATTAATGTTCTTGATGAATCCCTAGTAAATAAAGTAAATTCTTTAAGAAAAGATTTTGAAGATAAATTCACTGTTCACTGTCGTAGTAATTGCAGTGGATCCTGATGCAGTTTGGAATTCCTGCGTGATTGTGTGGATAGATGTCTGCCTGTTACACATTACGACCGTCTCTGTCAGTCAACTGATGAGGTCGGCCTGTATGCTTTTGTGTTGTACGTGTCCCTTCACGTTTTCACTATCACATTGGAAATAGTGGACCTAGGGATGTTTAGGAGTGTGGATATCTCGCGTACAGACGTATGACACAAGTGACACCCAATCATTTGACCGTGTTCAAGGTCTGTGAGTTCGATGGAGCTCCGCACTCAGGTGTCTTACAATGTCTAATGACTACTGAGGTCGCTGATATGGAGAACCTGGCAGTAGGTGGAAGCACGAAGCACCTAATACGAAAAACTTATGTTTTTGGGGGTGTCCGGATACTTTCTATCACATAGTACAGATTTATGTAACTTGGACTGTACATAGGAAAGATTGATACAGGATAGTACATTACAAAATGTAACTGAATGACATACACAGTGAGACGAACAGAAATAAAACTTTTATTCAAAGACAATAATTACTCTAAAGTCCCCAAGATATATGGTGGTCCCTTGAACATTCAAAAGGCGGGACATGATCCTTAAGACGGTGTTTGGTCACCACGGACAGTGACGCAAGCTCTGCTAGATGCTCCCTTGCTCACCACAAGGTTGGTCGTGAGTTCTTGGGGTAGGGAGTTCCATTTCTCCATCAGTGCGGTTGACAGCTATTGGATAATCGTCGGTGTGTGTGGACTTGCTGCAAGACGTGGGAGTTAAGTCGAGAGAGTGGCAGGCTAGTCCATTCACCGAATATTCTCTCTTTCCAAGAGCTCAGCCATTTGCGCTGTTCGATGCCTCGCGCTATGTCATCCATAAATATGAAGTCAGGGGTGAATGTTCATCTGAAAAGGGGCACGTGTGGAACTAGTACAGTGTCGCAATTACGTTGACTGGCGAGCGTACCGTGTTCAAAGATTTGGAAGTCAGTTACACATATGCAATGTTGTTTGTCCCCACAGCGTAACACCTGAACTAACAAACGACGATGCTCCACAACATTTATTGAGCATAACGTGTTACCACCTTCCACCGTATGAGGCTACGTCCGGAATCACTACGTCTAGAAGTACTACTGAGATTGAATCTGCTCCCATCCGAGAAGAGCACGCGAGCCCACGCCTCGTTGGTCCAGTTCCCACATTCTCGGTACCATCGCAAACGGTGCCACAAATGTGCAAATGTCAATGGAGCACAACATACAGAGCCCTCTGCAGTCGCCACTGTGGTGCGTGGGTTGCTTGCCTTGCTGTCTGGTAAAGGTGACAGCAATTGCACCCGCTGTTTGACGAGGGGCCTTTCTTGCTGTAGCACAATGTAGCGGTCATCTGCTGCTTTAGCTGACCGTGGTTGACGATCTCATCTCCTTTGGGCAGCGGTGCCTTTGGTTCGGAACTCTCCCCAAAAGACGAGAAACAATACTGTGAGCAATGCCACACTCTTGGGCTACACTCGTCACACTTCGGCCTTCTTCCAGTATCGCGATGATACTTTTCTGTCTGAAGGCATGCAGTTGTTGTCTGCGGGCCATGCGGTAATGAACAAAACCATCACAGTGCACCATAACTGCTAGCTGGTTGATATATACTATTTTTTCCGATTCCTTTAACTGCCTCGAGTTGATCGGCCGGTCCCCTTTGGTGCTATACTCACACTGATTCTTTGCACAATAGAATGACTTCTGGCAACATGCTCCCGCGCTATAATTCATTTGCAGTGAATAGTTAATATGTTTCGTTAATTTATATAGGTCGTCCCTAAAACATATGTATATTCGAGCAGCTCTAAAGATTCAGAATACATCATAAAACGCAAGAATTCACTAACTACGTAAATCTCTTAGAGGATAAAACTCAGTACGGAATTTAAGGAGAACTTGACGCTTTTAAAAAATCTCCAAACTCACAGCAGTCCACCTGGTTGAAAAAAAGCGGTACTACACCACACAGAAGTTCATTGTTTGCAGTTCTTCCTTTATTTGCCAAAAGGGTGCGGGCTAGTAGCAGCCCAGCATCTGCTCTTCAGCCTTATAGGTATAGACTGTAATAAAGCTGAACGTAAAAAATTATAAAGTAGTGAAAAAGAGGGAATTTCAACAATCGAGTGGAATGACTATGACATGGTAATGAATGCCTTCGACTGAAATGTAACTGACAATATAAGGTTCCTGATGGTGTTGATTTTAAAGTTGGGCTGTACGTCGCGTTCAGTTCGATTACCGACTCCAGGTGAATGTCGATGCAAGTGGGTGGGGAGCACGGGTGTGTTTGTGGGCTGGGTAAGTGACGTATCTATTGCGAGGGTTGTGATGATGGAGCTAGAGCTTGCTCTGCTTATTGTGAAACTTGTGTGCAGGAGGATAGGGACGCTATGCAGAGTGAGATGGCATTGGTCTACTAGTGTACGCAAATGGAAGAAAGTGAAATGGGATTGGTTCTGGGAGTACGTGACTACCTGACAGCGACAACGAGACGCACCACAGCAGAACATCCGTTTGCAACAGTCCTCCCATAGCACCTAGGACATTGTTTCGGGGAGGACCAGGAAGGATTTCCTGAGACCCAATCTCCACATCATCACTGACACAGCATTCTGAGTTGTGACTCAATGGGCCACAGGCTAACAACCAAAACCAAATGAGGAAGTCTAGTTTCGTCATGGTGTCAAATCCAGTAGGGCACCGTAGTGTTGTGTAGGGTAATGTTGTATAGCATAGTGTAGTCTAGAACTACAAATTGCAGAATTTGTGACACAGCAATGTAGCACACCACAGTAGAGCATCTGGATACCAGATGGCCTAGGAGAAGTATGTAGTTTTATAAAATTATTTGCGTCACATTTTTCAAAGTAGTTATTTTACATATATTTTTCTTTCCAAATGCTACATGCTCATTTGTATTACCACATTTGGCATCATGTTAAATATTATGTGCTATATTCAATTATACCAACTCACGTGCAGTATTTGGTCTGTTTTTGTATCTGGATAACAACCTAAAAGACGTAGCAAATATATAGGGGAAGGTGGCGCAAAGTGGCCATGACAGTAAAAGTGACCACTGCACAATTTTTGCTCTGAGTATTGCTGCTGCCTACCGAGAAGTGGCCAGACTAGTTCTAACATGCACCATCATTGTTGTCGGTGAGTCCGACACAGGACGTTTGTTCCGTTATATTTTAGTGTCAAGTTTTCTGATTTTCACTCGTGTGATGTAAGTTGCACTATTCTTGATATCTCACTTATATTTACAGTACTACTATTTTAATAAATCAGTGTTCCAACAAAGTCTTTTGGACAACAAATGTAGTTCCTTGGTGTGTGTTTCTGTTTGATAGTTTCATCTGTGACCCACTAATGCTCGCATATTGTCCGATGGGGAAAAGCGGCCACATTACTCGTTGGGAAAAGTGGCCAAGTTGTTACCCTAACGCTGGTAAGGATTAGTTACTTCCAAATATCACGCATAATACTTCAGGTGAGATTTACTTCTGACCCCTTTTATACAAAAGCCATTGCCTGTCATTCTGTCTCCAGAATTAATTTAGATTATTTTATACCGTCTCCATTCTCTCATATGTGGCCCAATACAAAAGTCCGATTGAAAACGATCTGGCCAGGGCGCTTGGTTTTGTTTCAGATACTATAACATTAAGATGCCTAGAAATTATGTGCGAAAATCAGAACAACAAACATGGGATCGATTACGATGGAACTGACAACTTTACCTCCCTTGGTATTGCGGGGCGGCGGGTGGAATAATAGAATAAATGTTTTGTATTTATGCTGTTGTTTGCCGTTCTCAACACTGGTTCTCTAACTACAATATTGGCAACCAGAAAGTGATTAGCAAAACGTGAAGCCTGTAATTAGAATTAATAGTGCCCACTTCATCTGAGAAATACATTTATAGCTACAGCTTATAGCTCTGAGGAATTAGGAGATCGTCTGGGATTCATAATCAAAAACCATTCTCTCTAAAATGTTCACTATATTCTGAAAGTCACAGACCAAAAAGAATCCACACAATCCAACTAAAAGAGCAGTTCAGAGTCTAATGCGCTGATGCAACTATAACTGTTCAAATTAAATGTTTAAGTGAATGCTCGCCATAATTTGATGATAATGTTCATCAAACGCCACGCTAATAACGGTAGAAAGTCTGTCCTGTGGCGGCACGTGAAAATACGACATACGCAAACTAAAGATAGATCATTAACGTCATCCCAAAATTAACACTTCACTCGAAAACGATTTCATGGTTACGCGTATCCCGAGTAACTTATTACTGCATCCTAGGCTGTTTATATCAACCATACCGACGCGACGCAGCTCCCAGCACAGGTGGTGCGCCAAATCAGTGTCTGGAGAGAACTGGGGCCTCCTTTTTTCGCGCAGCGTTCTTACATATAAAGCCGCGGTGCGGACGACTAAGGGAACGCCTGATCAAATATGCTCTCCCGACTAGCCACTGGGCTAGTAATGCACCACTTTAAGTTATCGAATAAATCATTGCTTCCTTTGCTGATGGCCGATGAAGCTTTCAATTTAATTGTGCAATCAGCACACAAGTAAGTAATCATAATAAAAGTCCGACGTGGCTAAGTCAAATATTTTGGGCGAGAGAATTAATTTAATTACTCTACACGCAGTGGATGAGCTCTGAACTTGGCCTTTGGAGATACGCTATAGCTATAGTTTTATAGTTATTCTGTTGAAACTTCTCACATTTTTATGATTATAGCGGATCTCCCTTCTACTTAAATTTAATCATCCTAGCTTTATTTATTCGCCTACTTAATCTATCTTGCTTCCTTAACTTCTAAGACAAAAACCAGAAAATCATGAATTTCAACTAAAATTTAAATTTGTGAGATCCAGAATACTGTTTCTACTAAATTATTATGGAAAAGGAATCTAAATATAAATTTTTAAGTTTCTAGCTCTTTTCTGTTGCGCCAATGATTTTTACAGAAAAACATCCAAATTTCGAAAATGGGTAAAGTTATTGAACTGATATCCAACACATATTGATTTTGTATTACTCCTGATGTGGTAGAAACGTTTCAGGTTATTTACTTCATTTTAAAGTATTGCGCAATATTTATGACGTCAGAGCTAGTTACAGCGGACTAGGCTGGCACACAATGGAAAGACTGATGTGAATTTTATAAGGCGTGAGTATGCTGCTTCCCTACATCACCCTCTACTTAATTTTTTTGAATGAAAATGAAAAAAATTAATTACAAAAAGGGAAGCAAGAGAACAGCTTAACTCCCTATGAAAATTAAAATTGAAATGTAAACATATAGAAATATTAAAAGAAAACTTATTACCTACTTCAGTTATTTAAATTGCTGGCATGTTCACTGCCTCTTAAGCAACATTATTACTCAAAATTTAAGCAAAATCAATGAAAAACTTTGGCATACATATTACCCTAGATAGACAAACACATTAAAATATGTAAAATTATGAAAATCTTAAGTCCATTAAATTGTCTGTAAATATTTTTTCATACACAAATTCAAAGAAAATAACTCAGTTATTCATGATACATAAACAGATAATTATATCAGTCTTTTCTAAATCTGAAAAAAAATTTCACAAATCATGACAATTTCATTTTTACCCACGTGTTTGTAGCCGCTTTGGCTGGTCTTCTACACTTCCATTCACAAGGGTGGAGGAGGGGAAGTTGCTATGGTGTGCGTCCTTCACGTTCACTCTAAATTAGATGGGGAAAGGGGAGGGGTCACTGTGACTTGTGTCCAAGTTCCTCCACGCTTTCACGCAGCTACCAGGCTGCCATTATCTGGTTTGTCCTTTAGAACAAACAAAAAGAGTGCCTCAGACTCTGTTCACTTAATATCTAAGGGTGGGTCACAATGAAATGGGGATATATACATTTTATCTTTCAATATGTTACTGGAACAAAGTTAACAGAACTTTTTCAATTTTGCTCTCGCCGTTACTTAACTGTCATAAAATCGGTAAAGAAATGGCTCAAAACGCCGTTAGCATGTACTAGAGAAAATTTATGCTCAAGGCATACAATCATAAATCCTATTTAATCTCAATTTACTATTTCTGGGCCGGAACACTGTACCAATGCTCGGTACGTTCCTGACAAATCTGTATTTTATTTACTTAACTGACTCATCTTCGAATACCTTATTCTTAGAGATAGTATGAGTATATTTGATTAGCAGTTGTCTTCTCAGCCTCTTTGTACATGTGCGTAACTTGTGGTAATAGTACAGTTCTGAGTGTTCAAAACACACTACGTTTAGTTGACTACTAAATCCACTTATTGGTCCTCTGCTGCTGTGTCAGTTTGTAGTGCTACAACGATGAAAATTAATATTACGACGATGTCAAACCTTATTTTCATGATTTAAAAAAGTATTCATGATATAAAAAATGTAACTATAATTTTATTATTTTCATTTTAGTGCTCAGTGTGTCAAAGACTTTCTAGTGGACGGAAGACATTAGCATTGTTTGTACTACGAAACTATATATGATAGTTAAGGGTTACGCATGTAATAATTCGATGTAAGACATTTTGTTGAGTCTGAATTTTGTTCTCGTACTGGTCGGTAGAGAAGGAAAAGTTCCTTAATCGATGTGAAGGTATAAAGGCTGTAAAAAGGAGAGAGAGAGAAGGTAAATACAATTTATTCAAAACAAATATCTCGAAGGTGTAACGCCTTGTGATTTCCTATAACTAAAAATTGGAAGGTCTAATCTGAGCCTGTCCTGAATAACAGCGAAGAATATTTATGTTATCATATATTTTCTTCGTTTGATCACGGTTGTGATTCGCATGTTTCTTTTTGTTACGCGACGTGTTATGAATATTTTCATTATACGCGCAAAAGTGCACACAGCTTTAATCGAAGCTGCGTCTTTCGGAAACGATAACTTTTAATCAGTACAATTACGCGAATACCGTCTAAATCGCAACCGTGATCGCAAAAGTGTTTCCTGGACCAAATAATTCTTATAAAATATGTATTCTCCAAAGCGAGCAGCATTGCACTATCGCTGACTCGCAACAATCGAAAGAGAAAAAAACGATGCTTAAATAAAATTGCCACCTTTTAATAATTATTATTATCCCATTAAATAAATAAATAGCAATTCAGTGGCTATCCAATCAATAAACAGAGGGGGCAATTCAGTGGCAACCTATTGCAGGACTAGCTTATATGTGTGTGCTAATGTGTGCTTTTTCTATTTGTTTCATGCTGTAATGAGCGGAAATCTACGACGACCCTAAGCACGATATTAGACTTGGCCACTGTTTCTATGTTTCGATACAGTGTATCGATACGTGGAACTGTTTCAGTGTTTCGGAACGGCTGTGGTTCGCTGTTTCGAAGCAGTGGTGTTTCATTCCGCCCCTGTCTCGGATAACCGCACCAGATTCGATTTCGAGCCAGACACAGAAACTGTATCGTTGTTTCAAAATAAGGCTGTTGCAGTCCACCTGCGCTTGGAACGGACTAATTGTGTCGAAACAGTGATGTTTAATTCCGCTCTGTGTCGTACGAGATTCGGGCTCAGCACAGACACTGAAACACAACATAACACTTAATGAAACACTTTCAAGAGTGGCGAAATATTTTTGACAAGCAATAGAATGAAGCTTAAGATATCCGAAAATAAAGCTTCGTTTCTAGCTAACTGTCCTATTACGAAATGGCGTAACATCTGCTTTATAAACACTAACCAAACAATGAAACAATGCATACTATTCACATTCAAAATAATAAATATGTGAAAATCATTCGGTTAAATTACACTTTTTTTTTTATAACATACGCTTCTCTTTTCATGTACAGTAATCGTATTAAGAAACGCAAGTAATCCTACAACATTCTGAATAAAAAAAGGCGTAGAGTGACAGTTATTAGATATATACATAAATTTGATCTAGGTATAATTGGAAGCAATCTGTTTGACATATCACTGATAGTACAGTGGTGAACGGGAAGAGCCAGGAAACATGGTGACTTTATAGTAACGGTTCGAAACACCTTGGAGGCAAAATTTTTTCTGTTATATTTTGTTATTTATTCGAATTATTTGGTGTTATCTGTGAGTCTATAGTCACTGTGCCTATTATCCACAATGATTCCCTTTGTGTGCATGGAAATTAGCAGGATGGGTATGTTACCCATACTAACGGAATGTGGGAATCCCAGTAGCATATTCGTTGTTTCTGCAGTTTGCTCCCACCTCCAATTCCGTTGGTGGTGGTTCTTCTGTCTTCAGCTATGGCTGTCCTCAGCCAATTGAAAAGTATGTAAGTCACACAACACGAAAGCAGCGCATTTGCTGCAGGAAATACGAAACTGCCAAGACTCCCAAGTGATAGTTTCATACTTTCTCCGAAATGATTAGCGCTCTCGCACCTCATTTGTGTTTATATGGACATACTTATACAGTAGACATTCAAGATGATAAAATGTGTAGGTTTATTAGATTACAAAACATAAACGGTTTCACTGTTTCGAAACAGCGTATCGAAACATTACATTGTACTTTTTCATTTGTTTCGAAACAGTTAAGTGTTTCAGTTTGGCCATCTCTACACGATATTCTAGCTGTACCCTTCCATTTGAGCGGCAGCAGAACGTAGCACTGCGTAAGGTAGGCACAACATCTTCTTCTGCCTGGTGCTGTATCTTACTAAACAAACGAAAAAAAAAGGAAAAAAAATTTAGACATCGTGAGTGTGTCCTCTTGGGAAGCTATAAGACTCAATTATATTTAAATAACTGCGAGAAGGATCAGTAAAACACAGCATCAAGTGTTTTCAGTAGAGGTTAACTGAACGAGATTGTAACTGAATTTTAATCAAACGAAAGTGAACATTTATAGTACTGATTCCAATCTGGTGCAGTGTAGTAATTGTTTTGTGTGACGGAATGATTGATGTGTTGCGTGTGAGGTTTCCCCAATTAGACTTGCACCCAAACATTTGCAAACATGGTGAAAACAGTGCGACGTGTAAGAAAAGCTACACAGCAGGAAGTAACTGTAGAACATTCAGAGGAGGAAGGAATAACTAGTGATGTAGAAATTGATAATATTTTTTCAGATCAGACAGAGGATATAGAACAGGACACTAATATTAAAGTCAGTGATCCATCTGGTGTAGAACACTCAGGCAGAATACAGACGGTAGTTCAAGTGCATACTGAAGCAGAACCACACGAAACACCGGTTACAGTCGATTTACCACCGGTAGAGCCAACACAAACAGTAATGGATCCATTTTCTCTCTTAATGATGAAAATGGAACAAATGGTTAAAATACGGGAACAATCACAGATACAGCGTGAACAAGAAACTGCTAAACAGCTTGAAACTGAGATTAAAAATAATAATAGCAGAGTAGATGAACGGATTAGTCAATTAGACGAGCGTACGCAGTTAAGCTTTTCACATTTCTCAAAAGAGATAGATCAAAAGCTTGAAAACCGGTTAAAAGAACACGATCGCCAGCTGCGACAGCAAATAGATGCCCAGTTGTCTGCTATACAGAACAACATTTCAAGTATGCAAAAAACATACCATGACTTACCACAGAATGTAAAGCAAGTAACCCAGGATGTGGACAAATTACAACAAACACACACTTCTTTGGAAGCAGAAATACGCAACCTACCTGTGATGTTACAATGAGCAGGAACACAACTGATACATGAAAACAACGCAAAGATTCATGAACTCCAGACTGAATTACAAAACATACAGAAAGTGCTTAATGAAACACGCATGCAAACATCTCATGACAGTTCACCGGGATGTGTTAGTATCACAGAAACACACCCTAATCATTATGAAACGCCTTTAACTGAAAGTAGGGGGCAGACGGGCAATAATTTCAATCCAACACGTGGAGTAACATCCGTTTATCACGACCATACACAATCATTGGTGACTCAGGATGCTTTAGTGAAGAATTCACAGTTTCAGAAGTTTACCAATGATAAGAACGGACCCCATCCAATTGTGTTTATCAAAGGGATCCGCGGAATAATGCCAAAAAGTTGGAAGGAAAGGGAGAAAATTGTCTTTACCATTACCCATATTCAAGGTGAGCCAGCGTTGTTGGCGACACAGAAAGCTGAACAATGCAGCTCCTTCGATGAATTTGAACAAGCTTTTCTAAACAAGTACTGGTCGCGTGGGGTACAAGAACGATTAAGAAAAGAAGTTTATAGTCCTGAGCCATTTAATAGAAAAGGCGGTACTTTGCGGAAATATTTCGAAAAGTATCTGGACAAAGTGAAATATTTATCCACACAAATTCCTGAGTGTGATGTTTGAAAGATATTAAAGGAGAAGTTACCGCGTGATCTAAAGGAGAAATTGTTTCACATTCCTGAAGACAACATGGAACATTTTCTATTTGTGCTGGACTCTTTAGATTTGGATATCGAAGAGGACAGACGCCATTATGGAAATAATTCGTCGAATAATGGTAATGGCAATGGCAATAGGCGAAACCACAAGAACAATAGTAATAGAAACACCTACTGTGGGAATCAAAATCATTGGAATAGTCCGAATTATTCAGGATGGCAGAACCACAATATGAACACAAATGGACAGTACAGTAATGCACCGAACCACAATTATCATCCATAGATCAATAGCGGACAAGGCAATAACGGAAACTTTTCAAAGAAACGGAAACGAGATTTTAGAGCTAACGCCAATTACAATAACTGTAATTTTTCAAATAGTCAGCAAAACATGCAACCACCACATAACTGGTCAACACAGAATTATGCTCAACAGCAATGGCAGCAGCCTAGGCCACCGCAATATCACAATAACAATCATGTACAACCCCCGTACAATGCAAATATGTCAAATAACATGCAACAGCATATGAATGCGCAGCCATGGCAACCACCGAATCAAAATATCAAGATCATTGAGGTAAATGAACCGCAACCATCAACCAGCACCGGTCAGTCAAACTAGATGCGACGACATTCTGCTCCCGTGTGTCAGTCGCAGGGTGTCTAGGGGGCACTTGCATGAATGATGTTAGTAATAACGAGCAACCAAGCGTGCAGACAACCAGCTGTAGTAACAATGAGAATGTGTGTCGCATAGAATCAGCAGCGATCGGGTCGAACGACGCGAAAAATGCTGTGTGTAGGAATAATTGTGTTGATGTTGCTCAGCAACGTAGTTCAACTATGCAGATGTTAAGATATAATGACGGAGTCGATACACGAGAGGAATTATGTCAAGATTTTCGGAAGAAGCGTAATTTGTTTGAACGAGAAGTTGTACAAGCAGCTATAGTTTGTGATATTTATGGTATTCAAACTACGGTGATTCTAGATACTGGAGCATCTGTTTCTGTGCTGAATGAATCGTTCTTTCTTCACTTAAAGAAGATTAGAAAGATTCCGGTTTTTCCAGTCACTAATTGTCGAGTTGCAGGAGCCATTAGTCAGAAAGTCCAACTAGTTCGGGAACAGACACGGATTTGTATTAATTTTGGAATGGGAGCCAAAGAGTGCACCTTCCTTATTGTAAAGAATTTAGCCGTGAACTGTCTCCTCGGATTAGATATTTTGCGAGAGACGGAAACTATAATCGATCTCGCAAAGGGTGAATGCAGCATGTGTTTCGGTGACACGAGAGTCAAGTTAGACTTGGTAAAGACCAAAGAACTGCATGGCAAATATTGTCAAATTTTAAAGATGGAACCGATTCGCGCACATTTATGGCGGCTTCATGATAGTTTCAATTGCAGTACATTCCCGGTCATGGAAGATGTGAAGGACGAGGAGAATATCCACCTCTCTGAAATAGTAGAAAAAGTACAACAATCCTCTGGTCTTGACAGTCTGCAACAAAAGCAATTATAGACACACTTACTAATTATCGTAAAGTATTTTTGAAAAAACCTGGACTACTTAAAGGTTACGTGTATGACATGCAAGTGTTTTCCCATGAAATTTACTGTCATCAAACGTATTCAATACCCAACGCGAAAAGGGAAGCAGTAACAAAAGAAAAGAGACTCTCAGAATACCAATTAGTTGTAAGAAAATTTCAGCTTCAGTTCGACGGAGAAGAGGACGCCGAGCTGCAGCAAGGAAAAGAAGAATTGCTTCAAGATGATTCCACCCTAAGACACTTAATCAAACATAATACAAACTTGTTGAGATTTAGTAAAGTTTCAGGAACTTATGCGTGTGAAACTACGAACAGTGAACAGAACTGCACATTTCACACAACAGTAGGATATAGTGACTTTAGAAAATAAACGTTTCATTTTGTTGATTGTTAACTATTTTGAACTCACTAGGGTGAGTGGGATACACTTACAACATGTAAAGTTTACGCGAGTTACGTATAGGTTTAACAAATTTTCCACCGTAAGTTAGTGCTCGGACTTGCATGAGCTATAAACCAGGTGGAACAAGATGTTGTCCATGACTGAACAGATCATTACACAGACAAACATATACAGACTTGTGTTTATCACTGCACAATTCTTTGCAAGTCCAGGAGCACCTTTTCGAGAAAATATATGACTTAGGATTTGCTTTTATATTGTAAGTGACTACAATTATGCACAATCATTCAGTTATTTATCATTATGTAACTAGACTGTGTAAAGACATTCTTATGGGTAGCACAAGGACTTTACCTTGTCAGACTTTATAACTGTGATCAAGTGACTACGTGGTGGAGTGAACATGTCACAGATGACCTATGAACAAAGACTTCTTGTGAACATTATTCTCTGAGCGTACGAATTTTATTTCGCTGGCGAAAGAGTGGAATTTAACACAAAAGTGGACGCTCAATGAGTGCGTTGTGTTACCATGATTTCGTTTTCAAATTTTGTGCTACGAGTGTTTAGTAATGCCAAATATTCAGGGTGTTATTGGGACCACATGCTTGGACGTAACATTCCAGGCAAACTAAAACTCAAGAGCAAGTGTTTTTATCGATCAGTCAGCAACAGTGGTGAGTCATAACAGTGTTGGGAACTGCTACTGACTATATCATTAAACCCGTTGCAGAACTGTATCAATGTTGGAACGTAATTACATGAACCTTTAATTGCAGATAGTCAGTTACGTCGGAAGGACGAATGGACTTGCATCATGATAAAGAAACTCACAAACAGTCGAACACCTCACCAAAAAAAAAAAAAAAAAAAAAAAAACCACCCACATTCTTGTTCAGTGAAACAGTGCGTGAAACATGATGTAATTTAGATATTAATTTAAAGAACTGATACTGCTGTTTGAATTTCATGTGACTGTATGCTGGGATGCTGAGCACACGTGTCGGTGAGGGCAGCATACTGCAGCGACAACGGCCGTCATCCCTTGCCGCACCCCGCCACGTCATCGCAGTCCATCGCAGACTTACCTGATGGGGCGAGACATCGGTGTTGCAGTACACCAAGTCGCCAGCCGTCGTCACCAGCAGCACCATCATGAAATTGTACCATTATTAAATTCATACGAAGTGAATATTCAAATGTTGAAAATTAAAAAAGAGGGTATGGAAGATGTGCTCACTCCGCCGTGGTTTTTTTCCGGGGTTTTTCCCATTGGCCTTTGCCCGAATGGGGGAGCGTAACTCAAAATCCCTGAGACTTAAAAGTAAACAAAGCACATGCTTCCAAGTGAAAGAACACAGTGAACTTTAAACAGAAAAGACAGGGAAAATAAGCCTGCTTGGATGTCCAGTCAAACAATGCAATGTAGTGCTACAACGATGAAAATTAATATTACGACGAAGTCAAACCTTATTTTGATGATTTAAAGAAGTATTCATGATATTAAAAATGTAATTATAATTTTATTATTTTCATTTTTGTGCTCAGTGTGTCAAAGGCTTTCTAGTGCACGGAAGACATTAGCATTGTTTGTACTACGAAACTATATATGATTGTTAAGGGTTACGCATGTAATAATTCGATGTAAGACATTTTGTTCTCGTACTGGTCGGTAGAGAAGGAAAAGTTCCTTAATCGATGTGAAGGTATAAAGGCTGTAAAAAGGAGAGAGAGAGAAGGTAAACACAATTTATTCAAAACAAATATCTCTCAGGTGTAACGTCTTGTGATTTCCTGTAACTAAAAATTGCAAGGTCTAATCTGAGCCTGTCCTGAATAACAGCGAAGAACATTTATGTTGTCATATATTTTCTTCGTTTGATCACGGTTGTGATTCGCATGTTTCTTTTTGTTACGCGACGTGTTATGAATGTTTTCCTTATACGCGCAAAAGTGCACACAGCTTTAATCGAAGCTGCGTCTTTCGGAAACGATAACTTTTAATCAGTACAATTACGCGAATACCGTCTAAATCGCAACCGTGATCGCAAAAGTGTTTCCTGGACCAAGTAATTCTTATAAAATGTGTATTCTCCAAAGCGAGCAGCATTGCACTATCGCTGACTCGCAATAATCGAAAGAGAAAAAAAAAACGATGCTTAAATAAAATTGCCATCTTTTAATAATTATTATTATCCCATTAAATAAATAAATAGCAATTCAGTGGCTATCCAATCAATAAACAGAGGGGCCAATTCAAGTTCCACATTTGCAATTATGTACTTACTTCATAGAAGTATTTATGCTGAGCTATAAATAGTGTTTCACGTCTGCCATTATTTTACTCAATTATGTTGCTAGTGTATGTACTTATTTAACACTCACTCTATTAACATTTAACACATAGGATAGCACATTTATTTCATATCTATAGTGTATTGCAGCTGATCAGTTTGCTCACGTGGCAATCCATTTCCACTCGATCGGACGCTGAAACCACAGGTAGTCTCTCTCGACCTGCCACTAGAGTGCATTATGCAATTATGGACGAGTGTAATGCTAAATTCCTTAAACCTACAGAACACCATGAGCTGATCTGTCTCATCTAACATAAGGGTACCTATGGTCGCATTCACGCCTCCAACTCATAACCTCAATACGTGTAGGTGTGTCCTGTCACACACTACACCAAATAACGGCCAGCTCCAACCTTATAAATATTTCAAGGACGTGTCTTTTACGTCTCAACCAAAAAAAAAAAAAAAAATTGTTCAATTCTATTACACTGCCATTCCTTGCTACACAAGGTGAGTTCATTCTTACAACTTATCTGCATATTTTTCATAACACTAAGCAATCTCTTTTACTATTAATTAGTTAGCTCTACAGCATACAATAGGTTTCACTGCCACTTCAGATCTTGCTTGTACACGAATTTATGTACCTTTTTAAATTACTGTTGGCGGACCATTTCCAATAAAACAACAACTTTGTACTTATAATACTACCAGGGTTCTATACATATTTGTTACTCAAATACATTTGTATCTTAATTACATCATACTTCTCTGTTGTTTATGTCACCGTTGGGTTTGTCACATTAGGTATTTTCTTCACTAATCGGTGGATAGAATGGTTACAGAACTCATGGCTTGATAGCCATGACGGAAAATTTTTGTATTGCAAAGAAGGAATCGAAACTTTGGTGGATAGGAAAGATGAAGATAGAGTGAGACCCGAAATGGGAAAGAAGATCTCACACAGCTGGGACTGCACAGCTGCCACACTGTGCAGAGGTTACAGAACAACCTCCTCCCTACAGAATTCATTAGCTTGATGCTGGTTTGATAGTCATACCTGAAGATTTTAGTATTTGAGAGTAAGATCCGAAATTTTGGTGGATAGGAAAGATGAAGAATGAGTGAGTCATGAAAAGGAAAGAAGATCTCACACAGCTGGGACTGCACAGCTGCCACACTGTGTAGAGGTTACAGAACAACCTCCTCCCTACAGAATTCATTCACTACCTATGAACTTCTTTAGGTCGATCACGTTCCTGAGACCGAATAGCTTTTTACTCTTTGGGTACTCTAGCCTATATGCATTAGCATATGGTTTTCCTATGATCCTGAAAGGTCCTTGGTATACGAACATGAATTTCTTTGTTTCTGCATTTATTTTCTTTGATTTTTCCTTGCTTTTGACAAGGACTAACTGACCTATTTCAAAACTGTTGGGTACAGCTTTTGCGTCATGACGCTTCTTTTTTTTCTAATGTTCATTTCCTTATATTTGCCCTAGCCCTTATATTCTTTTCGTCTGTGGATATTTGCGTTAGAACAGGAATTCTACCATATCTGCAATCACATTGTGTGGTTCTTGGCCAAACAGCAATTCGCAAGGCCCAAAAAACCAGTTGCATCATGCCTTAAGTTGTTAATTACATTCTCAAAATACTTCTGCCCAACTTGAGTGTTTACGAGCACAATAAGTCCTGCGAAGACTATTAAGTTCTCTCATAATACGTTCACTCATATTTCCTTGGGGGAAATACGCAGATATTTTCAGATGTTTCACTCCGGCCTTATCCAGACATTCTTTAAATCTATCAGAAGTAAATTGAGACCCATTGTCCGACAGCAAATTCTTCGGATCGCCAACGTTCACGAAGAAATCTTTTTCCAACTTTTCTACCAACGTTTTTGCATTTGCTCTTTTAATTGGGTATAGCTTAACATATTTACTAAACCCATCCACAACAACAAAATCATGAGTGCATCCACCTCTCGAAGCAGGAAGAGGGCCAAACAAATCACAAGCCAGTAATTCTATGGTTCAGTTGGCTCTACTGAATGCATATCCCCTTGTATTCTGGTGTTAGCAGCACGGACTTTCTGGTACACTACACTAGATGCTAGACGCTTGGCAACACGGCCTTCTCTTTTAATTTGGCAATGCACTTCTTTGACCGTAGCGCCCATACCTTAGGTGTACATAGTAGATTAGAAAGTCTACATGTTGTGAGGGAAAGCACAGCTTCCACTCTGAAACTCCTACATTTTTCCTTCTAAACAGAATACCTTTATGCAGACAATAGTATTGCGAAATCTTAGGATAGTTCGCATTTCCTAAATAGCTCTTCACTAATTTCAGCTGGTCATCTGCATTCTGCTCACGTCTCAAGTTCTTAATCACCCTCTTTAATGCACTTTCTTCGTTTACTTCGTGCAACGCAAACATTCGTACTTCACTTAGGTCAGTTGCTATAATTCCCGCGTCATCACATAGCTCCGTACTTCTAGATAACCCATCAGCTACCAGATTGTCTTTCCCTTGAATATATCTAACCTCAAGGTCAAATTGCTGGAGATACAATGACCATCTTACCAAACGAGCATTCCTCAACTTACAGGTCTTCAAAAAGGTCAACGCCTTATGGTCACTGTAAACAATTATCTTGTAACCTAATAGATACTACTCAAATTTCTGTACCCCAAATACAATTGCCAATGCTTCCAGTTCTGAGATGCCATAATTTCTCTCTGCTGCCTGTAAAGATCGACTTGCGAAAGCTATAGCCTTGTGCACTTCTTGTTCGTTCTCTATTTCTACTTGGAATATCTCCACAGCTATACCATAGCCACTAGCATCAACAGACATACAGAACGGTTTTTCAAAATCAGGATTATGTAAAATAGGACTATTAATTACAGATTGTTTAAGCACCTTGAACGCCTGTTGGCATTCTGCTATCAAAACCCAAGGGGTATTCTTTTTCAGCAGCAGGTGAAAACAGGGTACATTAAAAGCCTGATCACTAACAAAACGCCTATAGAAGCCGAAAAGACCGAACATCGATCTCAACTCCTTCTTGTTTCTGGGAGCCTCAAATTTTTCAATGACTGCTAGCTTGCCTGGGTCAGGCAGAATACCTTTTCCACTTAGCATATATCCCAAGAAACCTATTTCCTCTTTAACGCACTTTGTCTTTTCAATCTTTAGTTTCATCCCACCTCTCTCAATAGCTTCTAACACTTCCTCTAATAAAACTATGTGTTCTCCCCAGGTAGGAGTTGCTATTAACAGATCATCTACGTAGACTGTGATTTTATTAATTAAGGCTGGTCCTAAAACATGGCACATCACACGTACGAAGGCACAAACAGAGATATTAAGTCCGAAATGTACCACAAGGTATTGGTAACAAACTCCGTCATACAAGAAAGCTGTGTACTTCCTTGAACTTTTCGCCAGTGGCAAATTCCAATATCCACACGTGATGTCCATAGAGGTTAAGAATTTTACTCCCCGGAATTTTTGCAATAACTCGTCCATGTTCTGCGGTCTATCACTTTCCCTAACCACTATTACATTCAGCCAACGAGCGTCCAAGACCAATCTGACACTCCCGTCTCTTTTTGGTACAACAACAAGAGGATAATTGTACTCACTGACCGCTTTTTCAATCACACCCCACTCTAGCATTCTCTGTACCTCCTTTCGAACCGCCTCCTTCCTAGCTACATGCATTTGGTATGGCTCCCTGAAAAACACTTTAATTGACATTCATAACCTTCGACCACGCCAGGTCGATTTGAAAATACCTTATGATGCCTTTTTAAAACCTGTCTCTGTTCTTCTTTCTGATTAGCTGAAATTTTATCGGTTTCCTGCAATTTAGCTTCTATCTTGCCCAAAATAATTGCTTCTTCTTCTTCTGTGTTTAGCTTACTTTTACTAAGATTAACACCTTCGTCCCAATATTTCCTATTTTTCAGAACTCGTATAGGCAGCTCCCAAGTTTCATCATTAGTTACTACATGTTTATCAATAAAAGGTACCGTAATTACTCCGGTTATCGGCAAGACCATTTTTAACTGGCTTCTTTCAAAGTCAACAACACACTGATATTTTGACAAGAAATCTGTGCCAATTAAAACCTCAATACTGAGATTATTTACAATTAAGCATGGATGATCAATTAAATTACCATTAATGTTAAAGGGCAGCAAAGCTTCTTGTTTTACCGTTTTTGACACCGTGCCAGTAGCAGCAATTATTCTTAGTCCTGATACCCTCATTACGGTAAGCTTGTCTTTACTAGGTAATGCATCAAAGAAGGACTGAGATATCGCACTCACCTCACTTCCACTGTCTAAGAGACAACGTACATTGATACCCAACATATTCATTATTATTATAGGGTGGCTTATTCTAGTTTGTACAGGTGGTTCCGCAAACTCATCCAATAGTTCCTTTTGGATTTGTCTCCAACTAAAGCGATCGACATCTGTCTTCATTATATTTAGGTCAAAGTGTGTAGGGGTTACCTGAATTACATTTTCAGCTGCCTTTTCCAGTCGATCTATTAATTGCAAATCGAAACACCGCACGACTTCATTACATTTAGTTTGCTGAACATGAACGATCGATTCTGCGCCTCCAGACCGGGCATAACACTAGTTACAGCTAAACCACTTTCATTATTATCGTCGGGTTCCTTCTCAAGTGACAACTGTTCACAGCTACTGGGTTCATTGAGCCCCAACAGGCTATCCTCTACGTTCTCACTTACCTCCTGTCCTAAATCTATTAGTACAGTATCAACATCCTGCACAGGCACTTTAGATAAGAGCACATCATCCTCATCGTAAATATAAGCATGAATTTCTTCTGCTTCTTCACCTGACAATTCAGTATTTTGTAGCTCTTCCCTACCGTTACACTGCTGCGCCTTCTCTTTCTCTTCCCACTTAGAAAGCGTCTCTAACACGGTATCTATCAAATACTGTGAGTGGTTTAATATTTCTGCAGTATCGTTGGATGCTACCGACCCATCATCCGAATCCTCAGTTTGAGTATTCTGATCTGCCATACTAATTACTGTAATTACTGGCTTAGGAAAAGCAACCGCCTGGTGAGCACCAGTATCCTCATAGACGGGAACTAGTTTTCCAGCCTCCGCCTACTACTGTTACCTTTGTTTGCATTATAGTTAACTGGCACAGCATTGCTTTCAACACTGTTATTTGCTTGCACATTTTGCTAGACCAATACTCATTAATGAAAGCTGTTTTAAATTCCGCTAATGTTTTACACTTCAACATAACTTCAGCTGACCAACGCATGGCGTCACCCGCTAAATGGCTTCTAATAAATGAGATTTTCTCTCGTTCAGACCAAGTTGGTGGAATCACATCTTCAAAATCGTTCCAGAAATCTAGCAGGTGGATATTTTTATCTGGATCGAACCGCAAGAACAGCCGACACCCGATAAAAGCTGCGTTTGCAGCTACAACTTGTTGCATACAACCATTACCAGAAGTTACTGAAGCTACCTTACTCTCAATGTTAGCAATGTTAGTACTAATATTTTCTACTCTCATTTCAACATTATCTACTCTTTGCACAATATGAGTAGTATCAGTTTTGATTGCTTCTACTTCTGCTTGACATATGTTTACTTTTATATTAACATCTTTAAACCTATCTGAGCACAGTTCAGATTCCGCCTCGATCTTTTCTGTTAACTTGTGCTCCAGCTTCGCATCTTCCATTTGGAAGCCTTTGCGAACCTCAGCAACTTCGGATTTTACTGTTTTATACATCTCAGATAACTGTTGAGCAACCTTTTTCTTAATATCCTCATGGTTGTAATCAATTTTATAATTTAAACTGTCCAGGTCCTCTTTCAACTTATTGCAGCCAGTCTTGAAGGAAGTTTCTAATTCAGCTTTATTGGATTCTAATTTATTGTCCATTGCCTCAAACCGTTTATTAAAATTGGTTTTGCTGGCCACAATCCTGTTATTTACCTCAAATATATCAGATTTTAACTCAACTGTCCTTCTAGCATTACTGGCTGACATTTTTGCATTACTGGCAGCTATTGCTTGTAATATTACATTTAAATCAATAGCCCCAGTGTCTTTGGGTTGCTCACTAGCTTTCTTTTTATCACAGTCAGGTGACGAAAAACTAGCTCCAACACCAGAGTCATCAAAACTAAATGAAACTTCTGATTGATCAGTCATATATAACTTCTCCTTTTTAAACTCTACCATCTCTGATGACTGTTTCATTTTTAATTCATCAGAGAAACTATCATCTAATAACTTAACACTTTCTGATTTCTGCTTTACTACAGGGGTCTCTACTATTGAATCATTGCCCTTTTTCACACTACTGTCAGGACACACTAGTTCGGATTTCACTTTACCATTACTATTTTCATGCATATTTATACTTGAACCTTTGTCTGTATTTACAATTCCTTCAACAGACATAGGTCCTGATTTAGGTTTAACGTCTGTTTCTTTTTGCGGTTCCATCGCCAAGAGTCTTTTAGTGCAGGTAAGTAAAAGTTTTAACAGCTTTTCACTTAACTTAATTCCTTCTGCACGACGTAGCGTTGCCGGTGCGGCGTACCAGGATTACTGATGCGACGCGGCGCATTGAACTGCAGATGGCACTTCGACGGCTGCTGTGTGTTTGCGTGGCCCGCAACTGTAGGCGCGGCTCCGGTTGCTCCGGCGGACGACTGCGGTGAGGCGAAACTGGCTTTTCGCGATGCCGGCAGCGCCGCTAGACTCAGTGCCAGCTCCGTCAATCCAGATGCGTTGTTAATCCAATTGCGTCGTCCACATGCACACGTAACACTATCTATCACTGTTCCATTGCTCAGTTGCGTGCTGCATTCCACTTCCGAATCCGAATATTTAAAAATCACTTTCACTTTTACTCAGTTTGTTTCCCGGTCGATGCACCATATGTGGGGCGGCGGGTGGAATAATGGAATAAATGTTTTGTATTTATGCTGCTGTTTGCCGTTCTCAACACTGGCTCTCTAACTACAATATTGGCAACCAGAAAGTGATTAGCAAAACGTGAAGCCTGTAATTAGAATTCCTAGTGCCCACTTCATCTGAGAAATACATTTATAGCTACAGCTTATAGCTCTGAGGAATTAGGAGATTCTCTGGGATTCATACTCAAAAACCATTCTCTCTAAAATGACCACTATATTCTGAAAGTCACAAACCAAAAAGAATCCACACAATCCAACTAAAAGAGCAGTTCAGAGTCTAATGCGCTGATGGAACTTTAACTGTTCAAATTAAATGTTTAAGTGAATGCTCGCCATAATTTGATGATAATGTTCATCAAACGTCACGCTAATAACGGTAGAATGTCTGTCCTGCGGCGGCACGTGAAAATACGACATACGCAAACTAAAGATAGATCATTAACGTCATCCCAAAATTAACACTTCACTCGAAAAAGATTTCATGGTTACGCATATCCCGAGTAACTTATTACTGCATCCGAGGCTGTTTATATCAACGATACCGGCGCGACGCAACTCCCGGAACAGGTGGTGCGCTAAATCGGCGTCTGGAGAGAACTGGGGCCTCCTTTTTTCGCGCAGCGTTCTAACATATAAAGCCGCGGTGCGGACGGCTAAGGGAACGCCTGATCAGATATGCTCTCCCGACTAGCCGCTGGGCTAGTAATGCACCACTTTAAGTTATCGAATAAATCATTGCTTCCTTTGCTGATGGCCGATGAAGCTTTCAATTTAATTGTGCAGTCAGCACACAAGTAAGCAATCATAATAAATGTCTGACGTGGCTAAGTCAAATATTTTGGGCGAGAGAATTAATTTAATTACACTACACGAAATGGACGATCTCTGAACTTGCTCTTTGGTAATACGCAATAGCTATAGTTTTATAGTTATTCTGTTAAAACTTCTCACATTTTTATGATTATAGCGGATCTCCCTTCTACTTAAATTTAAACATCCTAGCTTTATTTATTCGCCTACTTAATCTATCTTGCTTCCTTAATTTCTAAGACAAAAACCAGACAAACATGAATTCAACTAAAATTTTAATTTGTGAGATCCAGAATACTGTTTCTACTAAATTATTATGCAAAATGAATCTAAATATAAATTTTTAAGTTTCTAGCTCTTTTCTGTTGCGCCAATGATTTTTACAGAAAAACATCCAAATTTCGAAAATGGGTAAAGTTATTGAACTGATACCCAACACATATTGATTTTGTATTACTCCTGACATGCTAGAAACGTTTCAGGTTATTTACTTCATTTTAAAGTATTGCGCAATATTTATGACGTCAGAGCTAGTTACAGCGGACTAGGTTGGCACACAATGGAAAGACCGATGTGAATTTTATAAGGCGTGAGTATGCTGCTTCCCTACGGTATGATAAGTGAGCACTTCGTAAGCCGTCAGGAAAATGCATACAGCTCCTATATATTATTTTCGTTTTTGCTTACAAACACTTGGTGTGATACGTTGTTATACAGATATTCAAAAAATGTGGGCGGTAAGCTCCTATCGATAACAATGGAAAAATGGAAATGAAGTCTCATGCTTCTTTACAGAGCGTAGGGGAACGATGCGGGAGACCCGCACTGCCTTACTAGGCAAGGTCCTAGTGGAGGTGGTTAGCCATTGCCTTCCTCTGGGCCCCGACGCCGTCGGGAATCGAACCTGGGACCCCGTGCTAGGGAAGCGAGAATGCTGCCGTGAGACCATGAGCAGCGGACATCGATAACAATAGTTAAGTGAAAATTCAATTTTCCTCAGATGGGCACTGTACCCCACCAGCCCCTAAATAAATAATTGGTCACTAATCTGAAATACAGTACAGGCAACTAGTGTAATTTGTTGGAGTATTCAGTTCACTTAAATGAATGGGTTTTGGAGAATAGTGATTACAAAACAGATTTTATCTTGGATGGAAGACCTGGGACGCAAGAATTATTTGGAATCTAGAGTATTTTCAGCGTGGATGGAGCTGATAATTGCGTTTTGTGAAAGGAGGCTTAGGTTTATATTTATTTGATAAAGTTGGGTGGGACAGTTTGCAATTGTAATATAAGGGTGAGGATTGGGCGTTTGGACATGGTTTTAGGAGACGATTACCTTACAGTAACAATGAGTTGGAGGGGTTTTACAGTTTTGGGTAAGGCGTTGATTGGGGCTACACATTTGACGCATTAGTATGACTGACTTTCAAATCTGGAGGATTCAATGTAGTGTCTTCAGTGATAGATTGAACAGTAAGTTGATGGGTGAATGAGAAGATATCAAAGAATATCTGGCCGAAGTTTTTGCGGATGTAGAACGCTTTTCCGAAATAGTGTGTCTTGGTTTGAACAGATTCCATTCAGTGTCGTCTTCCATGATCTCCGCTCAAACACCTTGATCACGGTAGTGCGATTCGACGGCCGTCGAGGGATTGTGGTTATCAGGGACATGGACGTGCGACAAGGAGCAACGAAGTGTGAGCACCAAAGATTATGGAAGGTAATTAGTCCAGCGGTGGGAATGGAATTTTACGAACACAGACATTTTATATGGATGATTTAGATCATTATCAAATTGAAGGTGAACTTTTATGTCTTGTATAGGATATTGTGGATAAGTATTTTGGTTCAGGCTTGTAGTCGTAATTTATGTTATTGTTTCCGTGTGCCCATTGGGTTTTCATAAGAACTAGATGAACACAAAACAAATTTCCAGTTGAATAATGTCACATTTAAGAATTTCAGTGGACATAGCCTCCATGCTATACACTGCACATGACCATACAGAAGGTTTAACTGAGGGATTGTGGGAACTTTAGAGGGTAGAACTTCATGTCAGTGTTTTTATTCATCTGCAGAGAAATGTCATATTTTTTCTTATTTACATGATAAACATACCAGAAGTAGAAACAAAGGAAAAAAATACCTGAAAATATTACTAGCGTTACTTCTGCCTCGTCAAGCAATTTCATCTCAGGCCAACAGAACATGCACAAAATAGGAAACAATTTGAAATTCAACAGAAAATCCAAACAATACTCCCTGAATCTAAATTATAGTTATACAAAGGAAAGTAGTGTTCTCAAGCAGCACACAAAGCGAAGTTAGGAGTAAAAAAAATTTGCGAAATATGGAAATTGGGGAACAGGAATAAAAATCTTGAATTGAAAAACTTTAAAATTTTCTCTTACGTCTAGCAACGTATTTGAACATTTCTATAGTCTTATGGCATATGATAAATATAGCAGAACAAGAGGTGAAGAGGCGTCATCAGCAGTAAACACACATAACAGAACTTAAATGTGCTCATGAAAAAAATCTGCAAAAACCCACCCAGCCACCTACCCATCCACACACACACACACACACACACACACACACACACACACACACACACACACACACACACACAAACAACCAAAGATTTAAGACATTCTGTCACATACATTGTACTGAAGAGTAACGAGAATCACTGACCTAGGACAGAATGAAGCAGTAACAAAATTGTCAGAGAAAAGTCTTAAATATATGACTGACAAAAATAAATTACCAGTACGTACAACATGGAAATTAGAATAGGAGGAAAAATTTTGTAGAACAAGAGGAAAAAAATCAAAACTATTATGTAAATGAAGAACTGATCAGGAAATGATTAGAAAGGGTTAATACCTTCATCGAAGACAAAGGCTTACGGAAACAAACAGGACAATAGGAAAGGAACACTAACAGATAAGTCAATGAAGAAGATAATATTAGTTTCTCCATTTTGGGAGTGTGATGATTCTGCAATGGTACGTTCAACTAATGAAATGCCACTCCAGTTGGTACTAAGGAGAGAATTGTATTAAGCCCTATATAATAAAATTCTTATTAGTATCTGGAGCTGCATTTTCTTAAAGGAGAGTAGTAAGTGAAAGTGGGATAATATCTACAAAAGTAACACTTTAGTTCTCAAAGAGAAATAGGACTAAGCGTATAAAACAAAAAAATGGATTGGAAAAAAAACAGATTATCTTGAAGAACGGATTTAAAGTACTTTTCATTTTGATTTGCGTTTGATTTGACAAACAGACTGCAAATGAAAATGAAAAGTGCTTTAAATCCGTCAAAGGATACACTTAAAACCCTGCAACATCAATCTTCAGGAGCAGTCCCAAAATATATCAAAACCTTATCGCCATGACACCATTTAAAATTTTCAAGAGTGCTCCCACATACCATACTCCAATGTTCCCGCATGGATGCTTCATTGAACATTACATACTAAACAAAAGGATGAAAAACTCCTTATAAGTAATCCAAAAAACAGAAGATATAGTCATCCCACTAAATTAAAATCATTTGGCGTGGAAAACATGTACACTTCAATCTCATTTGAAGACACATTAAGAGTCATAACAGATCGCCCAACATGAAACCCAGAATACCAAATTCCACCACAAAAGCAGTGATATGTCATAAAAATAACCACAAACCAAGTTTACTTTCATTTTAAAAAATTATCCTATTAACAAAAGAATCCCTCATATATAACAACAAACATCTTACTGTATAGCGTTGAAATCAGAATATTTGCAGGAAAATTAGATACACAAATACACTGCCTGACCCAGAAAACTAAATGAAAATTCATGGGCTAAGAGGGCATGTAATATTATATGTGTCTGACATTGTGTCAATCTTTGAGGGCGATTTGAAGGTTATCATACCCGCGGACATCACCACAATATGTTGAAAATTTTAATTATGTGGTATTTTGTTTGTGACATGCTGCTGTTCCCTGCTACTTTTTTCCTACAGTTTAAAGCAACGTCACTATGTGACTTGCAGTGTTGTAAAAAGCATATACATCCAATAATATTACAAGACCAAAACTGACAGTATAGATCTGTCAAAACCTGTAACAGTAATAAAGAGAATTGCTGGCGTTCTTGGCAAACTTGATTCTTCAAGAATAGTGCGTGATATTATTGCTGCGACTACACTATAAAGTCAAATTTACAAAAAAAAAAAAAAAAAAATTGGCAGTATGAGCCCTCTAATCGGTGAGACCCTGCACCTTCTCGGACCTTTATTCAGTTAGCAAGGGTGTCAATATTCTCGTTGTATCGTTTCCTGAGGCGAGTTGTCACACAACTGCTGTACCACGTCTCTGGTACCATAGACACTTGAACTGGGACAGAGATGATGTGTGAGCTGATCCCATACACGTTCCGTCGGACACAGATCTGTGTATCTTGTTGGTCACCATCTCGCACATATTTAATAGGTACACGTGGATTGCCCTGTTGAAAAATGGCACCACGATGCTATCACCTGAGAGGTAACACATGAGGACACAGAACGTCTGTGGTGTAGTGTTGTACTTCCAGAGCACCCCTAGTCACTATCAGCTATGGCCTGAAGCCTTACTCAATAGTTCCCCACACCATCATGCCACGAGTAGCATTGCTGCAGCTCTCTGAAACACTGGAAGTCTGGGACATCTCCCCAAGTGGCCGTCTTAACGCCAATTATGTATGTGCGGGATGGCGCAGAAGAACAATTCACCACTGGCACAATAAGAAGCCTTTCATCAGCAATACATGCTTCCTCGTCATAGTATCTCTTCAAACGCAGTCATTGTGCTGTGGCGCTAGTGGCAGCCTAAGCATGGACTGATAATTCCCTTTTCCACTTCATGTTACTCTCTGACCAATGGTGCAAGACGACACTGCATTAATTACTTGTTCTCGAATGGAAGGTGCAGATGTGAAGGAGTCACGATTTGCTTGTTACCCTATATGGTGATTCTCCCTTGTAGTCACCAAATATGGTCGACTGGGGGCCTGACCACGAGTGTGCCTGCATTCATGTTACCTCGTAGTCCAACGTAAGGTCATTGTGACATCCAAATGCCCCACAAATCAGGATATGCATGATTCCAACGGCTGGCCTAATGGAGATTCTAATTCTGTCAGGCACATACTGTCACGGATTCCTATATTAAGGAATGAAATACGGCGTTACCTTTAAGTTGTAGCTAGAATCTGTCCAGGTAAGACGATGGAAGCGTTGGCGTCGACAATCTGGCGACGGACAGTACAAAGACTGTGCGCATATGGAGATGGTCTACTGTCAGCCTGCGCGTGATCCAGGTCCCGTAGACCAGCGCACCACAGTTACAAGTGCATCACGAATTGCCACAAATATGGGTATGTACACTTCTTTGTCGACAGCGCGCTTCAGACGGAATGTTACAGTAACTTTGTGAGCACTTTTACAAGGCTAGTCGCCCCAAACCAAAGGCAGCACAGTAGGTAGTCGTCTGGGGCGCTATCCCTCTGTCGCTCGTCGCCAGACTATAGAGGCGTGTCTGGAACCAGAAATTACACAGACGATAGTCTCAGAACCACGAGATAGGAAGCAGCTGATTGTTAGAGCTGAGTGAGCCACACACAATAGTAGCGCGTATCGCTTCAATCTTCATGATGATCATGTCACCCTTCGTCAAAATGGTACCACAACTGCATTTGAAGGAAGCAAAACACTGTTCAAAATTTGACAATTAAGTCCTGAAGTGTGAAGAATGTGGTTTAACAAACAGTGTCTTATGCTGGGTATTGTGCCTAGCTATGCTAAAACGACGTCCTCCTGAGGAGTCCCCACCAGGAGATCCGAATGGGGGACTATTTAACTTCCGAAATATTTACCCAAGAGTAGGCCATCATCATTAATCATATATTAAAGCTGCATGCCATCGGGAGAAATTACGGCTGTGGTTTCCCCTTGATTTCAGCCGTTCGCAGTACCAGCACAGTAAGGCCGTTTTGGTTAATGTTACAAGGCCAGATCAGTCAATCATCGAGAATGTTGCCCCTGCAACTACTGAAAAGGTTGCTGTCCCTCTTCAGGAACCACACGTTTCTCTGGCCTCTCAACAGATACCCCTCTGCTGTGGTTGCACCTACGGTACGGCTATCTGTATCGCTCAGGCACGCAGCACGCAAGCCTCCCCACCAACGGTAAGGTCCTTTGTTCATTGAAGGGGGGGGGGGGGGGGCAAATTGGGGGAATTGAGCTAGAAAGCCAAAACGCTGTAGTTAATAAAATCGATAAAGGTAGTACTATTTTCGTAATATATAACTTGACTACATTACCAAAATTGAAACATTTTATGCTGAAAATGGTGTTACTGAGGAACATAATGACCCCCCACCCACCCAAAAAAATTCAAGCTGGTAACACTATATTTTTGGTAAGAAAAAGAGAGAGAAGCTTCTAAAATGATGAACCCCAATACTATAAGCTTATGTCTCAAGTAAAAATACATCATAATAGTAATCCTATTCATCCTACTGCAAACAACACCTCCTGCCCCAGTTATGAACTTAGATGTAGCCACTCCAGATGATGCTCCTTTTGTATTACATGCTATCACTAATAATTATGGTAATGTACAAATAATTAAAGTATCACAATTATAAAGGATAATTTACTGACTCAAAGGAAATTAGTACAGCAGAAACCATTTAGCTTGTTTCAATGCTTGATCTCTTGGTGTTCTACTTTTTCAGTATTAGCAGGAAAACATTCTGCCAAAAGGAGGTTTTGTAAGAGGAGTAGCAGAGATTTCGCATTGGCTGATATGTCAGTTAATGACGCAGAAATAATTTTTTAATATATTCCCAAAATTTAAAGCGTAGGTTATTTCTTATGAACTTTATGTGGACAACGTCCTGGTGATGGCTGAGTTCTGTGTATCCCAAAATTAACTCGATGACTGAAATAATCTATTAACTACGAGTACTAGGACCCGACGATCGCTAAAATTAACAATATACATGTGTTTGCCATTTATAGACAATCCGTATGCACCAGTAATATTATTCACGTCGAGTGCTGTCACCGACTTTGGTACAAAAGTTTTTACTTCCTTGATGTGTCCAACTATTTGCTTCCAAATAGCCAGTCATGAATTACGTTAAGAATTAGACATATTAAAAAAAGTAGCTATAGAACACGGATACAAAGACCTTTGTTACGCTACCATAAAATAAGATAAAGAGAAAAGAAGAACATATACACTCAACACCGGAAGAGTCTAGAAAGAATAGAAAAATTTTGTCCCGATGACATATTACGGAAAAGTTTCTCAACAGCTAGAGAAACAACTGTCAGATGCAGTTTTCAAATAAATAACGCTTTGAAACTTTGGCTTAAACACAAGAAAGTTAACAAACACAATAAATTTTGAATTTAGGCGTCTACGAAATACATTGTGATGATTGTGATAAATTTTATATTGGGTAGACGGGTAGAAATTTTAATATTAGCGTCAGGGAACATACACACAAATAACAAAAAACTCTATCGTATCCAAAACTTGTTGACTACAAGCATACCATAGCCAACACAGACAAAAACGTTCAAGTCGTATATGTTCCGCCCAAGGGAAGTTTATTGAACATTTAGCAGGGAGTAGTGATAAGCAGATGAAAGAAACATCACCCTCACGTAAATCTGAATGAACGAAATGAATTTTCACGGAACGCCTGCTTTTCACTGTGGGATAGGCTGTTATAGTTACTGTGCAACCTCTTCTTCTTACTCTGTCCATTTCATTTCTGTCGCTGACTCCATTGCCCAAGTACTGTTTGTGGGCATGGGCGTCCTTCGTCTCTTGGATTTTTCGCGAGTTCTTAGCTCTATTTTCTTGAGCTTGTTGTGCCTGTGGCTTCTTTGTGTCTCGGTACACTGCTTTCAATTAATAAGGTTTGCCAATTACATTTTACTTTCATCAGAGACAGCAAAAGCCAACTGCATTTGAACGGGACGGAGAGTGCCTTGAAATGAGAACATAGAATGAACCTTAACAAAAGCAAAACAAGGGTAGTAAAATTAAAAAAATGTCGTGTGACGAGGGCCTCCCGTCGGGTAGACCGCTCGCCTGGTGCAAGTCTTTCGATTTTATGCCACTTCGGCGACTTGCGCGTCGATGGGGATGAAATGATGATGAGTAGACAACACAACACCCAGTCCCTGAACGGAGAAAATCTCCGACTCAGCCGGGAATCGAACCCGGGCCCTTAGGATGGACAGTCTGTGGCGCTGACCACTCAGCTACCGGGGGCGGACAGTAAAATTAAATTAGGTGGTGCGGAGGGAAATAGATTGGGAAATGAGTTTTGCAATTCGGGCCGTAAAGTAACCAATGGTGGTCGAATCAGAGAGGATATGTAGACCGGCAATTGAAAGGAAAGAGTGTCTGAAGAACAGAAATTTGTTAACAGTGAAAGTAAATGTAGATTTTGGAGTGATGTTACTGAAAGCATTTCTCTGAAATATAGACTTGTACGGAAGTGAAAGGTGGACGATGTGCAGTTAAGAGAGGAAGAGAATGTTATGCTACAGAAGAATTCTGAAAATTAGAATGGAAAATCATGCAACTGATGAAGAGGTACGTCGAGGAGGTACGTAGAATTTTATACGTGCTATCTTTGGCTTTGTAACATGCCATTTTAAACCGTGCCAAGTCAATTCACCTGTTTGTATTGCAGCTGTAAGCACTCACTCCGTACAGATAAAAGTCAGACATCTCTCTCTCCCTCTTCTCTTTTCTCTCTCTCCCCCCCCCCCCCCCCCCACATCCCTCTAGCGCTCTCTCTCGCTCTCGCGTGCGCGCTGTGTGTGTGTGTGTGTGTGTGTGTGTGTGTGTGTGTTTGTCAAAGAGAGAGAGAAAGAGAAAGAAAGAAAGGGAGAGAGAGTTCGGGAGGGAGAGAAATAATTAGCTTTCGCGGCTTTTTGGAAAGCCAATGTACTGCAAGCAATATATGAGTGTCAAACATCCATGTTTTTCAGAACTCCAAAGAGCAACGGATAATTTTTCGAAGGTGGTGTCTATGGAAATAAAGATGAAAGGAAACTTGGTCAGTACTCTCATTCTCCGTATCAGATTATCGGCGAAATTCAGGCTATGAGAGCAGATGAAAACTGTGTATCGGAACGAGATTGGAAGCTATTGGAAAGGGCGTAAGGTATCGAACGTGTATTTTACACCACGAACGTGCACCTGTTACATTCAGTGTATGCTTCTTCAACAACAAATTAGTTTTGTTTGAGATGCAGCTCACAGTTCTCTTTTTATAGCCAGGATAATCAAGCAGAACCATTGCGACAAGTTTGAGCCCAAAACATTTGTATTTGTAATCCGACACTTAGACACTTTGCCTCCAAGCCCCGTCCATATGTTCCACTCGTGCTATTGAATTTCAGTTTGTTTCTTTAGTAGTAAGTTATGCTCTGCAGTAAAGTCTGCGCCCGGATGTGATTTTTCAGAACAGAATTAGCCTTCTAACTCTTTGTCTGAATGTGGTTTGATATCACCATTGGTTTAGTCAAGCATCAAAGGACGATATGAGAGATACAAATACAGAAAAAAAAAAACAGAAGCAAAAGGAAATTTTTCAACACAGTTATATGAAATGCTACGTCTGAGGTGTCTCTTCAGTAGCATAGAAGTAATGTTCCCACACGCGTTACTTGCCGCTCATGACGACCACAAATGTTTGATTACGGACGTCACGCCACATCCGCACATTGAAATGGGTCTTACGACAGTTTAATGTCTAACAAATTGGTGCCGGTTAGAACATGGAATTTGAGTAAACCATTTCTACGAGGACTATAAGCAGACGAAAGCGGCAAAAAGGCTTAGGGAGCAAACGGGAAACTAGTGTCCCAGCGCCTTCCAACGAGTTCTGGCCACTCAGATGCATCTACATCTACGCCTACATGGATACTGCACAAATCACGCTTAAGTATCTGCCAGAGGGTTCATCGAACCACCTTCACAATAATTCTCTACAATTCTACAATCTAAGAGAGCGCGGAAAAAGACGAACAACTATAACTTTCCGCGTGAGCTCTGATTTCCCTTATTTTATTACGATGATCGTTTCTCCCTACGTAGGCCGACGTCAACAAAATATTTTCGTATTCGGAGGAGAAAGTTGGTGACTGAAATTTCGTGAGATGATTCTACCGCAACGAAAAACGCCTTTTTTTCAATGGTGTCAATCCCAAATACTGTATCGTGTTTGTGACACTCTCTCGCCTATTTCGCAATAATACAAAACGTGCTGCTCCTCGTTGGACCTCAGATTAACATTCATTCTTACTTCTTGCAGAGGGAGATCTTTGGAAAAATTGACTTCCAAAATGCATCTACATCTACATCTACATTTATACTCCGCAAGCCACCCAACGGTGTGTGGCGGAGGGCACTTTACGTGCCACTGTCATTACCTCCCTTTCCTGTTCCAGTCGCGTATGGTTCGCAGGAAGAACGACTGTCTGAAAGCCTCCGTGCGCGCTCTAATCTCTCTAATTTTACATTAGTGATCTCCTCGGGAGGTATAAGTAGGGGGAAGCAATATACTCGATACCTCATCCAGAAACGCACCCTCTCGAAACCCGGCGAGCAAGCTACACCGCGATGCAGAGCGCCCCTCTTGCAGAGTCTGCCACTTGAGTTTGTTAAACATCTCCGTAACGCTATCACGGTTACCAAATAACCCAGTGACGAAACGCGCCGCTCTTCTTTGGATCTTCTCTATCTCCTCCGTCAACCCGATCTGGTACGGATCCCACACTGATGAGTAATACTCAAGTATAGGTCGAACGAGTGTTTTGTAAGCCACCTCCTTTGTTGATGGACTACATTTTCTAAGGACTCTCCCCATGAATCTCAACCTGGTACCCGCCTTACCAACAATTAATTTTATATGATCATTCCACTTCAAATCGTTCCGCACACATACTCCCAGATATTTTACAGAAGTAACTGCTACCAGTGTTTGTTCCGCTATCATATAATCATACAATAAAGGATCCTTCTTTCTATGTATTCGCAATACATTACATTTGTCTATGTTAAGGGTCAGTTGCCACTCCCTGCACCAAGTGCCTATCCGCTGCAGATCTTCCTGCATTTCGCTACAATTTTCTAATGCTGCAACTTCTCTGTATACTACACCATCATCCGCGAAAAGCCGCATGGAACTTCCGACACTATCTACTAGGTCATTTATATATATTGTGAAAAGCAATGGTCCCATAACACTCCCCTGTGGCACGCCAGAGGTTACTTTAACGTCTGTAGACGTCTCTCCATTGATAGCAACATGCTGTGTTCTGTTTGCTAAAAATTCTTCAATCCAGCCACACAGCTGGTCTGATATTCCGTAGGCTCTTACTTTGTTTATCAGGCGACAGTGCGGAACTGTATCGAACGCCTTCCGGAAGTCAAGAAAAATAGCATCTACCTGGGAGCCTGTATCTAATATTTTCTGGGTCTCATGAACAAATAAAGCGAGTTGGGTCTCACACGATCGCTGTTTCCGGAATCCATGTTGATTCCTACATAGTAGATTCTGGGTTTCCAAAAACGACATGATACTCTAGCAAAAATCATGTTCTAAAATTCTACAACAGATCGACGTCAGAGATATAGGTCTATAGTTTTGCGCATCTGCTCGACAACCCTTCTTGAAGACTGGGACTATCTGTGCTCTTTTCCAATCATTTGGAAGCTTCTGTTCCTCTAGAGACTTGCGGTACACGGCTGTTAGAAGGGGGGCAAGTTCTTTCGCGTACACTGTGTAGAATCGAATTGGTATCCCGTCAGGTCCAGTGGACTTTCCTTTGTTGTGTGATTTCAATTGCTTTTCCATTCCTTGGACACTTATTTCGATGTCAGCTATTTTTTCGTTGGTGCGAGGATTTAGAAATGGAACTGCAGTGCGGTCTTCCTCTGTGAAACAGCTTTGGAAAAAGGTGTTTAGTATTTCAGCTTTACGCCTGTCATCCTCTGTTTCAATGCCATCATCATCCCAGAGTGTCTGGATATGCTGTTTCGAGCCACTTACTGATTTAACGTAAGACCAGAACTTCCGAGGATTTTCTGTCACGTCGGTACATAGAATTTTACTTTCGAATTTACTGATCGCTTCACGCGTAGCCCTCCTTACGCTAACTTTGACATCGTTTAGCTTCTGTTTGTCTGAGAGGTTTTGGCTGCGTTTAAACTTGGAGTGAAGCTCTCTTTGCTTTCGCAGTAGTTTCCTAACTTTGTTGTTGTACCACGGTGGGTTTTTCCCGTCCCTCACAGTTTTACTCGGCACGTACCTGTCTAAAACGCATTTTACGATTGCCTTGAACTTTTTCCATAAACACTCAACATTGTCAGTGTCGGAACAGAAATTTTCGTTTTGATCTGTTAGGTAGTCTGAAATCTGCCTTCTATTACTTTTGCTAAACAGATAAACCTTCCTCCCTTTTTTTATATTCCTATTAACTTCCATATTCAGGGATGCTGCAACGGCCTTATGATCACTGATTCCCTGTTCTGCACATACAGAGTCGAAAAGTTCGGGTCTGTTTGTTATCAGTAGGTCCAAGATGTTATCTCCACGAGTCGGTTCTCTGTTTAATTGCTCGAGGTAATTTTCGGATAGTGCACTCAGTATAATGTCACTCGATGCTCTGTCCCTACCACCCGTCCTAAACATCTGAGTGTCCCTGTCTATATCTGGTAAATTGAAATCTCCACCTTAGACTATAAAATGCTGAGAAAATTTATGTGAAATGTATTCCAAATTTTCTCTCAGTTGTTCTGCCACTAATGCTGCTGAGTCGGGAGGTCGGAAAAGGAGCCAATTATTAACCTAGCTCGGTTGTTGAGTGTAATCTCCACCCATAATAATTCACAGGAACTATCCACTTCTACTTCACTACAGGATAAACTACTACTAACAGCGACAAACACTCCACCACCGGTTGCATGCAATCTATCCTTTCTAAACACCGTCTGTACCTTTGTAAAAATTTCGGCAGAATTTATCTCTGGCTTCAGCCAGCTTTCTGTACCTATAACGATTTCAGCTTCGGTGCTTTCTATCAGTGCTCGAAGTTCCGGTACTTTATCAACGCAGCTTCGACAGTTTACAATTACAGTACCGATTGCTGCTTGGTCCCCGCATGTCCTGACTTTGCCCCGCACCCGTTGAGGCTGTTGCCCTTTCTGTACTTGCCCAAGGCCATCTAACCTAAAAAAACCGCCCAGCCCACGCCACACAACCCCTGCTACCGGTTTAGCCGCTTGTTGCGTGTAGTGGACTCCTGACCTATCCAGCGGAACCCAAAACCCCACCACCCTATGGCGCAAGTCGAGGAATCTGCAGCCCACACGGTCACAGAACCGTCTCAGCCTCTGATTCAGACCCTCCACTCGGCTCTGTGCCAAAGATGCGCAGTCAGTCCCGTCGACGATGCTGCAGATGGTGAGCTCTGCTTTCATCCCGCTAGCGAGACTGGCAGTCTTCACCAAATCAGATAGCCGCCGGAAGCCAGAGAGGATTTCCTCCGATCCATAGCGACACACATCATTGGTGCCGACATGAGCGACCACCTGCAGATGGGTGCACCTTGTACTCTTCATGGCATCCGGAAGGCCCCTTTCCACATGTGGAATGACTCCCCCCGGTATGCACACGGAGTGCACATTGGTTTTCTTCCCCTCTCTTGCTGCCATATCCCTAAGGGGCCCCATTATGCGCCTGATGTTGGAGCTCCTACCTTCCAGTAAGCCCACACTCTGCGACCGCCCGGATCTTGCAGACTGAGGGGCAACCTCTGGAACAGGACAAGCAGCCATGTCAGGCCAAAAATCAGTATCAGCCTGAGACAGAGCCTGAAACCGGTTTGTCAGACAAACTGGAGAGGCCTTCCGTTCAGCCCTCCGGAATGTCTTTCGCCCCCTGCCACACCTCGAGACGACCTCCCACTCTACCATGGGTGAGGGGTCAACCTAAATGTGGGCAGTATCCCGGGCAGCCACAGCTGTAGTCCGATTGGGGGATGCGTGGGACGAGCTGGCCATCCCCGACAAACCCCCATCCGGACCCCCACAGTGATGCCCATTGGCAACAGCCTCAAGCTGTGTGACTGAAGCCAACACTGCCTGAAGCTGGGCGCGAAGGGATGCCAACTCAGCCTGCATCCGAACACAGCAGTTACAGTCCCCATCCATGCTAAAAACTGTTGTGCAAAGAACGTCTGAACTAATCTACAGAGAGCGCAAACAAATCGACACAAAATTTAAACGGTTATTAAAATACAAGATTGCCTAGTAAATGCAGTAATGCTGCTACTTGTGCACTGCTGACACACTGCTCGGCGGTGGAAGGAGGCTACGCGATTTTACACTATTCAGGTACTAAAACACGATGCTACAACTCTCAAATACAATAATACGCCCGAAATTTCTGAATTAAACAATGCAAGTACCAAAAACACGCAAAGAAATTAAGAATTAAACTACGTAACAAATGAGTGAGCTAGGAGTATACGACTTGCTGCTGCAGCTGCTTATCCAACGGCGGCAGGGAGCACACTGACTGTGACCAACCGACACTGACCGTTCAAAACAAAAACAGAAGACAGACGACTACGCGAATTTACACTATTCAGGTACTAAAACGCGATGCTACAACTCTCAAATACTATAATACGCCCGAAATTTCCGAATTAAACAATGCAAGTACCAAAAACACGGAAAGAAATTAAGAATTAAACTATGTAACAAATGAGTGATCTAAGAGTATACGACTTGCTGCTGCAGCTGCTTATCCAACGGCGGCAGGGAGCATGATAAACACGTGAACGAACCTGCTTTACTATACAACAGACATTTTCCATTTCAAAAAATTTTCTTCATTGATGTATAGATTTCGCAACTGATGCATAAGACAACAAATTAACAACATCGAAACTGTCGAATTCCCAATCTGAAGATACATTATATGCATATGCACAGGATTTTTCTTTTTGTAGTTTGAATAACATATTCAGTTTCTTGGTGACCTAAGAGACTAGAGTACCCATACAATTGATGGTAGGTCGTATTTTGGTTAACAATGTGAGGTTGCTGTGCTTAGATCAGTAATTAATTTTGACTTCTTTCTTGATACTCACTGATCAGATCTTTATTTAACGTCGCAATTCATTGACAGAAAAGAAGAGAGGATTTTTACTCATCTAACAATCCTCTGGGTTCCCACCATGGTGCTGCATTTATCGGATTCGAGAGCGAATGTATTCAATTAACTGCTAATTAATTTCTTGTATGGATGATTATCTTTAAATGTAAGACTACTTTCTTTTCATTTCGACCCACATCTTCTGATAAGATCTTCTCGACTATAGCTGTAGTACTCTAGTATGTAGTGTAAGGTGATAGGGTCATGTTCAAAACAATTTTGATATTGAAAATTAACTCGTAAGCATGCTACCTTTCATGTCTGGTCTCCATTGCACAGTAATTTTATCTCTGATTTAAAACATAAATCTGATGATCAGGAAAAATAATGTTAGTCAAATTAACTGCTCTTTAAGAGAAAATTTAAAAATTTCAGCTCCATTTACTATGGGTGGGTGCACTAAGTGCTTGCTGGCTCTTGAACTTACAAGATTGTTTAAATGTCTTAATCTTATTTCTTGCTTTCTCAGTGCAGAAAGTGTTGGATGAGTTCATAATTAACGTCACAGTAGTATGGAGCGCCCTCTTTACCTAATTCCATACGTAGCAGAAACAGATTTTCCTACGCTTTTCATATTGTGTTCTTGTTACGGTCGTCAGTCCGAAGACTGATTTTATGCAGTTTTCCACGATAGTATATCTCGTGCAAGGATCTTCAGCTGTACAAAATTTCGCCAGTCTATATCAGTTTTGACTGCATACTTCATTCAACGATGGCTGAAGCCTGCGTCCGACCACCCTAATTTACACTACTGGCCATTAAATTTACTACACCACGAAGATGACGTGCCACAGACGCGAAATTTAACCGACAGTAAGAAGATGCTGTGATATGCAAATGATCAGCTTTTCAGAGCATTCACACAAGGTGGGCTCCGGTGGCGACACCTGCAACGTGCTGGCATGAGGAAAGTTTCCAATCGATTTCTCATACACAAACAACAGTTGACTGGAGTTGCCTGGTGAAACGTTGTTGTGATGCCTCGTGTAAGGAGGAGAAACGCGTACCATCACGTTTCCGACTGCGGTTTATCGTATCGCGACATTGTTGCTCGCGTTGGTCGAGATCCAATGACTGTTAGCAGAATATGGAATCGGTGGGTTCAGTAGGGTAATACGGAACGCCGTGCTGGATCCCAACGGTCTCGTATCACTAGCAGTCGGGACGTTTGCAAGACAACAACCATCTGCACTAACAGTTCGACGCCGTTTGCAGCAGCATGGACTATCAGCTCGGAGACCATGGCTGCGGCTACCCTTGACGCTGCAACACTGACAGGAGCGCCTGCGATGGTGTACTCAACGACGATACTGGGTGCACGAATGGCAAAACGTCATTTTTTTCGGATGAATCCAGGTTTTGTTTTCAGCATCATGATGGTCGCATCCGTGTTTGGCGACATCGCGGTGAACGCACATTGGAAGCGTGTATTCGTTATCGCCATAGTGGCGTATCACCCGGCTTGACCGCATGTTGCAGGTCCTCTACGGGCCTTTCTGGCTACAGGAAATGTTCGACTGCTACCCTGGCCAGCACATTCTCCAAATATATCACCAATTGAAAAAGGCCGGTCAATGGTGGCCGAGCAACTGGCTCGTCACAAAACGCCAGTCACTACTCTTGATGAACTGTGGTATCGTGTTGAAGATGCATGGGCAGCTGTACCTGTACACACCATCCAAGCTCTGTTTGACTCAATGCCCAGGCGTATGAATGCCGTTATTAAGGCCAGAGGTGGTTGTTCTGGGTACTGATTTCTCAGGATCTTTGCACCCAGTTTGAGTGAAAATGTAATCACATGTCATTTCTAGTAAAATATATTTGTCCAATGAATACCCGATTATCATCTGCATTTCCTCTTGGTGTAGCAATTTTAATGGCCAGTAGTGTAGGTTTCTGGGATTTCCCTAAATCGCTTCAGACAAATGCCGTGATGGTTCCTGTGAAAGGGCACGGTCGACTTCCTTCCCTAATCCGATGGAACCGCTGACCTCGCGGTTTCGTACCCTCCCCAAAATTAACCAACAAACTACATTCAATCTCCGTGTTCAATTTTCGGCCACCACGCTTCCTTTCGCCACCAAACTAGATTCCTTGATGCCTCAAAATATTTCCTAATAAGCGATCCTTCTTTTAGTCAGATTACATAATAAATTTTGTTTATTCTCAGTTCGAGTAGTTAGTTATTCGATCGAACCATCTAATCTTCGCCGGCCGCGGTGGCCGTGCGGTTCTAGGCACGTCAGTCCGGAACCGCGTGACTGGCACGGTCGCAGGTTCGAATCCTACCTCGTGCATGGATGTGTGTTATGTCCTTAGGTTAGTTAGGTTTAAGTAGTTCTGAGTTCTAGGGGACTGATGACCTCAGAGTTTGAGTCCCATAGTGCTCAGAGCCATTTGAACCATCTAATCTTCAACATTCTTCTGTACATCACATTTGAAAAGCTTCTATTCTCTTCTGGTCTGAACTGCTTATCGTTCGCGTCTCATTCCCGTATAAGGTTGCACTCCAGACAAATACCTTCAGAAAAGACTTCCTCACACTGAAATTACTATTCTATGCCACGAATTTATATTTTTCAGAAACTGTTTTCTTACTATTAGCAGTTCTCAGTGTGCATCCTCCCTACGTCGGCCATCATCAGTTATTTTGCTACCGAAATACCAGACCTGATATTCTACCTTTAGTGTTTCGTTTCCTAATGTACACTGATGTCCAAAATTAGAGAAAAAACTGCTATTTCCACTGCCTGTGTCTAATTCAGGATATAATCGTACAAACTGTCAACTAATGACGCTACGATCGGGTTCTGCACGGAAGATGGCATTTCGAACAATGGGCAATCACGTCAGCAATGACGTCAGGGCACCTATCAATGGGGATAGTGTTTGCAGGGTAGTACCACCTCCACAATAGCTATGTACACAGTCACAGACGGTGCAATATGGCACATAGGAGAGACCTACAGACACTCTGCTGTGGAGGGCGATAGGAAGAATGGAAGCAGGAGAGTCGCAAACTGATGTGGCCCGATGGTTTAACGTGAATCATTCCGTTGTTTCTCGAATGACCATAACAGTACACCGAAGATCAAGACAGGGCCAGCCACATGGGATATCAAAAGAAGTGTACCGTTATTTAACTGTAGGGGCGCGACGGTACACCCTTAGTACTGCACTACACCTGGCATCTGACCCCGGCGCATCGCCTGGACTCGTAGTATCGAGGCAAACGGTGTAAAAAGGCTTCAACAGATTGCCCTTTACTGTTGGAAACTTACTGGAGTGTCCTCACAGAAGGGAACATCTACAGTGGAGCCGTCAATAACTTACCTGTACGGTCGAACTGTGAGCCAATATTCATTTCATAGATGAGCCGCGATCTGGCCTCGGCAGTCATTCTTGACGGATTCACATTGGAGGGCACATGGAAAACGATTTTTGGACCCAAACATTGTGGAAAGAAAGCGATATCGAAGAGGATCTCTAATGGTGTGAGCAGGGATTATGTTGACAACTCGAGCACCTCTTCATGAAACTGTACGGGTGAATCAGGAAGATTTAACGTCTGTCAGGTACCGTGAGGAGATCTTCGCATCTCATCCGCGGCTGTTACGAGATGCTGTGGGCCCACACTTTGTACTGATGGACGATAATGCTCGACCTCATAGAGCACGGGTGATTGCTGTTTTTTTTTTTTGGAAGCGGAAAATATGGCACGAATGGCGTGGCCTGCTCGCTCTCCCGATTTGAATTCCATAGAGCATGTCTGGGATGCACTAGGGAGACGGGCTGCATTACGCCAGCATCCATCAACCACTCTCCAAGACTTGTGTTCAGCTCTGCAGGAAGAATGGGTGTTATTGCCTCAACATGAGATTGATGACATCATTTAGAGCATGTTCTATCGTTGTCAAGCATGTATTGGCGCCAGAGGCGATCACACCCCATAATAAGCGCATTAACCAGTTGCCAGAATGTGTGTGCAAATCCGATAAGTTTTAAAAAAACGAAGAACATTTTTGTCTACCGTTAAGCATGTTGCAGTTGACTACATTCTGTATTCTTTAGGCCTACATCATTTCTATTTTACTATCATCTGTTTTGAGGCAAATTAAACGCAACCTTACAAAATTTCCCTTTATTTCTCTAATTTCGGACACCTGTGTAATTCCCTCACCATCCACCAATGTAATTCCACTACTTTCCATTACTCATTTTTAATTTTTGTAAATGTTTATCTTATAACTTCTTGCCACGATCCGGCCAATTCCGTTCAGCTGATCTTTCAATATGTCTGACGTCTCTTACAGAATTACAATGTCAGCAGCAAACTTCATAGTTTTTATTTCTTCTCCCTGAACTTTAATTCCCAGTCCATATTTCTCCTTGGCTCTGTTCATAACTTGTTCAATGTATTATTTCGCTTTCGTGTCTTTCAACACTTATAACATTAGTCTAGTTTTTGCACAACTTGTAAATAGCTTTTCACTCACTGCGCTTTATTCGTGCTACCGCCAAACTTTCAGAGAATGTAGCCCATCAGCACTGGTATAAGCTTTCTGTAAATACGCAGTTGCTATAAACTTAGGTTTGTCCTTTCTTTAATGTATATTCTCAAATACACTGAAGAGAGAAAGAAACTGGTACACCTGCCTAACATCGTGTAGGGACCCAGCGAGCACGCAGAAGTGCCCGAATACGACGTGGCACGGACTCGACTAATGCCTGAAGTAGTGCTGGAGGGAACTGACACCATGTATCCTGCAGCAATGTCCATGAATCCATAAAAGTACTAGGGAGGTAGAGATCTCCTCTGAACAGCACGTTGCAAGGCATTCCAGATACGCTCAATAACGTTCACGTCTGGCGAGTTTGGTGGCCAGCTGAAGTGTTCCTGGAGCCATTCTGTAACAATTCTGGACGTATTGGGCGTCGCATTTTCGTGCTGGAATTGCCCAAGTCCGTCGGAAAGCACAGTGGACATTAATCGATGCAGGTGATAACAAAGGATGCTTACGCAAGTGTCGCCCATCAGAGTCGTGTCTAGACGTATCAGCGGTCCCATATCATTCCATCTACCCACACCATTACAGAGCCATCACCACCTGGACACTCCCCAACTGACATGCAGGGTCCATGGAGTCACGAGGTTGTCTCCATACCCGTAAACGTCCATCCGCTCGATGCAATTTGAAATGAGACTCGTCCGACCAGGCAACGTGTTTTCAGTCATCAACAGTGTAATGTTGATGTTGACGGGCCCAGGCGAGGCGTAAAGCTTTCTGTCATACAGTCATCAATGGTACACGAGTGGACCTTCGGCTCCGAAAGCCCATATCGATGACGTTCCGTTGAATGGTTCGTATGCTGACACTTGTTGATGGCCCAGCACTGAAATCTGCCGCAAATTGCGGAAGGGTTGCACTTCTGTCAAGTCGAACGATTCTCTTCATTCCTCGTTGGTCCCTTTCTTGTAGGATATTTTTCCGGCGGCAGAGATTTGGAGATTTGATGTTTTACCGGATTCCTGATACTCATAGTACACTCGCGGAATGGTTGTACTGGAAAATCCCCACTTCATTGGTGCCTCGGAGATGGTGTGTCACATAGCTCATGCGACGACTGTAACACCACGTGCAATCTCACCTAAATCTTGAAAATCTGCCATTGTAGCAGCAGTAACCGATCTAACAACTGCGCCAGGCACTTGTTGTCTTATGTTGGCGTTGCCGACCGCAGCGCCGTATTCTGCCTGTTTACATATTTAAATACGTATGCCTATACCAGTTTCTTTAGCTCTTCTGTGTAGATCGTAGCGTTAGTGTTGCCCCGCGTTTACCTGCATTTCACTGGAACTAAAACGGATCTTTCGCGAGGTCAGTTTCTTCCATTCTTCTCTAAATAATTTGTGTCAGTATTTTTCAAAAAGCACTATTTAAACTGGTTGTTAAGTAATGTTCACACCAGTAAACAACTACTATTTTTCAACGTGGAATTTTTACATTCTTCTTGAAGTTTGAGGGCGTTTCGCCAGCCTCATATACCTTGCATACCCTCTGGAGTACGTTTGTGGGTCTTGTCAGATCACAGTATTATCAACATTAGGAATAGGTGATGTTCTAGGTTAGTTGGAAGCACAACTGAAAGCCGATCATTACCTGATCCTACCGTAATCCAGACGGCAGCATCCTGTAACTTGTTTAGTATGTAAAAGGCAGTCCCAGTACACGTGTTAGTTAAATAATAAATCATTTTGTATCGTTGTAATTGTAACTTTGTATTCCTTCTTCGTTATGATCCTCACAGCTTTGTTACTTGAGATTATAAGCTGTACCTATTTCTAAATGTAACCAAGTGTCAAGGGTGAATGAAATAACTCGTATTCTAATATGTAAATAACTGAGCCACTGAATTATTTTCCAACCGTGATATAAAAGTAACTTTCTCGCCCGTTGAAGTTCCTCCACAATTAAATTATCTACAAGAACATTCAGTCTAAAAGCAAGAAAGTAATCAACGAAGTTACATTAATATGATTGTTAAAAATTATTGTGAATCAATTTTTCCATTTTTTAGCGTATCTGTGAGCTTTACTGATTCGATGATCTTGGTGATTCAAGAGCAATATTTTGCATTTGATCATATGAGTGTGTGTAAAACTGTATTATTTAGTGGTCGGTAAGTTTGTTTTAACAGTTTTCGGCAGATCGTACAGTGCAAACACCTAACGGTCGTGTGTTACCTGATCACAGTACAGTTACAGTAAACATTAGACTTCTAGGTTTTATTTTCAAAATTTGGTGACGAAGGCGTTTCATTTAACCAAAGTAATTTAATTTTAAGTCGGTAGGGAGTTTTCACTTTGCACCTGCAACGCGTTTATACCTAAATTGAGAGAAACACCTTTGGAATAATCCACAGTGGACTGACGACAATATTGTTTTCTAGTAACTGTTTGTTCCTTTTTACTTATGGTGATCAGTGAGCACTTTTACGCTACAGATCGATAAGTGTATGGACCAAGTTTGTCAATACTCCTATGTATTTTTAATTGAGGTTGAGTAGGAGAGGAGAGAGTCATTTTCAGTAGTGGATGTACATTTTCATCTCGTTTATGTTTCGCTTTGAAACCGACTGCCTTATTTTATAACCGTTAGGCTTTGATTGCTCGGTTACTGTGCTTTTATGTATCGGGTTACTGGATTGTTACAGTTGGTGCGCTATGAACTTCATAAATGTTCTACATGTACCGTAGCACTGATATATTGTGCTACCTGGCCACAAAGCAAGTGGAAGCATGGGAGCATCTGTTCTAGCCCACTGACAAATGGAGAGTTCCTAAATGAAATTAATTAATACTTTTGATTATAGTTTCAGGTAAGTCTTCAAATTACGAATCGATTGATATAGGTCACAATCGAATCGGCTCAGTAGTTTAAAAGTTAATTTAATTAAATGCCAATCACACCATAGCAGGCGAATCTTCCCCAGCAGTTTTCTGACGCCTGGTTTAATTAATATAGAATGTAAGGGGTATTCCTGGGAGCCCAAGGTAGTTATTAACTTGAATTTCAGTCCTTCTTCATAAGCTGCGGAGGGACACATACCACCATTCATTTTCGTAGAAGAATCGCTAATACAGGTCTCCCAACCTGTGGGTCAAAGACACTATCTTCGCCGGTCAGAACGAATTCATAAGCGGTGCACTTGTTAGGTCGGTCTCTGGACTACTGCTTTTGCCGGTGGAGGCAAACAGTGGCGTTGGGTCTTTGTACACAAAAATGACCAGAGACACCATCGACAGCCCAGCTGAAGTGAGTCCTTAGTTGGAACAGGTTCGTGACCAACGTCAGCCAGTGAACTACGGTCATCACTCATGGGTGTGCAAGCTGCTTGCATTGATAGCGGCCATTGATTGTGTCACTCACTACAGTATGTTCAGTTATCAGTTTTCGCGAGCTGATTGACAAAGATTTCGACATGAAGCAGTAGGGTATGCACCAAAGCGTAGGTGCTGCAACCCATCATGTGTCCGGAATAGCAATCTAAACTGCCTCTGGCTGGGCCGGTCTCCTCAATTCTCATGACGATTAGTGTTTCAAATGCCTCTTAGTGCACTCTCTCTTGATTCAGGATTAGAACCATTCATCAAAATGCCGGTAACATGTTTCCTGTTTAATTGTTCTGTTGTCTTTAATTGAAGCGAGACTAGCTCTCGTCAGCTCTTTAGCTTAATTTGTGAGTAGTAACAGTTACTCACTTGTAACATGCTATCTCTCACTTAATCTGTGCTTTTGGGACAATATATGAAAAATTTTATGAGGTCTTTCTGTTTTTCCTTGGTCTGTGGCTTCCCCCTGTTGCCTCTTTTTTATTATCATTTCGAAAACTGAAACCCGACCTAGACATTAGGGAGCCTGATGCCGGCGACGCTCGGAACAATAACAAACCCGAACTTGAGATTTTACAGAGCCAGCTCATTAGGAGAACAAGGCAAACTGACAGCCAATTTAATGACTGCCATCATACTTTCAATTAATTTCATTATCTCAGACCATCTCAAGAATCACCAGCCGCAGTGTGATTCATTAGATAGGTGTACGTTAGTACGATTTCACTTCGTATGCTGTTAATGTTTGTGATGATTTTATAGCTAGTATTGAGACATTTTTTGCATTTGGATGACCGAAGATAACAGCCTCACAACACTGTTTATTTGCGCTGCTATAATATCAACTGGAGATCATGTTATTCTTTATTCTTTCCCTGCAATATTGTCAATTAGAGATAGAATTTTCCTACACTAAATGTGTGTTAATTTATTTACACATTTTTTTAGCTTTTTCGTCTTTCAATTAACTGAGCTTTCAACGATTTGAGAACTAGTAGTTCTTATGTAAGTCAAGTCTGTTAATAGACTGACAGAGGAATTAATTATAATTTCCTTAAGGTTTTCAATACGACAGGTAATGGTTCTTCAGGTAACCTATTCAAGCGGCGTCCTTTAATTTTAACGTTCGACCAATAAAATATTTATTTGCACTCGCCATGGGAATTAAACACCACAATTAACAGAAGTGTCCTGTAACAAATACATAGTCTTCCTAACAGATAATGTGAAGAATGAACATTTCCAAAGTTATATTCCTAAATTTTACACCTTTTTTTCATTGCAGTTGAAAAGGATGGATATAGATAATCACAAGAAGAAGACTGTATCGCAACGTGATCGCTGGCCGACGGAAAAATGTGTCACTCCGACTAGTGCGGCAATGAAAGACTCCAGAAGTATATGTGGCCGTGTTACCCCGATCCTCGCTTGTTTAAATCGAAAAAAATACTAAATTTGCAGTTTCCCATGATATTACAAAGTGAAAAGATTCTTAATAATATTTTAAGTGTTTATATCTATATATATTATGTGACCAAAAGTATCCCGACACCAGGCTGAAAATTACAAGTTCGTGACGCCCTCCATCATAGATAATGGTGGAATTCAGTATGGTGTTGGCCCACCCTTAGCCTTGATGACAGCTTCCACTTTCGCGGGCATACGTTCAATCAGGTGCTGGAAGATTTCCTGGGGAATGGCAGCATATTCCTCACGGAGCACTGCACTGAGGAGAGGTATCGACGTCGGGCGGTGAGGGCTGGCACGAAGTCGGCGTTCCAAAACATCCCAAATGCGTTCTATAGGATTCAGGACTCTGTGCAGGCCAGTCCATTACAGGAACGTTATTGTCGTTTAACTACTCCGCCACAGGCCGTGCATTATGAACAGATACTCGATCGTGTTGAAAGATGTAGTCGCCATCCCCGAATTGCTCTTCAACAGTGGGAACCAACAAGATGCTTAAAACATCAGTGTAGGCCTGTGCTGTGATAGTGCCTCGCAAAACAACAAGGGATGCAAGACCCGTCCGTGAAAAACAAGACCACACCATAACACCAACGCCGCCGAATTTTGCTGTTGGCACTATACACGCTGGCAGATGACGTTCACCGGGCATTCACCATACCAACACCCTGCCATCGGATCGCCACATTGTGTACCATGATTCGTCACTCCACACAGTGTTTCTCCACTGTTCAATCGTCCAATGGTTACGCTCCTTACACCTAGCGAAGCATTGTTTGGCATTTACCAGCCGGTCAACCATGAAATCCACGTTTTCTCACCTCACGCCTAACTGTCTAAGTGCTTGCGGTGGATCCGGATGCAGTTTGGAATTTCTGTGTGATTTTCTGGATAGATGTCTGTGTAATACACATTACAGCCTGGGGGATGTTTCCAGAGTGATATTTTCACTCTGCAGCGGAGTGTGCTCTGATATGAAACTTCCTGACAGATTAAGACTGTGTGCCGGACCGAGACTCGAACTCGGGACCTTTGCCTTTCGTGGGCAAGTGCTCTACCATCATTCTGGAAACATCCCACATGTTGTGGCTAAGCCATGTCTCCGCAATACCCTTTCTTCCAGGAGTGCTAGTTCTGCAAGGTTCGCAGAAGAGCTTCTGTGAGGTTTGGTAGGTAGGAGACGAGGTACTGGCAGAACTGAAGCTGTGAGGGTGGGTCGTGAGTTGTGCTTGGGTAGCTCAGTTGGTAGAGCACTTTCCCGCGAAAGGCAAAGGTCCCGAGTTCGAGTCTCTATCCGGCACACAGTTTTAAGCTGTCAAGAAATTTCATATCTGCGCACACTCTGCTGCAGAGTGAAAATATCATTCTCTAAAATCTGTTAAATTCGAACTTTGGAGGGGGGTTTGTCAATTTCATGCCAGAGGAAAAGAAACACTTATACACTTTGTGTAGAACCACATACTGAAATAGCTCTTGCGTCTTGTCTATGCAGCCAGGAATATTGCTCTTGGAGTAACATTTTATGAAAGTCTTGTGAGCCCCTGGATTAGACAAACCGGTTGTTGTGCTGGGTACGTCTGTTAGCTCAAGTTGGAAGTAATGAGAAACTTTAGCAGCGAAAAGTAAGAACGTTCTGACAGATAAATCGAAATCTGTCTTCATTCCTGCAATATCTTGGAACCTCTTTGAGAACTCAGGATGAAATGTTTCAATTAATAAAACGTAGTCAGTCATGTATGGTCCTTGAGTCATGGCAAATGTTCCACGTCACGATCATGTAGCTGAGTTTCTCGTAGGATTACTTTTCGTTTGACTGCATCAAACTCTTACCAAATTATTCTCCTCTTGCATTAAGCGCTTAATGAACTCAAATAAGTGGTGATCTCGGTCATAAAAGATTTTGTCATCATTCTACGAGGGCTACCTTACTTTCCGAACAGCCCTCGTGCTTATCATTAACTCAGTTTTTTCCCTAATGGCTGCCTTCAGTTGAGTTAGCGTTCACTGTCGTTCGTCGGAAGACAAGGGCATCGTACCGTCTCTGTGGCTGGTAATGTAATGACTTTCCAATGAGCGTTTTTTCCAGCTCATGATAGTGCGATGGCTTACTAAGCATTTTTCATGGCTTTTAAACGATATGAAAAATAAGCTAATCTAAGATGTAAGGTAATTCCTATTCGGCATTGAATGATAGGGCTTCTCCATCTGTAGAAAATCTAATTTAACGAAAGCGGTATTGTGAGCGAACTACTTGATGTCTAACAAGGCGAATACTTTGAATGATAGGGCTTCTCCATCTGTAGAAAATCTAATTTAACGAAAGCGGTATTGTGAGCGATCTACTTGATGTCTAACAAGGCGAATACTTTGAATGATAGGGCTTCTCCATCTGTAGAAAATCTAATTTAACGAAAGCGGTATTGTGAGCGAACTACTTGATGTCTAACAAGGCGAATACTTTGCGCTGGTAGCGTCCGGCTGTGGCTTTCCTCTACCATTACTCTTCCTCAGCACCCCTCCGCCCCCCTCGACCCCTTCGCTCGGTGCACCAAGGCAGGAACGCGTCCAGAGCGCTCGCACTTGTGGAGCGCTGTTTGGCCTGGCCTGCTCTAAGACATCTCACTACAAGTTGTACGCGCTCATGAAACTTCTAACGACTGGGATCAACATCCATTATTTGAAATATAGTTTAAGACAATGCTGTGACCTTAATAAAGTAGAGCACAATACAGGAAGTCTAAGGGTAAAATAAGTACACGCCTCCACAATGTCGTGCTTCAGCTCCGAGTGTAATAAATCATCCAGTCAACATAAGATGACCAAAAGGTTCTCTTTTTCCGTAGACTGCCCTCTGGCCGCAGCTCGTGGTCGTGCGGTAGCGTTCTCGCTTCCCGCGTCCGGGTTCCCGTGTTCGATTCCCGGCGGGGTCAGGGATTTTCTCTGCCCCGTGATGCCTGGGTGTTGTGTGATGTCCTTAGGTTAGTTAGGTTTAAGTAGTCCTAAGTTCTAGAGGACTGATGACCATAGATGTTAAGTCCCATAGTGCTCAGAGCCATTTGAACCATTTTTTGACTGTCCACTCTCATCATCTCTAGTATGAACACTTGTTACCGCGAAACGGAAGTTTCAGTTGCCTCCCTCAGAACAAAGTTGTTAGTTGCCTGCAGCAAGACCACTGTCTCCAGTTCGCAGTACACTGCAAGCCCCGCTAGGCTCACACACACCACCGTGGCCCTTGTTCGCACGCCTCTTCTATACGCGGCCTGTAGTTACCGTCAGTTTTCGATTGATGACTACCTCTGATTACAGAACCAGAGCCAGTTTCGGCATGTGAGAGCAACCAGCACACAACAATATTACGGCATGAATAATAATGCCAATGTACGAGTGCAAGTATCATGTCATTTATCTGGCCAGAAGAGCAATATTAAACAGAAAATGGCAATAATTTATCTAGTAATTAAGATTCATCAGGTCAGGAACACGGATGCGGCGGTAATAACAGTGCTATTCCTGATATCTGTCAAAATGGGTTGGTAACTGGCGTGCTGACGTGATACCACAGCAACTGATTCTTTTCGCAAAACGTCGCTCGACGTCAGTTAGCATCTCATTTCGACAGTTCCTAGATCAGCAAATACTGTGTCAATTAGTGACTGAACTGGACAGAATACAATTCTGCGAAAATTTAAACGGTCATTGGACACTGGAGTTCTCTGGCGGACAGTATTAACAGAATTTGCGCCGGATATGACGTCGTGCACATGTCTGATCAGTGCTACTGCGTTCACGAGAACAGGAGAAGACTAAATAGAGTAGCGAACAACACCAGAGATTTGATTACCAAATTCCTGGTAACCGGTCAGCGAGTGACATATTGTGGGGAACACGGCACACGATCGAGATGTGAGAGATTTAAGCGGAGCCTAGGAGCCGTAAATGAAGAGCAAAGGTAAGACAACGCTCGAAAAATGCAGGGAGAAGGGTTCGGACTGTGGGAGGCATTTCCGGGTAGAAGCAAAGTATAGCATACGGCTGCTTAAGGCGAAAAGGAAGAGTACGAATTTTTAAAGAAGGTGTCAAATGTAATTAAGGAAATACGTTCAAAAAAGGAAAGATACAGGACGACGAACCCGACAATTTGCAGTTTTAGAGCAGGCATCGCATTTATAATGGTGTCTCTATCCTGATTCGAGTTCATGCAAGCTGATTAAACGTGCCTACAATATATCAGATGTATCGAGGCATACGTCGCGGGCACGGTTGTAGAAGATTCATACTTAACTATTGAGAAATTTGTCATTAATAATTCGTTACTACAACTCAAAGTTAAAAACTTTGCGGAACAGGAACGTTTCTGCAATGTAGTGATTTTACTCACTTCCCCTTTCTGTGTGATTAGTACTAGTTCGTGTAACTGCGAAAGTAAATCGAATGGTAAAATGTAATGTGGCATCAACAACAATTACTTATATAAATGGTCAGCAGGATAAAAGAATGTAATTGCCACGGCTATGAAAAGAGGCTTGACCTACTTGCCCAGAAAGTTCTTTATTTGGGCCCTTGTAATGTTATATTAAATTGAATCAGCCTTACACTGGAATTTTGTGTGTTGCATAATGAATATACGAAAAAATTATTTCTATGAGTAAACAGGTATGATTTACCTAGTGTGTGATACATAAACAGGAAGGTCTGATGAAATTCTAAGGGCTTCCATATGCACAATTAATTCAACTTCGTATGTTTTCTTTACCATTATGTAGCAAATGTCCTCATTTACTCACGTCAAATTATGGGCCTTTACTGCATCCTATGCTTTTCATGCAGTGAAAATAACATTGCTAGAGTATTAATAGTACATGAGACGAAACGTATGTGGTAAATGTCTACTCATTCAGGATGCCAAAATTGGCTACCAAGAGCTCTTAATAACCTCTTTATAGGTCTAGATGACTCACCATTATACGTCTTACAGGCCTGTCTCGGGCATGGATGTGTGTGATGTCCTTAGGTTAGTTAGGTTTAAGTAGTTCTAAGTTCTAGGGGACTGATGACCTCAGAAGTTAAGTCCCATAGTGCTCAGAGCCATTTTTTTGCTCAGAGCCATTTGAACCTCTTACAGGATCATTACAACATTATTTTGTTGAAAATCTGTAAACAAGCATCGTTACAAGCAATAACCATGAAAGACTAGTCGGCTGACATAGAGAAAGAGCTACAGAGTGATCACATTTGATCCGTTGGTGGTCTATTACAGCCTTTGAAAAGTAAAAATGACTACACGGTGTGTGTGGCAGCAAGTTGCAGAAAAAATAGATATCAACTTAAATACCACATAAACCGCCACATTAAGCAAAATATTTCGAGACGACTTGCCAGATTCATTAAACGTGTGTCCTATCTTTTTGTCACAATCATTCCTGGTTGTCTGGCGGCAAAACCGGTGCCTGGAAACCAACATAAGGTCATGGTATCGAATCCCGGTTAGACCATGTAGTATTTCACTGTGCCTTTAATTTAATCTTCACCACTCAGGGATGCAAAGTTTCACCGGGAACAACATGTGGTTTCGATTTGATGTTAAACTGTAAGTTCCATTTGCATGGTAGCGTTAGTGGGGTAGTTCTGGAACACACTAGTTCCGGGCCGGCCGCTGTGGACGAGCGGTTCTAGGCGCTTCAGTCCGGAACCGCGTTGTTGTAACGGTCGCAGGTTCGAATCCTGCCTCGGGCATGGATGTGTGTGATGTGTTTAGGTTAGTTAGGTCTAAGTAGTTCTAAGTCTAGGGGATGATGACCTCAGATATTAAGTCCCACGATGCTTAAAGCCATTTGAACCATTCTGAACTAGTCGCGGAAGTGGTGTCCAACTGAAAGACTTGCACCAGGCCGTCGAATCGTATCGGCAGTGTCTGCGTTCATGCAGGTACAGAATTTATTACAATACCAAGTCCTTCAAGCACGCAAGTATGTCTGAAGAAAAAGACACTGTCTCAGCAGTGGATTCATTTACTGTGAATATACATTAGCGTCAGTTACTTGTGACGAATGAAATTTTTTTTGCTGCACTGGGACATGAACCAGGATCTCCCACCTTTCACGAGCGGTCATCTTAAGCCATTCGTCTACCCGAGCGCGCCGCAGAACCGTTCTAAAACTCCGTATACAACACAGTCACAAACCGGATACTCGCTCTTTCGTGAAACTAAGCATGGGAAGATATTTGTTATTATTCTATATCGTCATATTAGTCCCGTCGGACGTGATAATATCGTTAATGGCGAGAGTGCCTGTGTACCAGGGATGAATTTATTGCAATAGAATGTGCTTCAGATACGCACGCATTGTTATTATTATTGTCACGCAATGAGAATAAAATACGTACATATTCTACGCCCCATCTAAATCTGGAAAGCCTCGAAAACTGGTTTATGGAAATAAACAAAAGTAGTTCGTCTATTTTCTGCACTAGTATTTCCAGACCAGTACACCAGCTCATCGATAACTCGTGCGCCTGCTCAAAGGAAGAGGGAGACCCGTTCCCCGTCGGCCTGGATACTGCGGGCCCTTGATTAACCTGTTGGAGGCCGCCGATCAGCTGCACCACTGGCCGAGCCCAGCAGCACCAGCAAAGGCCCACGGCATGAATTTTAACGGTGCGCAGCCTGCCGCCCCCCATATCGGCGCGCTGATACATTTTCAGCAGGGGAACACTGCGCCTCGCTGACTTACAGACGCCCGTAGGCAATAGATATCTCTGATTTTTATTTCGCTTGTAGCTCTGTGTCGCTATTAAGTATTATACTTTCAAATTGCAACGATGCGCCACGCAGCCGGAGGGGAAGCGGTGAGGGTACTGTACGGGAGGGAGGTGGCGGGTGGGAGGAGACAGTGAGGGCGGAGGAGGGGCTGGGGGAAGGGGAGGGGCATCTCTGGCTGTATCACTCGCACCGCGGCGCGCCTCCCCCGACCTGTGGAGTCTGCGAACAGGAAGGAGGCCCGCGCCGACAGGAAGGCGGGGGTGTCGAGAGCGATAATGGCCGCTCCTTCCTGCCCGGAGGGGCGGCCGCCAAGTTTGCTGCCGGCTCTCGGGTGCGGCGCACTTGTCACCGGCAAGAATAAAATTAAATGCACGCCGTAATGAATAGCTGCTAGTTAACACCTCACCCGGGCGCGCGGGCGAACGGACAGCCGCGCTAAAAAACCTAGCGGGATTTAACTCTCCCGGGAAAAGGTTTTGTGCTCTTTCCTGCTGAGCGAGCAGCGCTGTTTCCTCGACGTAAATAACGCAGCGCGAATATTACGGTTTTCAAGTAGCTGACACTCTTAACTGTGCACTGAATTACAACCAAACTACAAGGTTTATTCGTAACACGTTTCTTGCAACCTGTAAAAAGGAAGGGTGTTGTCATAGAGGTAATCAGCTTCAAATACGGATAGTTAGAAGTTTGCTGTGTCGTAAAGTCTTCTGCACATTTGAGAGCAACAGCCTACTGATTTCAAACTTCGATGTACAGGGAGCTTGTAATGGGACAGAATTTTCAATTACACTGTTTCCTCTGCTGTCTGAGCGGCATTATACAACATGATTCTTATTAACATTTAGGAAACCCCAAAGCGACGTAGCTGACTCTGGGACAAGTGATTTAATATCAGACACATGGCCTGCCGGCCGTTGTGGCCGAGCGGTTCTAGGCGCTTCAGTCTGGAACCGCGTGACCGCTACAGTCGCAGGTTCGAATCCTGCCTCGGGCATGGATGTATGTGATGTCCTTAGGTTAGTTAGGTTTAAGTAGTTCTTAGTTCTAGGGGACTGATGACCTCAGATGTTAAATCCCATAGTGCTCAGAGCCATATGAACCCAGACACATGGACTCGCAAATGTCGGGAAATTCCCTAAAAGTGGGTGACAGATACAAAGCATGTGATGTCACCAGATGACGTGACTCGCAGGACATACACGGTGGGCCTGCCTATCCTACGCTCGTCGGTAAGGGTAGTGCTACACATTGCTCCTATAGGCTACTCTGTTTCAGTTCTTGCATCATCCGATGTGATACCGTACGGCAGTGCTTGTAAATAGAAACAAAGTACACTGAAGTGGAAATGAAACATGCCTAATATCGTGTAGGGCCCCCGCGAGCACGCAGAAGTGCCGCTACAGGACATGGGATGGACACGACTAACGTCTGAAGTAGTGCTGGAAGGAACTGACACTATGAATCCGTAACAGTACGAGGGAGAGGAGATCTCTTCTGAACAGCAAGTTAGAAAGCACCCCAGATATGCTCCATAATGTTCATGTCTGGGGACTCTAGTGGCCAGCGGAAGTGTTTAAACTCAGAAGAGTGTTCCTGGAGCCACTCTGTATCAATTAGGGATATGTGGGGTGCCGCATTATCCTACTAGAAGTGTCCAAGTCCGTTGGAATGCACAATGGACATGAATGGATGTATGATATTATAATTAAAGGTAGATCTATAGCTGCTTAGAGGCGTTGATAAATATCAACGGGGACAGGTGAAAAATGTGTGCTCCGATCGAGACTCGAACCAGGGACATCCTACTTGTAGGACAGACGCTCTATCCAACCTCTCTTTTTTTTGTTAATCTCATTTTGTTCGTAATTGTTCGTAATTGGTTCGTAATTGGTTCAAGAGCGGACGTCCTATGACACTATTAAAACCAGGATACAAAATGTAGACCTTACTTAAAGCCAGTAAGCTTCGCTTATGGAGGGTCTACACACAGTCAACATATTAAAATACTTGTAATAGACAGCTCAGCAACATGCGAGTAGAATACAAATAAATGAGACGTTAACACAACACCAGTAACTGCTAATCGGAAGGAAGGCAACAGTAATATAGATGCAACAAACACATACACGGACACGAGACGCATACAGACATTTAAAACACATGAAAATACAAATACTGCAAAGAAAGACAATACGCAGCCATCTTTCTTACGTATATTATCAGCGGACGCAGGTATCCGAAGAAAATAAAAGAAACAGATATACATTCCTCAGATCAACTCCTAACTAATAAAGAAAACCATCTGGACATATCGCCAGAAGCAGGCCAGAAACATGAACGTGACGTACCAAATACACTACTGGCCATTAAAATTGCTACACCACGAAGATGACGTGCTACAGACACGGGATTTAACCGGCATGAAGAAGATGCTGTGATACGCAAATGATTAGCTTTTCAGAGCATTCACACAAGGTTGGCGCCGGTGGCGACACCTACAACGTACTGACATGAGGAAATTTTCCAACCGATTTCTCATACACAAACAGCAGTTGACCGGCGTTGCCTGGTGAAACGTTGTTGTGATGCCTCGTGTAAGGAGGAGAAATACGTACCATCACGTTTCCGACTTTGATAAAGGTCGGATTGTAGCCTATCGCGGTTGGGGTTTATCGTATCGCGACATTGCTGCTCGCGTTGGTCGAGATCCAATGACTGTTAGCAGAACATGGAATCCGTGGGTTCAGGAGAGTAATACGGAACGCTGTGCTGGGTCCCAACGGCCTCCTATCACTAGCAGTCGAGACGACAGGCATCTTATGCGCATAGCTGTAACGAATCGTGCAGCCACGTCTCGATCCCTGAGTCAACAGATGGGGTCGTTTTGCAAGACAGCAACCATCTGTACGAACAGTTCGACGACGTTTGCAGCAGCATGGACTATCAGCTCGGAGACCATGGCTGCGGTTACCCTTGACGCTGCATCACAGACAGGAGCGCATGCGATGGATTACTCAACGACGAACCTGGATGCACGAATGGCAAAACGTCATTTTTTTCGGATGAATCCAGGATCTCATTAAAGCATCATGATGATCGCATCCGTGTTTGGCGTCATCGCGGTGAACGCACATTGGATGCGTGTACTCGTCATCGTCATACTGGCGTATCACCTGGCGTGATAGTATGGGGTGCCATTGGTTACACGTCTCGGTCACCTCTTGTTCGCATTGACGGCACTTTGAACTGTGGACGTTATATTTCAGATATGTTACGACTCGTGGCTCTACCCTACATTCGATCCCTGCGAAACCCTACATTTCAGCAGGATAATGCACGACCGCATGTTGCAGGTCCTGTACGGGCCGTTCTGGCTACAGAAAATGTTCGAATGCTGCCCTGGGCCGCGCGTGATTAGCCGAGCGGTCTCAGGCGCTGCAGTCATGGACTGTGTGGCTGGTCCCGGCGGAGGTTCGAGTCATCCCTCGGGCATGGGTGTGTATGTTTGTTCTTAGGATAATTTAGGTTAAGTAGTGTGTGAGCTTAGGGACTGATGGCATTAGCAGTTAAGTCCCATAGGGCCGCCCCCGGTAGCTGAGTGGTCAGCGTGACGGAATGCTAATCCAAAGGGCCCGGGTTCGATTCCCGGCTGGGTCGGAGATTTTCTCCGCTCAGGGACTGGGTGTTGTGTTGTCCCAATCATCATCATTTCATACCCATCGACACGCAAGTCGCCGAAGTGGCGTCAAATCGAAAGACTTGCACCAGGCGTACGGTCTACCCGACGGGAGGCTCTCGTCACACGACATTTCCATTTATTTCACACATATTTGATCATTTCTGTTGCCCTGGGCAGCACATTCTCCAGATTTCTCACCAATTGAAAAGGTCTGGTCAATGGTGGCCGAGCAACTGGCTCGTCACAATACGCCAGTCACTACTCTTGATGAGCTGTGGTATCGTGTTGAAGCTGCATATATCTGTGCACGCCATCCAAGCTCTGTTTGACTGAATGCCCAGGCGCATCAAGGCCGTTATTACGGCCAGAGGTGGTTGTTCTGGGTACTGATTTCTCAGGATCTATGCACCCAAATTGCGTGAAAATGTAATCACATGTCAGTTCTATTATAATGTATTTGTGCAATGAATACCCGTTTATCATCTGCATTTCTTCTTGGTATAGCAATTTTAATGGCCAGTAGTGTATAATCGGTTACGATGACATTGGGACAAACATAGTATCAATAGGCTCCAAAATAAAGACATATCTCTGACGGCAAAGCGTTTAGTTACACGTCTCAATCATCCAAACAGACACACAGTATGCTACCCAACCACAGAGCAAACAGATCGTATGATCTTCCGAACTGTAAACCTTCCAATTGCCTAACGTGAATTATGCAACCTCTTGGGAGCACCCTGTACACAGATTGGAGAGAGTCTAGAAAGACTTCACAAGAGCACATACACCTCAGTGTTTCGCTTACACTAAATATCCATTCTGAAGATTATACAATTAAATTCCATGAGGGGTATATTAGTAGGCTTCGGAGGAGGAGGAGATTAGAATTTAACGTTCCTCCGACAACGACGTCATTAGAGACGGATCACATGCTCGGATTAGGGAAGAATGGGGATAGAAATGAACCGTATCCTTTAAAGGAACCAATCCGGCATGTCCCTGAAGCGATTTAGAGAATTCACGGGAAACCTACATCAGGACGGGTTTGACCCGTTGTCCTCGCAAATGCCAGTCCAGTGTGCTAACCACTATTCCACTTCGCTCGGTCAGCAAGCATTGAATTTAGTAGGTTTCTGGACGAAGTGGAGGCGGATGTACTCTGTCGTGGTGGAAAAATTCCAGGGCTTCCAAACGTTACATGACATAGGGGGCAAAAGAAGCAAAGGCTGCAATTGTATTACCAACCATGACCTTCACGGTAACAAAGAATGCACAGCTCTGTTCGGCGCAGATAGCCACAGCTGAAATTACTCACGGTTGTGACACGTGGATAATTAGTTCAGTGGACGAACAGTATTAGAACGACATTGAACCTTCTGGAGACCTAATCAGAAAAGTTGCACAATTTTACAGAGGTGGAAGACTACTTATACCTACAGACATTAACGTCCGCTCTACGCTCTGGTATGGTGATAAAACAGATACTAGGGGACTCACAGTAGTTGACATCAAAAATGAGTGCAACGTCTGTGTATTAAAGGAGGGAGGACAAGGACCAACATGTTGCGGGAACGCTGATGGAGTCAATAATGTAGACATATCCCTTGCGAGCAAAAACTCACTAGCACACTTAAGAAAATGGTAAGTACTGAATAAAGCAACAGACAGAGACCACAATGCCATAATAATTCACACAGACACGTGCATGACCATATACACCACGACCTCAGAACATCAGCGATTAGTTCTACTCAGGACAAGCTGGCAGAAAATCGGAGACACATTAGAAGATTTTCCACTACACGTTAGCCAAGGTAGCATAGACCACAAAATGTATGTTCCAACAGACTTCCTCTAAAGAACGCAATCAGCAGCTATTACACGAGCGAAAGCTAGACGGAATCACGAACTGCCACAGTCTGTAGAGTTGGGAAGACTATGGAAAGACTTACGGGTCAAGACAAGACACTATCAAAGAGCCAAGACAGCACAAGAACGACAACTCAGACTCACCTTGGCGTGAAGTAAAAAAAACTAGAAAGAACTAAAGACAACAAAACTAAACCGTTGTGACAAGTTTATTAAGACACAACTACAGAATAACATATGGGGGGAACTTATTAAATTACAGACAGAACAAATTAAGAACCCAAAAGTTCAGTCAACATTAAAATGGGCAGATCGTACGGCGATGCAGGGCTGGAGATGCTCGGCAGAGTTTCTGCTGGGCAAGCTGCACCCTTATTACGAAGAAACACACGACATGCAACACCATACGGCCTTACGTGACCAAATCAGCGATATTTACGGAAATGGCGACGTTACCACCCATTTCGCCCATGAAGAGTTATAGTGAGCGATAGCTATAATTAAACATAGAAATGCGCCCGGCCCACATGGAACACTCTCGGAAACTCTTACAAATACTATCACACATATCACTCCCTTTCGAACGGATATGCTAAACAACGCCTTACAACAAGGAAGAGTCCCTGCTCTTTGAAAAACAGCCAATGTGGTCATTATTAAGAAATCAGAGCGTAGGGACCCAACTGACCCTAAAACATGCAAGCCAGTATGCCTCCTAAACACGTTGGGTGAGGTACAGGAGCGGCTCCTTCTGATCGACTACAATCACACAGGCAGTTCTTTGGCCTAAGTCCACACCAATACGGTTCTAGGGCCAAAAGATCAATAGATGATGCAATCAACCACCCATTAGAAATATTACACATTACCAACGATAAATATGCAGTCGTAATTTTAATCAATATCGCAGGTGTTTTTGATAACCTTTGGTGGGCTGCGTTGTTTTCTAGGTTGAGAGAGGTGCAGCTACCGACTGCCCAGTAAAACAACTTACTAGAAAATTGCGAATATAGGACGCAGAGTGGGTAGCAGGACACCAGAAAGTAATCAAGAAAATAACGAAAGGATGGCCTCAAGGCTCAGTCTTTGACCGAACGAGGTGGCGCAGTGGTTAGCACACTGGACTCGCATTCAGGAGGACGACGGTTCAATCCCGTCTCCGGCCATCCTGAATTAGGTTTTCCGTGATTTCCCTAAATCGTTTCAGGCAAATGCCGGGATGGTTCCTTTGAAAGGGCACGGCCGATTTCCTTCCCAATCCTTCCCTAACCCGAGCTTGCGCTCCGTCTGTAATGACCTCGTTGTCGACGGGACGTTAAACGCTAACCACCACCACCACCACCACCACCACCTCAGTCTTTGGACTAATTTTCTGGGGATTTTTTATCGAGCCACTCCTCAACAACTTGGATGTGGATGGCTGGGAAAATGGGGTAGTCGTTTTTACAGATGACTTATTAGCTCTTGTACCGGAAAACTCATGACTCACCTAGAAAACAAAATTGCAAATTCTCATAAGTAAAACAAAAATAGCTGCAAACAAAACAGTATACTTATTACTCAAAGGGCACTGACAAATTATTCAAGTGGATAACGTTAACATAAAAAGGAAATAAGTAACACGATATTGAGGAATACATGTTGACGAACGATTAACTTTCAACGTGCACACGCGGCTGGCAATTGACAAAGCGACGAAACTGAAGAACAAACTAGCAAGGCTAAATACTACACAGTACAGACTATCTTTAAAGACGCTACGAACGTATCGCACAGCTCTATTGGAAACCACAGTATGCTTTGCAGCAAGTACATGGGCGCACTTCCGTCGCTTAGTGACTTGTAGAAACACAGTGGAGGACAAAGGAGCGTACTGCTCAGAATGCCGGATGCATTTGGCACCACACTAGTAACGCCTTGTGTGTGGTTCTGGGGAATTGTCCCATTGATATCACTATCTGCCACAGAGCAGCGGCATACTAGCTAAAGAGGGGCAGACACGGCGAGGTTCCAGAAGTAACAGGGAAAAAACATCGTAGACGTGCATCGATCAAACAGCTGGCTCCTTGACGTGTAGCAACGAGAGTGGAAGACGACCGACAAAGGTCGTCGCTTTTTCTCATTCTTCCCCAATTTACTAGAGATTTGCAATCGAAATTTCGTGAGAGCACCTTCCTGGAAGAGTCGCACAATATATTGATTTACCCCGTAATGAGCATGAGAATATTCGAGAAATTAGAGCCAATACAGAGGTTTATCGACAATCATTCTTCCCACGCGCTATTCCCGAGTTGAACAGAGTTGTAAGGCTCAGATATTGGTGCAAAAAGTACGCTCCGCCACACACCATTACGTGGCTTACGGAGTGCGATGTAAATGTAGATGTGGACTATTCAGGAACGATTAAGCTGGAGGATGCAGATCCAAGCCGAAGCATGGTTCACTTTTTCACGGGTCACGGCCTATACCCAGGGCATTTGAACCGCGTGGGCCTTAGGCAGAGCGCTGGTTGCACATGCGGGGCATATGGGTTTCCCAGGCACGTGTCATTACATTGCAACATCCTCACACAGGTGAGATCGATAATAGAATGTGATGACATCAAAGAAATGTTACGCGACCGTGATAAATGGTGTGCTCTAGGTAACATCGCTGATAAGGTTTCAAGAACACTGCATGACGCCTACAGACAAGAAAATGCATACGCCAGATCTCGGACACACAACAGACACGACGACAGGTCCCGTGGGAGCACACAAACTCAGACCCAGCCACAGCCAATGATATAGATGCAGACACAGAAAATGACACAAACACAATAACACTAGATATAGACTCACAACACAAGAAGTACGAGTACATCACCTAAAGTAGGTAAGATAATTGTAAGAAAAGCAGAGATAGCAGGTGACTGATTCTAGTACCTAAACCGCATTTCATATATGATGACTAAAGGAAAATGACTAATATAAGCAACGAGACGGTCGTTACACCTAAGGAGTACGCCGTATGGGGAGGCGAGCTCGCCTATGGCACTGGTCATACACACAAACATGCAACATAAAAGCACTCATACAACATGTACAACTATGTCTAGTTATAGTAACTTTGAACGCTACTTCAGATTGGACAGGCTCGATGTTTCTGCCAGGGCCCTCCCATCTGGAAGAGTAAGATGAAGCATCATTTATGTGTTATAGCTCGTTCTAACAGTTACAAAAATTCTGATCATCGCTTTCCTAACTTTTTATTATTGTCTTCTAAGTTACTAACATTTATTACTTTAACACTTTGTTTCTTACAAGTAGTTTAATTTTCTTTCTAACTCATTGTTCTTACCTTTTTTTATTGCTCAAAACAAATTTTGCTAGTAGCGTGGAACAACGTGCTGTTTTATGTATGACACGATGTTTAAAATATCAGGCAGTAGGTCTTAAAATATGCAATAAATTAAATAAAATTAAATCTACCTTCCCTATGACGATCCCTACTCCCCTTACATTATTTTCTGCTGTTGATATTAACTACTCGTATTTTCGTCTACATCTACATGTACATCTACATGATTACTCTGCAGTCCACACTTACGTGCCTGGCGGAGGTTCTTCGCGGCACCCTAACAAAGCGTGGGACAAATGAACACTTAAATCATTCTGTGCGAACTCCGATATTCCACATTTTGTTACGATGATCATTTCTCCCTATGTAGGTTGATGACAGTAAAATGTTTCCATATTCAGAGGACGAAGTAGGTGATTGATATTAAATGAATATGTCTCGCCACAACGAAAAACACCTTTCTTTTAATGACTACCACCTCAACTCGCTTATCGTATCCGTGATATTCACTTCCCTGTTTCGTGACAATATAAGACGAGATGCCCTTCTTTGTACTTTTTCGATGACCACCATCAGTCCTATCTGATATGGGTCCCATTCCGCGTTCCATTACTCCAGAAAAGGACGGACCAGTTTAGTGTAGACAGTCTCTTTACCTGTTGCATCTTCTAAGTGTTCAGCTAATGAAACGCAGTCTTTGTTTTGCCTTCCCGCAACGTTATCCGTATGATCTTTTCAGTTTGAGTTGTTTGTAATTGTGAGTCCTAGTTGAATTGACGGCGTTTAAGTTTGTGTGATTTGTATTGTTACATAAACTAAACGGATTTCTTGTAGTACTCGTGTGGACGACTTTGCCATTTTTCTTATTCAGACAAAATTGGTAGTTTTCGCAACACACAGATATTTTGTCTAAATCATTTTGAATCTGGCTTTGATATTGTGATGACTTTACGAGACGGTAAATGGCAGCATCATCTGCAGACAATCTAAGAGATTTGTTCATATTATCACTTAAACCGTTTATGTAGATTAGGAGTAGCAGAGCACATATAAAACGTCCTTGGAGATCGCCATGTATCACTTCTGTTTTATTCGACGATTTTCCATCGATTACTACGTACTGTGGACTTAAGGACAGGAAATCACGAATCCATCTGCACAACTGAAGCGATACTCCATAGCAACGCAATTTTATCAGACGTTTCTAGTCAAGAATTCAAAAGCCTTTTGGAAGTCTAGAAATATGGAAACAATTTGTGGTGCCCTGTCGGTAGCACTCATTACGTGGTGCGACTAAAAAGCTAATTGTGTTTCAGAATAATGATATTTTCTGTATCCGAGTTGACTGTGTGTCGATATACCGTTTTCTTCAAGGTAATTCACAGCGCTAGAACATGTTGTGTGTTCCATAATAATGCTTCAACTCGATGCCATTGATATGGGTCTGTCGTTCATCAGATAACTCCTGCTTCCTTTCTTGAATACCTTGTAACCTGCAAAACATTCCAGCCTTTTGGTATGGATCTTTCACCGATCGAACGGTTGTATATGCTTGCTATTCAAAATGGTTCAAATGGCTCTGAGCACTATGGGACTTAACTTCTGAGGTCATCAGTCCCCTAGAACTTAAAAATACTTAAACCTAACTAACCTGAGGACATCACACACACCCATGCCCGAGTCAGGATTTGAACCTGCGACCGTAGCAGTCGCGCGGTTCCAGACTGTAGCGCCTAGAACCGCTCGGCCGGCTTGCTTGCTACTGTATCACATTGTACTATAAGGGGTGATGGAAAGTTTCCGTTTAAGCGCACTGCTGAAGCGTATATTCAACGTCGCGCGACTGCGATACGGGCATATAAGCACCGGTGTACAGGCAGAGGATTAGTGCGGCGTTCTTGTCTTTTCGAAGTGCGCGCGTTAAATGCGGAAACGTGAACTATGGCGACTTTGTCAGCAAATGCTTCCAACAGGACCAACGGGCTGTTATTCATGCTCGCACATAGGTGGGCAAAATCAGCTTCTAAATTATCGTTGAAATTCATGGCAAAAATCTTGAGCTGTCTTTTATACTGTACAGTGCTACTAGTTTCAGTTACAGACCATTTTCAAGCTTAGCAGCCGTTTATGCCTGCTAAGCTGCGGAAACTAGCATCACTATGCAAAATACGTCGTTGGTTGCCAAAGGACAAACACCGGTAGATGTCCACCGGAGTATGAAGAGCGTGTATGGGCAGCATGTCTGTCGAAAATCACGGCTGCCGAATGATACGCAAAGATCTGTCCTGGTAGCGATTCGACTCAAAACACCGGTCGACCTGGGAGGCCAGCCTCATCCATACGCCAACTGAAGTGCGAGACATTCGACCACCCATCCTGTAGTCCTGATCTAACCCCATGCTGTTATTACGCCTTCAATCCTTAAATAAGGCCTTGACTGTTCACCATTTCCAATTGGACGAGGATGTGCAGCAGGCAGTTATGGATTTCTTGACACAGCAGGACACATTGTTTTGCCAAATCGATATCTTCAAGCTGGTGCGTCGGTGGGATGATTGCCTCGAGGCTCACGGTGATTTTTCCTCAGTGGCATACCGATTATGGACATCCTTCAAAAGGAAACTTTTTGATCGCTGCTTATACGACCCCATAGGCCTATACTTTCCTTTTAACTTCACTAGCCAAGATTATATCTAGACAGAGCATTTGTATATCCGTTTCAGGTTTCTTTGGTTCCCTACCACGTTCAGACTTTTGAATAATGTCGCCCTTTCGTCGATTATTCAATCTTTTCCTCATGGTCAAAATATCCTCCCTCCCCCCCCCCCCTCTTCACGCTGTTGGGTATTCGAACTGGGCATTAATCCTACCAATGGAGAGGGCATCTTGACATTTTTTGAACCATTGCTGATTCTTCCACAATTTGTGTGCAGTCACCAATCCAAAGGGGCCTCTTTGGCAAGTCCGTTAGCAGAACTAGGGCCGCCATTGCCAATGATTTTCGTCCAGAATTGTGCTGTTTATCACTCGCGTCCCGCCAACTTCAAACCGCCCACTGTGCTTCTCCTCCAGTCAGGCGGTGCTTGCGAGCTGAAAACAGGGGGCGCTATCCGTTCCTTGAGGAGTGGACAGCGGTGCGCTGGGGATGCGTGTTACCTGGGCGAGGAGTCACACCTTGGTGGTCGTCGGCTCTCTTTATCGGGGCCGAGTAAGCAGTGACGACACAGCAGACGAATGTAGCGTGCTGTGGATCTGCATGTGGCGGAGAGCATAAGAGGGGTTACTAGCTCACACAGCGTATTCAGCCCGTCACTTACGTGTTGCTGTTTTCGTTGTATAGAGTGGCTGGAACTAGTCTTCGGTAGCAAATTGCTGCCACTCTGCGCTCGAAAATCCATAACTGCCTCCAACTGCGAAACAGGAGAGGGAGATTTGGCTCATAGATGCGTACAACCTTCTTCTATAATGACGCAGAAGCTTGACGCCCTGCGACGTCACACTCGGGCTCACCGACGATTCACCAAGTTATCTACAGGTGCGAAAATTAGGCCACTGCTCAGAAGTTCATGTGAGGTGTAAGACGGGCTAATAAAACCAGATTAGCACGAAATTTCACCAAAATTAAGCCCATCGCCACTGTGGATGTGCCAAGCAATGAGAAGTTCGTCACAGATTCTCTTACCTACATTTCACCCCTTCTTTTAATAAACTACTGGCCATTAAAATTGCTGCACGAAGAAGAAATGCGGATGATAAACGGGTATTCATTGGACAAATATATTATACTAGAACTGACATGCGATTACATTTTCACGCAATTTGGGTGCATAGATCCTGACAAATCAGTACCCAGAACAAGCACCTCTGGCCATAATAACGGCCTTGATACGCCTGGGCGTTGAGTCAAACAGAGCTTGAATGCCGTGTGCAGGTACAGCTCCACATGCAGCTTCAACACGATACCACAGTTCATCAAGAGTAGTGACTGGCGTATTGCGACGAGCCAGTTGCTCGGACACCATTGACCAGACGTTTTCAATTGGTGAGAGATCTGGAGAATGTGCTGGCCAGGGCAGCAGTCGAACATTTTCTGTATATAGAAAGGCCCGTAGAGGACCTGCAACATGCGGTCGTGCATTATCCTGCTGAAATGTAGGGTTTCGCCGGGATCGAATGAAGGGTAGAGCCACAGGTCGTAACGCATCTGAAATGTAACGTCCACAGTTCAAAGTGCCGTCAATGCGAACAAGAGGTGACCGAGACGTGTAACCAATGCCACCCCATACCATCACGCCGGGTGATACGCCAGTATGGCGATGACGAATACACGCATCCAATGTGCGTTCACCGCCATGACGCCAAACACGGATGCGACCATCATGATGCTGTAAACAGAAGCTGGATTCATCCGAAAAAATTACGTTTTGCCATTCGTGTACCAAGGTTTGTCGTCGAGTACACCATCGCAGGCGCTCCTGTCTGTGATTCAGCGTCAAGGGTAACCGCAGCCATGGTCTCCGATCTTATAGTCCATGCTGCTGCAAACGTCGTCGAACTGTTCGTGCAGATGGTTGTTGTCTTGCAAACGTCACGATCTGTTGACTCATGGATAGAGACGTGGCTGCACGATCAGTTACAGCCATGCGAATAAGATGCCTGTCATCTCGACTGCTAGTGATTCGAGGCCGTTGGGATCCAGCACGGCGTTCCGTATTACCCGGTGAACTGCTGTTTGTGTATGAGAAATTAAAAAAAAAAAAAATGGGTCAAATGACTCTGAGCACTATGGGACTTAACTTCTAAGGTCATCAGTCCCCTGGAACTTAGAACTACTTAAACCAAACTAACCTAAGGACGTCACACACATCCATGCCCGAGGCAGGATTCGAATCTGCGACCGTAGCGGTCGTGCGGTTCCAGGCTGTAGCGCCTAGAACCGCTCGGCCATCCCGGCCGGCTATGAGAAATCGGTTGGAAACTTTCCTCATGTCAGCACGTTGAAGGTGTTGCCACCGGCACCTTGTGTGAAGGCTCTGAAAATCTAATCATTATTACAGCATCTTCGTGTCGGTTAAATTTCGCGTCTGTAGCACGTCATCTTCGTGCTGTAGCGATTTTAATGTCCAGTAGTGTACTTCCCTGATGGAGTTCAGAACCTCCGTCGCCCCCTCCCCCCCCCCCTCCCCCTCGCCCCAGCGTTGAAATCGAGCTTTTATCTTGTCGGTGGCCGAGGAAAACATTTCAGACACGCCATCGCTTAGAATTGACACAAAAAGGACTCATGGGGTGGCAGAAAGGGCCTCAATGAAACTACTCCTTTCCTTGAGACGTTGAGCTCAACCCATTTCGCGGTAGAAAACGACAGTTGTCAGTGCGATTAGCAACAGGTAGACGTCCTTGACACTCTTTGACACTGCAAACATTCTAGGATTGAATGTGAGCACAGCGCAGTTTGTCGGCAGGTTTCGCTCTCGTGTACCGGATGGAAGCACTAGGAACCGCTCAAAATCATTCGACGAAATTTGGAAGTGATCCAGAGCATCAAGGAGTACTTATGCTTTGTGTTATGCCCTGTTGTGTTATCATGGCTAAGTGCAATATTAACACGTTCGTGAGGAAAACGGCAAAGTCTAGCAAAACCTTTCGTGCCACCCATCCATCCATGCACCTTTGCAGAACATGTTGCAGATGTAGCTGTCAGAAATTTCAGCATCAATTCAGCTTCTCGGCAGCTCTAGCGCCTGAGTGTTAGGCAACCTCTGTGACACCTCTTATGTGGGATTTGACCACAGGTCCTACAAAACCACCTGTTTGACATAAAATGGTGGACCAGACATACAGTACCTTGTACCAAAATATCGATTGCCTCTGCTTCATTAAACTTCTCCTCGCCCATATCCTCCGACAACAAGAAATCCATGCGCTCCTCCCAAAGAAACCTTCATGCAGAATGAGATTTTCACTCTGCAGCGGAGTGTGCGCTGATATGAAACTTCCTGGCAGATTAAAACTGTGTTCCCGACCGAGTCTCGAACTCGGGACCTTTGCCTTTCGCGGTCAAGTGCTCTACCATCTGAGCTACCGAAGCACGACTCACGCCCGGTACTCACAGCTTTACTTCTGCCAGTATCTCGTCTCCTACCTTCCAAACTTTACAGAAGTTCTCCTGCTAACTTTGCAGAACTAGCCATGTGGCTAAGCCATGTCTCCGCTATATCCTTTCTTTCAGGAGTGCTAGTTCTGCAAGGTTCGCAGGAGAACTTCTGTAAAGTTTGGAAGGTAGGAGACGAGATACTGGCAGAAGTAAAGCTATGAGTACCGGGCGTGAGTCGTGCTTCGGTAGCTCAGATGGTAGAGCACTTGCCCGCGAAAGGTAAAGATCCCGAGTTCGAGTCTCGGTCGGGCACACAGTTTTAATCTGCCAGGAAGTTTCAAACCTTCATGCAGCCGCACCATTCAGTATGCGTGTCTCTTTAAATCCTACATCAGACTGATAAACTCCGTCCTATTGCCCATGGCAGAGTAGCTATCCATCTCCAAAATATCCATTCTACCCCGTAAATCATTCTTAAATGACCCACCTGAGCACCTCGATATTACCATCTTTCTCACATAGTTCACATCAACACTTGCTACTATGTACATCTTTCCTAACCAGCTAATTTCTCACGATTTCCTACCCACTAGACCGACCCATGAGCATGTAGATAATTGCTGCCGATCATAATCTACACTCCTGCACATCTGGTGAGAAAATAAGGTGTGTCCGTTTATGAACGCCTACAGTGGCCAAGAAATCCTATTCCTTGCCACTCCTGGCCTGACAGTGCTCGGCCCAGATAACACGGTCTCTGGTGAACAAATGCATGTTCGTTCTCAGCTCTTTCTCTTTCGAAAAGATCACCTCAGTTTTCTTTCACCTACCGAGCTGAGCGCTTCGTCCGTTATGAACGAAACATTCTTAGTCTACTTCGGCTACACTGTAGGACTGGAGGCTTGTGTACACTGGCTGCGCAGAAATTTTTCTCAAACGATTTTTAAACAGCTATTCGATAAAAAGAAAAAATATTCTCTAGCAACTCACAGCCTCATTCACCAGCCGCATGATGAACTGCGTGTAATTACATTCATGATCAAAGCTTCTTGAAATTTCGGTATTAGGTAAGATACTGTGCGAAATTCGATAGTTTGCTATGAAACATGGTTGATACACTGTTGCGGATTTATCTTTAAACTTCACATGAGATCTACATCCGTCTCTGATCTCACTAAAACAGAGTGTATGCAGTGCATTCATTTCCGATCGTGCATTAAAACTGCCGGTCGGGGTGGCCGAGCGGTTGCAGGCGCTACAGTCTGGAACCACGCGACCGCTACGGTCGCAGGTTTGAATCCATCCTCGGGCATGGATGTGTGTAATGTCCTTAGGTTAGTTAGGTTTAACTACTTCTAAGTTCTAGGGGACTGATGACCTCAGAAGTTATGTCCCATAGTGTTCAGAGCCATTTGAACCATTAAAACTGCTAAGTGAAAGTGAAGTGCTCATACCATCCTTCACATCTCTTAATCGGATCAAGATACCGAAACAATTTTCTGGTAAATGGCAGTAAGCAAAGAAGAGAGTATTTTTCCAATTAATTAACATGTCAAACATCGTGATCTACTGAGATGCACGAAGAGCTACAGAATCTTTAAATAAAATGATGTAATTAGTCTAAGGGTTGTCGCGGGGTGCCGGGATGGTCGAACCCGGGATTCCAGATGGCCGAGCTGAAGCCGGAACCCACCGCGCCGCTTTTCGTCAGGAGGCAGAGCAATTTCAAGAGCGTCAAGGGGCAGTGCAGAGTGATGCAGCGGTATTTGGTGGCATTACTTTATTCTCAGAATTTACAGTGCTTCTGAGAGTGCAGCGGAGTGTCGCTGTGTCGCAGGCGCATGAGTCCAGCCGGCTCAGCAACTCCTGGTATGCAGACACTGCTGCTGCCGTCCGCAAGGCCGCTCAGCTGGAACTCAGCCGCGCTCGTCCAGTCGCTGCGTCGCCTGCCGAGGGGTAGCGGCTGACGCCGCGCCGCCGCCCCCTACTTCGGAGACTGCTACAGTCCCTGGTCCTCGCCGCCCACCGCCCCGTTTGGCCTGCTCTGTCCGACTACGGGACGAAGGTGGATGTACTGGTCACTCGTTGCACTCAGCCGCTGCTGCTCCCAGGACAGGACAGGACTCGAACACGCGCCCTCCTGGTTGCTGTGCCGCAACTTGCCGCTAGTGGTGGTTTCCGGATGGCAACACCCACTGCCGTCTCTGGCGCTGCTGCAGCGCTGCTGCGCCTCCCGCAGCGTACGCCTCGCCCGGACCCCGGTACGCCAGGTGGAAAGCGAACGTGGCCCGTAGGCTGGACCCGCTGCAGGCCGATTTCACTGCCCTCCTTCAGGCAGACCGTGCAGTCTCCAAGTACCCATCCGCCGTTCCATCCCGCCCCGATGTTGTGTCTCCGGATGCGGATTACACCCCTAACAAGTAAATGGAAACAATGTACAGATTTACATAGAATATTTACAACATCGCTGCCAGGCTGGCCCCTACAAGCATAGACCAGCACAGGTCCGACCCGATTCTCGACTGACCTGGCACACACTCTCTGTCCCAAGGTAAAAGTACCTCACTATTTAAACTGCCTTTCCCCTCGCCTCTGGCGTAGTGTCAGAGAGAGACAGAAACTATAGCAGAGATAAATTCCCAAACGTCAGCCATCTACAAGTCTCGACTTGGCTCTGGCCTAGTTCCTCGTCTCATATCGCAAGAACTTCAAGCAACGCTGTGGCTTGCTGCCTCGTTGCTGCTTCACACAAAACAATTCGTGCGCGCAATAGCTCCGTCGCAGCACCGCGCTCTCGAGTGCCATGTTTGTATTTCCCGGCCTACTAGCTGTCGACTGTTTCAACACTGTGCCAGTGGCCCCAGATTCCGTCGTCCAACCGCGCATTCATTGAATTTTAATTAAATTTCCTCTTTCTTTCGACTAAGACTAATACTAGCGCAGCATGGTCATCGATAGCTGAAAAAATGAGAATTAGTACAAATTTGTAACAACGTAAGTGAAGGAAACTCACGTTTGTTTTTATACCGAGCATGAATTTTAAGTAAGCTATTCATCCGACTTGGCCTGAATTCTTTATTTAATAGCAGGATTCTGTCGTAACTGCAACAGCATGTTAGTGAGACGAAACTGCATAATCCCAGGTGTAGTTCTGCAAAAGAAGTTAATTTTAACATGGCAACATAAGAAAGAAAGTGAAATGACGAGTTTTTTTGAAACTTCGGTTGAAATTAATACCTCAAAAATTCTGATATTCCACTTTGCTTTTTATTACAGAACGCTTGCTGATGGCAGCGGAATGAATGACTCTTACAGCTCAAAGAATCTAAATAAAAATGAAAGATTGAAAACGCTACTTAGTGAGTAGTTCTGTTTTAAAATTGTATTTAAGCAAATATGTTACAATTTAAAAACACTGAGATATTAATAGTGTAAATTTAATTTTTGTAGCCTGCAATGCCCCTGGCTCAGTGTAAATCAAACAAAAGTTGTTGGGAAGCAAAGCTTGACATTTATTTTAAAACAACAGTCAAAATTAATTACCACAAATATTCAGAAGTTCCATTTGGCCTTTAATAACAAAACTCTTGCTGATGGCAGCAGGATGAATGACTCTTACAGCTCAAAGAATTTAATAAAATACTAGTTAGTGAGTTCCAATAATTTAGCGAAAGACCTCTCTATTGAAACAATATTTAAGCAAATGAGCTACAGTTCAAAAACTTTGAGGTATTAATAACATAAACACCTGAGGTATGTAAAGATGAAATCTAATTAGTTGTAGTCTGCACTACCCCAGTTTCAATCTATATCAGACAGGCAATACTAAAACAGGGAAAAAAATTACGTTAGGCATACTGACGAGAGGACGCATTCAAGAAGTTTAAGAGTCCGCCCCGATCAACCACACTCAACTGGCTCACGCTTAACGAACCCGCGTCATCTCATGCAGCACACGTAAATTTGGCCAACACAGGACAGTTTAGCGGGCTCTGGAAACCTAGGCTCATCTGTGCATTATACACATGCAGCAGACACTTGTTAAACACATACCTGCCCAAACGCAAGTACTGCAGTTGCACGTCAGAAAAGAAATGAACATCACCGCTGCCGGTACATATCCGTTTGAAGTGGGTATACTAAACCAATCAGGACAAGCAAGATGCTCACCAAACAAATCTGTATAAGTCCGCTGCTCCACTTTGTTCCTACACCCCCGGACTAAACAGCAAAGGCGAACCAAGGCCGTGTTGGCAGTTGAGCGTCGTGTTTCTCAGACAAGTGAGCTTAACAATCGAAGACCCGCTCACAAGACAACGCAAAACCGAGTAATGCACGTCGGTTTACAGCCCCAGAGTACAAGCTGCTCAGGAACTTCATTCTCCAGCTGGTGGAAAGACGGAACTGACCAAGAGGCAAAACAGCTTGGTGTTAACTCACCAGACGCCAGAAAGGAGGGTCACTTAGCGGCCGTCAGAGATGTAGCCTCGCGCTGTCGCTGAGGAATCGATAGTGTGCACAGCTCAGAAAGAAATGTTTATAATGGAGGCGAAAATAAGGAGGTCTTTCTGTTTCAATAACTGTTTAATGTTCTACCCCATCGTGTATTTAATAATAAACGGTTAATTTATCGAATTATTGGTCGTACTGGGACAACATGTTAGCACAAGTGTTGTAGATTCACTAGCTGTTGCAAGATAGGCATTTGTTTGAAAGATTCAACTGTAGGACTACATCTCATCTATCTGACTGTCCCGTCCCAAAAGGGAACTCCCACCACTATTGCTGTCCTCTACATTACTGCGCCATCTCCTCTGCTAAGAGACGAGTACATTCTCTACAGACGCTGCTCCCTAAGCCACTATTGCTTCGTCTAACCTCTCGAGGTGCACCACAGCAGAAGTGGCAATGATCGTCCACTTGGCCTTCTCCAGTTTTTGTACATTTACCAAACTGACGTGACACCCCAAACAATCTACACCGATAAAACCAAAATTATACCCACATGGAATGAAGTGTGCACAATTCACAGCTGCAACATCCTTAATCCTGATGACATGTAACATTAGGCTGATTTCCTGCAGTCAACTGTCTCAAGTGCAGTTTTCAATTACTCCGGATTATGTAGTATGGATGTCCCACTCTCCGTTCACGAGTTCTTGCGCTGCCCGTGGAGTCTCATTGTGCCTATAGAGAATCCCTGGTCGAGCCACCTAAGGTTTCAGCGATATCTTAGCAGCTGAACGACGTTAGGACTCGCATACGATGTGAAATAAATCAAGCGAAACGCCTACTGGTTCTACACAGTATTGGGAAGTATTCTATAGGCTCTCTGTAAACAACCCCACTTCCACGTTTCACATCCTATACAACATCAGACCCGTTGCTGACAACCTCACCAAAGCCAACCACTTCGTATCTGCTCTGGAAGGCACTTTCACCATCCCACGTGATTCCAACTTTGATTACTCGACAGAACTGAATGTGCATGAACGTACATAATATCTCACGTACGGCATCGAAAGTCCAGTAATTACACAGCACTAGACGAACAGGTCTAAAAACGCTAATAACAGCTGAAGACATTACGAAGAAACCCTTACCGTCCTCTGCAATACCATCCTCTACAATACCATCCTCTACACAGGCTAGTATCGAAAGCTGTGAAAAACATTCAAAGTTCTGCTTTACGTGAAACCTGATAAGCCACCCTCCCAGACATCATCCTACACATGCATCAACCTCAAGTCTGTTTTCACCAAAAGTCTTAAAACACACCTTAACCCACCCTGGAACTCACTTACCCATTCACAGGGGCCAATGTGTCTTTATTGCGAACTATTCCATTCCATAAACGACCAACTTCTTTACCTTACCCACATTGTCTTCATTCAACTATGTAAAGAGAAATCGGCCACATTGGTTCCCCTCACAACCAAAAAGCATTTGACTTTGTATGGCATTCTGGGCTGCTCATCAGGCTACAAACTTACGCACTGCAAGTTCACTACGTGCACACTCTACCATGCTTCCTTCATCATCGCCCTACCTTTGTCTTGATCAACCACACCTCCGCCTTCATAGTTTACTCCACCGCAGGTGTAACTCAGGGCTCTGTCCTGTCTCACCCTCCTTTGGATTGTAGAAATTCGCAACCCACAAAGCCCCATCTTCCTCCTGTAATATGCTGATGACATTCTTCAATTCTCCCATAGCCCCCCCCCCCCCCCCCCCCACCCCCATGTTACTTGAATCTCCCGGTCGAATGGTGTAATAAGTGAGAAATTTAAATACACTTAACACGATTCATCACGAAGTAATTATCCGAATGGGACGGAAATCGGTAGACATGGTGTGTGTGTGTGTGTGTGTGTGTGTGTGTGTGTGTGTGTGTGTGTGTATGTACAGATGTCTCCAGACAGGCCTTCCCTGGTCATCGGGGCTCGACTCGAAGCGGAGCTCATCACTGAAGACCTCTCAACTCCAGTAAATGAGACTCCAGACGGAATGAGCCAAATACCATTGCAAACGGGCTTGTTGTTGTACAATGGTATTTGGCACAAGGGGCACCGAGTGCTCAGCCTCGTTTGTGTGACCCGCCTGTTAATGGTCCTTGTCGTCACTGAATCATCTGTTCCACTTCGGATCTAGGATAATGTGGGCGATAGGCTGATTACTCCAACCGGCTTCTTTGAGTCCAACTAAAGGTCCTCTCTCAGCTAATGACATCTGCGTATATCGTTCATGCGTCTGTCTGCGGGTCATAGTTACTATTCAACTGAGTACACAGATTGAAATTCGCAAAGACTTGACGCCCTGGTACCGACATGTTCCCTGTTTAGTGTACTTGCCAGCTGCGAGGTGAAATTGCGCTGAGTGGTCACACATTCATCCATCGGCCACCAATGTTTACAATTTGACTTTTCCTGCCGATACCTGTATGAATATCAAATTTTGATCAATTTGTATGTGTCGCTTTTTTTGTCTTAGAGTGTAAATCTACGGAAAAGAGGAGCCACCATTTTTGGTTGCATCACCTGGCGTTTCCGTCGTTTCCATTTCATTCTTTCTCTTTCTCTCTGACAAACACAGTAACGTATTTAGGACATACACTTGACAGAAAACTAACATGCAATGCACGCATACTTACAGTGCAAAACAAAGTCCGAAACCAGCTATACATTATTCCACCACCTGTGTAATGTATTAAAAAAGTAACAAGGAAAACAAACATTACAGGCTGTACAAGAAGAACCCTCTAACAATGTGTAAGGTATTGCATAACTTATTTAGAAATTTCTATTTAAAATTTACTTAACATGCCGCTAGCATATTAAAAGAAAGATGGTATTAAAGTAACGCTAAACTGCCTTAAAATGTAACTATCGTGAGCTACTGCGGCTTCATTCGCGCCGAGTATTCTACTTACTACAGTGCAGCGACACACATTTGGTTCTATTTCTCACCAATGAAGTTAACGATTCAATGCAATAAAGCTATCAGCCGAACTACAAATCAAATAAAAACAGTCTCGAACGCGTTTTCAGATTTTTACTCGTTAGCAACTAGCGAACAAAAATCTGAAAACGTGATAGAGCCTGTTTTTATCCGATTTTTAGCATATTATACCGATCGCTGATTAGCTTGAGTTACAGAATGCCTTCTAAAATTATATAACACCCGAACTGGTTGTGGACATGAATTTCAGCATTACGTAATGACACAAGCCACAAAAATCGTATAACATTATCCCTTCCAGGACAATACACGCAAAATATACGAAAAACAAAGTAAATAACTTTTGTGAAACAGTTTCCACAAATGAAACGTAATTTAAGTGAGCACAATTCTTCGGTACGCTGATCCACAACACCGCTTTACTCACATCGCACCAATATCACAGCAAATGAAATACAGCAGTAAGAAAAAAAGATAAAAACAATTTCTCTTTTACAGTTGTATGAGAACAATCACACTACATCGATAATAAATACTTAGATCAATGCCATTTACTTATGTGCAATGTAATAGCAAAAAGCCCGCCCGATTAGCCGTGCGGTCTAACGCACGACTTTTCGGAGTGGGAAGGAGCGCCTGGTCCCCGGCACGAATCCGCCCGGCGGACTTGTGTAGAGGTCCGGTGAGCTGGCCAGTCTGCGGGTGGTTTTTAGGCGGTTTTCCATCTGCCTTGGCGAATGCGGGCTGGTTCCCCTTATTCCGCCTCAGTTACACTACGCCGGCGATTGCTGCGCAAACAAGTACGCGTACACCACCATTACTCTACCACGCAAACACAGGGGTTCCACTAGTCTGGTGTGAGACGTTCCCTGGGGGTTCCACCAGGGACCGAACCGCACAATCACCCTGAAAGAGTGGTTCGATGTGGAACGGCAGAGGGGTAATGTGGTAGTCTTCGTGGAGTTGTGGACCACGGCGGCTGCGGTGGGGACGGAGCCTCTCCGTCGTTTCTAGGCCCCCGGTTAACATACAATGCAATACAACATAATACAATACAATAGCAAAAAAATCGCATTTCTACTGTACAACTTGCCAGGTGCATTGAAAGTAATGTTTGTTAACGAAATTTTGAGCCAGTAACTATGTGAATAGATATAGAATAATTCATATATTCAAATACTAAAATAACGATTCCTCATGACTCTGATAATAGTTCAGTACAGAGTAACAGATTTTAATCTGGAATAAAATATTTCATATGGGTAAAAACAAAGCCACAGTTCAAAAAAGTACTATATTTATATATTTCAATTATAAAGTATACACAGTTACTTGTGCACGATCCGCTAAACTGACCTGGGTTTAACGGAGGTTTAGCAATGCTTCACCATGTTACTATAGCTTTTGTCACGTAAAACAATGTTGTCATTGTCTCCGTCTTCGTCAATGATCAAATCCACATTTACTTAATCGTACTGTTTCCTTGCGCAGTTGTATGAGCATCTATAAAGACGAACCTCTTATACTGAACATTAACAAATGGTCAGCTCTTTATCAAAGTCCTCTCACACTCATAGCTAGCCACCCTCATACTAGGGATGAGCAGTTAATTGCAACCACTCGATTAATGGCATTTATTCTGGTACTCGGTTATGAATATACAGATATTTCTTTCATGTCAATTAATTTTGCATAATCGATTACCATTATGATTAATTATTTCAGTTTCAATTTTTTGCTTTGGAGCATATTGTCTTGCTCTCTATATCTTGATTACGGAAGGAAACCCGACTGTCCCCTAACATTCATCGTGTAACATCGGCACAACACGGAACATTTCGTATCGATAATGTTCTACTAATGCCCGTTTTACACGAACTACTTTCTGATGGAAATCTATCTCTCGAAGTTCGTGCACCCTTCGTGCCTGTGTGTAAGTCAGCAACCAACCAGGACACGAGTATGTCTATAACGTCAGTGAACTACTGTGCCGAGTGTGGGGCTCTAAATATCAAAGTATACTGCGCATGCGCAGAAACAAGAGACTGGCGGCGTCTGCCAACATCGGAAGATCACCTATTCTGGTGAGCTCACTCGTATTACAGAAATCGATTTTGTGCTATCGTGTCTTCTTAAGCTTTCTTGTCATGTTTGTTTTGTTTTCGTGACACATTGAAAAGTGACACAAGGTTCTGGTATTTTGTTGTTGATAGTGCTATCCTAATATGGAAACGAAATATTTGAAAGTCAAAACCTATTTACTTCCTCAGCTCTACACTATGCATGAATAAAAAATAAATAGATAAACGTGTCAAATGAAAATTATTTCAGCAGTGGAGAAGTCAGTTATTTGGCGAGAAAAATAATTTTCCTTGCTATTTGGCACTTAGTAAGAGGACAAAACAGAAAAGATAAAAAACAAAGTGCTAATTGCTGCGTTCTGGAAATTGTTTGATGTGATAGGATGTATACATTTTCAGGAACAAATTAATGTTAGTTTTCTGAAAAGTTTGGATGACACTATTCCAATTATTTTGGTTCCCAGAACTATGCAGAATTTAACAAAGGCCTTTGGCAAGAATTTCAAAAGTGATACAATATTAAGTTGCTGTGGTTTTCACCCCGAAGACGAGTTTGATGCAGCTCTCCACACCACTCTGACCTGCTCACGTCTCTTCATCTCCGAATTACTTCTGCACCATACAACCATTTGAACCTGCTTACTATGTTCATCTCTTGGTTTCCCTCTCCAATTTTTACCCTCCCACATTTCCCTCCAATACTAAATTGACGATCCCTTGAAGTCTAAGAATGTGACCTTTCAAGAGAGCCATTCTTTTAGTCAAGCAGTGCCATAAATTTCTTTTCTCTGCAGTTGTATTCAGTACATCCTAAATAATTACGTGATTTATCCACCTAATCTATAGCATTCTCCTGTAGTACCACATTTCAAAACCTTCTATTCGCTTCTTGTCTTAACTGTTTGTCGCCCAAGTTTCACTTCCTTTCAGGGCTACACTCCAGACAAACACCTGCAGGAAAGACTTTCAAACACTTAAATCTGTATTCGACGTTAACAAATTACTCTTCTTCGGAAAGCGTTTCTTCAATTTGCTAGACTAAATATAGCATCATTTCTACTTCACCCATTATCAGTTATTTTACCTCCCAAACAGGCAATCTCATTTACTACTTTTAACATATAATTTCCTCATCTAAATTCCTCAGCACCGACTGATTTATCCATTACCATTCTTTTGAGTTTGTTGATGTTCACCTTATACTTTCTTTTCAAGACGCTGTTCTTCCAAGTCGTTTTGTACCCCGACAAAATTACAGTGTTATCGCCAAAACTCGAAGTTTTCTTTCTTCTCCGCGACCTTTAATTCCTTCGATGAACTTTTCTTTGGTTTCCTTCACAGCTTGCTCACTGTAGACATTGAATAACATCGGGGATAGGCTACAACCCTCTCTCACCCCTTAACCGCTGCTTCCCTTTCATGTACCTCGACCATTCATTATAACTGCGGTCGGGCTTCAGTGCAAGTTGAATGCAATCTTTCGCTCCCAGGATTATTCTACTGATATCATCAGAATTTCAAGGAGTGTATACCATTCAACACTGTCAAAATATTTCTCTAAGTCTAAAAATACTATAAACGTAGGTTTACCCTTCTTTAACCTATGTTCTAAGACATGTCGTAGGGCCAGTATTCTCTGGCGTGTTCCTGCACTTCTCCAGAACACGCACTGATCTTCCCTAGGTCGGCTTCTACCAGTCTTCCTATTCTTCTGTAAATAAGTCATGTCAGTATCTTGCAACCATGATTCATCAAACTGATAGTTCGGTAATGTTCACTCCAGCCAGAACCTGATTTCTTTGGAATAAGAATTAATAAATTCTTCCTGTAGTCTGAAGGTATTTCCCCTGTCTCATACATATTGCGTACCCGGTGGAATAGCTGTGTCATAGCTGGGTCTCCCAAGAGTAACATTAGTTCTGAGGGAATGTCGTCTACTAAAGAGACCTTGTTTCAACTTAAATCTTTCTCTGTCGAACTTTTCTCGCACTTTTTTATTTTCCATCTCATCTTCATCTACGTCCCATCTCCAACTCGCGTTGAAAGTTGGATTGCAACGGGTTTCCATATGAAAACTTGCACTGCGTTACTGTACCGAATGAAAATACGCTCGTCGGTACAGTGATGTGTTGTTTACTTTGCTCCACGAGGAAACCGAGTGGACACTATAACATAGAAAATATTTGTTCACTGTATTACAATACAGATAAGAAGAATTACATAACTTTGTACTGTCCGCTTCCATAAGACTGTGATGAGTATTTATAACTGTCTCTGAACATTACCGTATCACTTAATACAGACAAAATACAAGGCTCCCACTCAGAGTACATTTAACACTAACTTTCAAGTAGAGTTCTGATTGATACGTTGATCGCACAGCTTACTGGCCTATTAAAAGACGCCGCTGTCGTTTCAGTCCATGATCGTGGACTGGGCTGAGCGATCCTGTGCTCAGCCATAAGTAGATGATCCGTTGCGGAGGCGTAACGATACGTTTCCGGCCATGGCTACGCCAGTGTCACTCATTTGTCGATGTAGCTCGCAGAGACTATCCTCTTTTCTGGTTGCGTTGCGAGATACCAACCTTGATTTGGTACTTCGCCTTTCGGACGACACCACACAAACAGCTTTTTATTAACTCGCAGAAACGAAATTTATATGCCAAGAAAATTTTGATACCCAGTTTCGCGACTAAGGAACGATAAAAGCTAAGAAAAATGATGTTAGTACTAGTGTTCATTATCAATAACAATGTATAGCTTTCAAATATTCTCTATACAGTATCTTAAATTCTAAAGCACTCAACGCAGTAAAAACGAAATTAGATTCTTAACCTGACTAAAATGAAGTTATCAGTTCGCCATAACATTTTGAATCTCGTAATACCAGTATTTCTATGAACTCAAGGAATCGATAAACAGTTTGTGATGTTCAGGTACTAACAATTCATTAAATACCAAAGGTAATTTTTCGTGGTTACGTATATACTTTGAGGTAACAAAAAGTCATGGGATACCTCCTGATATCTTGTCGAACTTCCTTTTTCCGCCCGGCCGGTGTGGCCGAGCGGTTCTAGGCACTACGGTCTGGAACCGCGCGACTGCTACGGTCGCAGGTTCGAATCCTGCCTCGGGCGTGGATGTGTTTAATGTCCTTAGGTTAGTTCGGTTTAAGTAGTTCTAAGTTCCGGGGGACTGATGACCTCAGAAGTTAAGTCCCATAGTGCTCAGAGCCATTTGAACCATTCTCCTTTTTCCCGGCGTAGTAGAGCAAATCGACGTGGCATGGACTCAACAACTCGTGGTAAGTCCCCTGTAGAAGTACTGGGTCAAGCTGCCTCTATAGCCGTCCATAATTGCGCAGTTGCCGGTCCAGGATTTTGTGCACCAACTGACCTCTCGATTATGTCCCAAAACTGTTCGGCGTGATTCATTTCGCACGATATGGCTGGCCAAATCATTAGCTTGAACTGTCCAGGATGTTCTTCAAACCAATCGCTAACAATTGTTGCCCGGTGACGTGACGCCTTGTTAGCCATTAAAATTCAATCGCTTTTTTGGAGGAATGAAGTCCATGAGAGGCTGCAAATGCCCTTCAAGTGATCGGAAAACCTTTTGCTGTCCAAGTTCCTTACAGTTGGACCAGAGGACCCACTCAGTTCCATGTAAACACAGCCCACAACATTGTGGGGTCACAATCAGCTTGCATAGTGCCTTGTTGACAATTAGGTTCACGGTCTCGGGGGGTCCGCGCCACAATCGAATCGTGATGTTAATTCTCGCCAACTTAAATCGGGACTTATCTGAGCAGGTCACATTTTTCCAGTCGTCTAGGGTCCAAACGATACGGTTACGAGCACAGGAAACGCGCTATAGGCGATGTCGTGCTGTTACCAAGGCACTCGTGTCGGGCGTCTGCTGCCATAGCCCATTAACGCCAAATTTCCCCGCGCTGTAGTAACCCATACGTTTGTCGTTCGTCCCATAATATTGATTTTCCCTATAATTTCAAGCAGTGTTGCTTGTCTGTTAGCACTGACAACTCGAACTCTTCGCAGATGCCGCCGGTCTCGGTCGTTAATTGGCCTCTGCCTTGTCTTTCCTATTCTTGGCGCGCCTTAATACTCTGGACCTCTGACTACTGACTTCCGTGACGGTTTCCGAAATGCAATGTCCCAAGCGTCTAGCTCCAAATAGCATTCCTCTTTTAAAGTCTGTTTATTCCCGTCCTGTAAACGTAATCACGTAGGGCGCCTTTCCGCGTAAGCACCTGAGTACAACTGACAGCTCCACCGATGCACTGCCATTTTAGCCTTGCGTACACGATGCTACCGCCATCTGTACATGTACATATCCCTATCCCATGACTTTTGTCACTTCAATGTCTCTGTTTTCAGTAATAATACACGCCATACATCCTGCGAAAGTCTACATAGAAAATTACCTGGTAAGTAGGCTGTTTAGTTTTTTATATTGATAACACCACGTAGCGCTCTGTATGAAAATCACTGGATGTGCTGTGTGCAGTCTGTGGCTGGTTGGCATTGTTGTAATATTCGCTATTGTGTTGGGCAGTTGGCTGTTAACAGCGAGTAGCGTTGCGCAGTTGGAGGTAAGCCGCCAGCATTGGTGGATGTGGGGAGAGAAATGGCGGAGTTTTGAGAGCGGATGATCTGGACGGGTGTCCATCAGAGACAGTAAATTGTAAGACTGCATGCCATGAACTGCTATATATATTATGACCTTTGAACACTATTAAGGTAAATACATTGTTTGTTCTCTATCAAAATCTTTCATTTGCTAACTATGCCTATCAGTAGTTAGTGACTTCAGTAGTTAGAATCTTCATGTGTTTGTTGATGCGTGGTGTCTAACTTTTGAAAATTTCGCTCCATTGTGTCTAACTTTCGTAGATTTTGTTCGACTGTGTCTAACTTTTGAAGCTTTTGTCCCATTTGTTGTATTAATTGTAATAACAATGCACTGGTGTCTGAAACGTGTTCCTCAATGCTTTTCGGCAGCGCATTTGCACCGACAACATTCACATTTTGACAAGCAGAAAATCTGTCTTGACTTATTTGAGAAAACGGTGAGGACCAAAAACCTGAATCTACAGTGCAACACAATAGCGAAGATTACAACAATGCCAACCAGCCACAGACTGCACACAGCACATCCACTGATTTTCATACAGAGTGCTACGTGGCGTTACCAATATAAAAACCTAAACAGCCTACTTAGACCTGAACTAGCGTGAAGAGAGTAATGTAGGAAGCCTCTACGTTTTTCTCTCGTAGACACCAGCGAGGCAATACGAGAATAATACAAGTGCACATATACATTCAAACAATCATAATCCACGAGGTTCAAATGTTCATGGATCAGGAATAAAACCTAGTTTGTGGTACAGTGGGAAGTATACTACCATCCACCTTAAAGTTGTCTGGACAATATAGGTGCAGATACGACAGTTTGTAGTGCTTTGCTAATATTTGGTTGTACGTTACCAGCTATTAATGTGCAGATGAACTATGAACCATGGAACAACACTTCTAACAGAAACAAATCGTCTGGTATGAGATTTTCACTCTGCAGCGGAGTGTGCGCTGATATGAAACTTCCTGGCAGATTAAAACTGTGTGCCCGCGAAAGGCAAATGTCCCGAGTTTGAGTCTCGGTCTGGCACACAGTTTTAATCTGCCAGGAAGTTTCATATCAGCGCACACTCCGCTGCAGAGTGAAAATCTCATTCTGGAAACATCCCCTAGGCTTGTGGCTAAGCCATGTCTCCGCAGTATCCTTTCTTTCGGAGTGCTAGTTCTGCAAGGTTCGCAGGAGAGCTTCTGTAAAGTTTGGAAGGTAGGAGACGAGATACTGGCAGAAGTAAAGCTGTGAGGACCGGCCGTGAGTCGTGCTTCGGTAGCTTAGATGGTAAATCACTTGCCCACGAAAGGCAAAGGTCCCGAGTTCGAGTCTCGGTCGGGCACACAGTTTTAATCTGCCAGGAAGTTTCAAATCGTCTGGTGTTTATTTTTTCGCGTTTCATCGCTTATATCTGAGGGTAAGAAGGGGCCTGGTAGAACTCCGTTATTTTCAATCAAAATATAGCAACCTGGGAGCGGAAAAAACGAGTTCCTGATTCGGAATAATTGGTGGAAAGGGTTGTGAAGGAGCGAGGGGCTGGGTGGGTTGGGGAGGGACTGAAAAGGGATTTGTAGTTGCGACATAACCAACGTAAATGCACTACGGTGAGAAATTCGTTTGGGATTTCATCGAATTATGTAATCATGTAGCAGAAATCAACGCGTGTCATCCAGTTATGTCTATTACACTTTAGTACGCCCACACGATGTTCCGTCACAGTCAAACAATTCGTAACCGTTGGCATTTTATAACTAATTAACTACTGGAACCGGGACGCAAATAATCACACGTGTTTGAACTGACGTCATAGCCTTGTCTCATCTGACGCTGTTCAAACAGTAGATAAACTACTAACACCTAAATAAAGTCATTAATATCCTGGTATCATTCATTACATATGGATGAAAAAATTCAATTAAAAAATACATACTTCTTTGGTGAACACCACAACATCAAACATGACAATTCTGCTGAATGTAAAGTATTCTGGAAATAAATAGATTTCTCACTGTGACGTTGAAACACAATAACAAATACATAGAAGCAGAACACTGAATAGAAATAATACTTTTTTTGAGGTGTTTAAGAAATATGTTAGGTGGCAACAATTTTGTATCTGCAGAGTTGTTACCGGAAAAAAAATGAGGTATAGATCACTTTACAGCAGCCTTGATTTGCTCGTTGTTTTAACACAGTGTATTTAAATTAAAGGAGGTTATTGCTAGTATATTCTGCCATTTATAATGTTTCGCGCTCAGGAAGATTATAAGTTCACTTCATGTTATTTAATTAATGAAGGTCATCTGTTAGTTTCTTAGAGTAGCTCATTTCAAACAAAAACGTCACGTAAAGGTTACTCTATCAGAAGATGTATTACTTACTATTTACGTAACTATGATTCCTCTCACCCAAAGAAGGATCGGGCACGTGAGCAGAGTATGTTAACAAATTAGACAACAAAGATGAAACATGTTTGAAATGTGGTGTTATCGAAGAGTGTTACAACATACAATGTAGGAAATAGTGACGTACTACTATTAAATCTATACTGTGCAAACCACCGAGAAGCGCATGGCAGAGGTATGTCCCCTTGTACAAGTTAAGGCTTTTTCCCGTTCCGTATGGAGGGCGAGGAGAGGGTTTGTTTAAAAGTGAACAAATCTGTAATTGGTTTAATCTTGTCTTCTCAATTCCTATGTGAGCGATACATAAGTGGTTGTAATATATTCTTAGCTTCACCACTTAAAGTTGGCTTATACGGATATGGTGTCCGAAAGAACAGACACCATATCCATATAAGTATATAGTTCTGACAATACCGGCTGCGACCTTCTTCTTCCGTGCGGATGCACACATATTCCCCGAACTCTTACGGGACTTGTCTTCCACGAGTGATGAGTGTGTTGGAGTGGGACACTACGAATGTAGCGTGTGGACATACAAGGTGAGAACGTCAGTCTCGCTGGAGGCGTGCGCGAGATAGTCCCTGCAGTCAGACTATCCTCTGTGCTCTCGCTGGCTCAGATGGACAGAGCGTCTGCCATGTAAATAGGAGATCCCGGGTTCGAGTTCCGGTCGGGGCATACATTTTCACCTGTCCACGTTGATATATATCAACGCCCGTCAGTAGCTAAAGGTATTAATACATAATTCTAACTTAAGTTGGTTCTAGAAACTTTGGAAGTAGGTTTTTACGAGATATTTTGCGCTTATTCTCAAGCGTCTGCCAGTTCAATTTTTTCAGCATCTTCGTGACACTCTCTCAAGTCTCGAACGAACCTGTGACCATACATGCTAGCCTTCCTTGCACCCGTTTAATATCCGTCATTAGTTCTGCTTGGTGCGGGCCCACAAACTTGAACAATATTCTAGCGTGGATCGCATGAGTGTTGTGTATGCAATCTCCTCTGCAGATTCATTGTATTCCACTAGCCGTGACTGAACGTTCTAGGAACTCGAAATAAAATTTGAAAGGAAATTATGAATAAACTGGTGAGTTGTTCATTACCAAAGGGTCTTGAATGTGTCACCTGATTGATTGCTTATTTATTCCTAATCCATTCTTTAATTGTTTGGAGCCTTATACGACCCCCCACACTTGCGTACTGCCTCCTTGCGGTCCTGGGAAGGTCCATTGTAGTACAAACCAATAACGCAGTCAGATCTCATACGTTGCATTCCAGTAAACACTTTGGACTAACCTGCCAGATCCAAAATATGACGGTTAAAGTCTACTGTGGATGAATTATGTGGTTCGTAACCCTCTTGCTGTGTACTATCCATTCATTCCAATGTTGCAGTGACATGTCCTGTAAGATCCTAAGTGACATTTCTCTATGTTACCAACGCACATGGTGGTTTTACTTCATTTCATTTTCACAACCCATACTCGCTCCTGCTTCCCTTTAGTTTCATGGCTCTTTGCTGTTCGAATTTTCCAAAATACTGACCTTCCAGTTGCACAAGAAAGGGCGCCGCTAGCACCTATTGCAAGTTGTTCTCTTCGTACCCCGAATTTGGGTGAATTGGGGCGTTATTTTTCGGTATATTTTTCTAGACACTGGCGTAGTTCATTGGCTATTTTCTATATTTATGCACTCACACGGTGCAAAACCGTACTTACATCAAATTCCTAGTAACAGCGGGTACAGTTGTAGGAATTGTTGTAGATTTCCAAACATTAATGCCGTAGAGAACGATTACTCTTAGCTTTCATGATAAGCTAAGGAAAAAAAGCGGGTCATATCAAAATTAAAAAATAGTTCAATGAAGACTTATTTCCTCCAGACCATTTTTTCATTTTAGAAAATGCACCAAAGCTACTTGGTGGCGCAGGTGGGAAATGGACTGTCTGGAAACTGCTGCGATGCCATGACTTTGTGTTTTGCTATTACCACAATCTATGGATGGGTACGAGTTTTGTCATGTTGGAAAAACACTGACCCTTATCACTTCTGGTTCAAATTAACATGCAAACGGAGCAGTAACATCGCGAAATAAGATTTACTTTCTGTGTAGTCACTTTCCAACTGTTGAAATGTTGTAGTCCCCTTTCGCAAAACCGTTTTCCGTTTTCCAGCTCACTTGTCTGAATTCACTTTGGTAACTATGGTTTACTGATAGACCCAGAACTTTGGACTATGCTTGACTACTTTTAAATATGATTTTGAGGTCTTTCGCGTGTGCTTTTAGACTAGGGTAAATATATGCGGCCTTCACTACTCTCTCTCTCTCTCTCTCTCTCTCTGTCTCTCTCTCTCACACACACACACACACATACACCACTTCTCCAAACGTACTTTTTCAAGAACTTCTTTACCCACTGATGTAACATTTTTGCCATTTTGACAATCTCTCAACTCCCGAAATGACGTTTTTCCGTCACGGTACTAAAAATTGAGCGGTTGTCTTTCTGGTATAAATGTCACCCCGGGCTACTGAATGTGCTGAATTTATACTACTATAGTACTTGTAGTAATAAAAAATGGTTCAAATGGCTCGGACCACTATGGGACTTAACATCTGAGGTCATCAGTCCCCTAGAACGTAGAACCACTTAAACCTAACTAACCTAAGGACATCACACACATCAATGCCCGGGGGCAGGATTCGAACCTGCGACCCTAGCGGTCGTGCTGTTCCAGACTGAAGCGCCTAGAACCGCTCGGCCACACTGGCCGGCACTTGCAATAATACTTTCAGTTAATTAGGTTCATTGTTCCCTCCAAAACTCCAATAAATTAAGTTTTTATGTGGAATACAATTTTACGTTTTTTACTAAGAAGTCCAGTTACTGCCCTCAGTAAGAAACAAAACGATTGACTATGTGATGCTACACTTTCTACGTGTAGTGGAGTTTAGTAAATGAGGGATATGTAGGATAATTCAAGCATAAGAATATTCTTCTTTACGTCGAAGTTCACTCTTGTATTCGTGATTGCCTATAAATATTTTTTTTTTTTTTGCTGTGTCTGATGTAGGTCTTCAGGGTTTCCCAGCGAAGCGTTACATTCTTGGAAAAATCTGTTTCTCTGCTGCATGAAGTTGAATCCAGTGTTTTTTTCTTTTCGTTTCTTTTAATTTTAAGCACCTTTCATTCGAGCGGGCCTTGCTAGAGGTTGTTGGAGTGCTCTTTATCGCCAAAGGGAATAAGTTTATTCTGTTTTTCAGCTTTATTGTGGTCTCAAATGATGCTAGGGTAACTATGGGCGGATTTTAGTAATGTCTCCCATTTGTGATTGTTGGAGAAGTTGCAAGGGGCAGTTCTGACATTCTTCCTACGGCCGAGAGGAAACCCTGGCTAAAAACCCTGGCTGGAAGTGTTGGTGTTGGCATCTTAGGCTTTCATGAATTCACCCTATGCTTCGTACTGCGTGTCGTGTTTTACCTGCAATTTTGGCAGCTTTTCTTCTCTGGAGGCTTATGACGTCTCCTTCTTCTTGTTCCTCGCGCGTCATTTGCAAGATTTGTCTTGGTGATCGCCATGTTTCGTTGTTCGGCTCAAGACGGGCCGACCGATTGTGTCATCCGTTTCTTCTGCCTGGCATTTCGGGCGATTTCAGTCGGTCGTGTCCTCGGGAAGGACGTCTGGGTCGTCTGAGTCTTTAGTTGGCGCTCTGAGTGGTCCACAGTTTGCGAGGACATCGTTGTGGCAGCACGCCCGCCGGTCTGGGTTGTCCTCGCCTCCTTTTGTGGCTGGCGACGAAAGTTCTCTCTCTCAGTACGTGGCAGGCACCCTCCATCTCCGCGTGGAGGACTGTGCGGAAGCGGGTTTCGTTTCCTGCAGGCGTCATCGAAGTCGGTGCTCCGAACGTCTTGCTTGCAGTTGGTTGCTGAGCCGCTTTCTGCCACTGCGGCTTGGGCTCCACGGAAGGTCGGAGGCAACTGCCCCCTCACCACCTCTCCCAGTGGCGGAGTGGACGGCAGCCACGTGGGAGTGGAGGTCACTTCCGGCTGGACCTCTTCGGTGTATTCGCGCGTCGTCGCCGTCTTAGGCGATGTCTCCCCTTGGGTTGCTCAGCATCTACTGAACACTGCAAGTTCTGACCGCCTTCCCTGCTGTCATTGAAGGCTTCGTTGCCACACCACTTTTCTAGGTGCGGCCTGCTGCAAGGGGCACATGTCGGCTGGTCTTCTTTGGCAAGTGTGTACACGTGACTAGTGTGACTGCCACCACAACTGACACTCTTCGCCACGTTGCGACAATATTTCGTGACGTGGCCTTCTCCTTAACGCTGCAAACACTGTGGCTCGGTGTCTAGTCCCACCAGTACAGGCTCCACTTGCACGGTAACGTCCAGAAGCTTATGAAGCTCCAATATGTTGTTGGTGTCTCTTTGCTGCACATAACTTTCGGCAACTCCCACAGCCAAGATGAAAATTGGTGGCTTCTTTTTTTTTGTTCTGTTGTGTGGCCTCACGCCCACATCACAGAACCCAGCTTTAGATATTCCTTTGAAGACTATCTCTTTGTTACACAGACAGGGTACTCCTCTCAGAAGTGCTATGGATAACGCTGCACCGGGACGATGCGGTTATGCATCAGTGTCAGCAGACCAGCTGTCCACTTGGAGCTCCAACACAGTGTCGATGCACTTAAGGCTGACTTCACCCGTCGTTGTGCCCTCTAGCAGGCCAACCAACTCCAAAAATTCCGCATCCTGGTATAAGATGTATAATGGGAGGGTCGCCTTTCCCAGTTGTCTGCTGCTCTGTTCAAAGTTTTCGTGGTCACCGGTCGAGTGTAGGAGATGAGGTACTAGCGGAAGTAGAGCTGTGAGAATAGGGTCGTGAGTCGTGCTTGGGTAGCTCAGATGGTAGAGCGCTTGCCCTCGAAAGGCAAAGGTCCTTGTTCCAGTCTCGCACCCGCACACAGTTTTAATCTTCCCGGAAGTTTCAAGTCGAGTGCAGTTTTTTTTCCTGTTCTGGGTTGCATGAGGCGTCAATCATGTCAGCAAAGTGCTGTTTTTTTGTTTTTTTTTTCATATTCTGTTCTCTTATGCGCGTTTGACTCCCCAGGCAGCACCGCCGAGTCACGGTCCACCGATCGAACTCTCATCTGCTGTTTTTGCCCATGATGCGAGCAAGAAAACACTAAATTTTGTAGTTTCTGTAAAAACAGCAAAATGACAATTTGCTATACTTGCGCACTACCCTGGACAGTCTCAGCTTAGCAGTAACAGAGCGCTTAGTAACACATCCACTCGCTGCAGCTGCTCGGGTGGAATTCCTGATGTTGATTGACCGATATTGTCCGAGATGTTAGAAGTTTAACCACATAGTTATCGAGCCCCCTGTTCCTTGCCGGTTGGCGATGATGACCTCTCATAAGTGGACTGGCTTGAAGGTTATACGAAAAAAAATCGTAAAGAGAAATGTGTACCAGTCAGGCTGATGTTAGTGATGGTTCCCTTTCTTCTTTTTCTTTTTTGGTGGCTTGAATTTAATCTCAGTGAAGGTGGAGTAATACGTTGGTGGTGAATGAGTCCCACCCCCCCCCCCCACCAAAAAAAAAAAGAAAAAAACATGACCGCTTAATCACGTTTTTCAAGTCTTGTTTCAAGTCTTGGCAGTTGAAAGTAGGATATGATTGATTAGTTCATAGTCTGTCCGCAAGTTAAGCTTCTGGCCAATGATATCCCAGTTCAAGTGTTCCCACCTCCAATGGAATACATATTGTTGATGTGGGAGATCAGGGATGAAGGAAGTAGAGAAGAGGTAGGGAAAGTCATGATGTGGATAGCAGCTATCATAGACAGAGAAGATGAACTTGTGAAGCACCAATCTCACACTGTTCTTGTCCAGGAGGTGCAGGTACTTGAATGCTCCTCTTCTTCGTCTTCGTCGCCCTCACTCTGGGAGAGGAATCTGGTGAGGCCAGCATATCTGTCTCTCTGTAAGGGCTGGTGAGCAACTGTGTACACGCTGTCCACCTGCATGGCTGGGGCAGGTGTCTCCAGCTCCATGTCCACCACTTCAGCCGCCTGAATTTCCACATCGACCTAGGCTCAAATGGTTAAAATGGCTCTGAGCATTATGGGACTTAACTGCTGAGGTCATCAGTCCCCTAGAACTTAGAACTACTTAAACCTAATTAACCTAAGGACATCACACACATCCATGCCCGAGGCAGGATTCGAACCTGCGACCGTGGCAGTCACGCGGTTCCAGACTGTAGAGCCTAGAACCGCTCGGCCACCCCGGCCGGCTCGACCTAGGTGATGACCGTCTGCGTTTCTGCGTCCACGTGCATCTTGGTGGGGGCGGTCGCCTCTTCTTATGTTGTGTGAGACACGCGAGCCAGGGCCTGACATACGTGCCACAACTTGCCGAGCGCCTCGTCCAACTCTGCTTTCAGTCCTGCCCCCTCCTCCGCCATGGCAGATTTGAGTATCAATTGCGTCGTCGGTGACTTTCTTCAACATTGTGTGAACGTCATAGTTCCCTTCTTAGTGGCAGCGCGGCGCTTCCCCCTCTTCGGCTAGCGGCAACGTGATGGGGGAGTGGGGCGACTGCTTGTGCCTCTTCATCGGTGCTACAGATCACCGCAACCTCTTCTTTTCTCTTCTTTTGCAGCCTTGCGGGAGCGTCTCCTCCTCTTCTTCTTCTTGTCGCGTCTCCAGATCTTGATATAAATGTAGCAGAGTTGGTTTGCTACGTGTGCACCACCGCAGTTGAGACATGATGCAGCTCCATCACGAGTCTTGGTGCAGCTGCGTGTGTCATTTGCTTTCGCACACTTCAAGCGAACAACTGCATTTCTGCAGTACTTGACGACGTGGTGAAGTTGCTGACAGCTCTGCCATCGTCTTAATTTTCTTGCCGTTGCGGTCGTTCTTGGCTAGCCTGACCAAGAACCTAACCATGGCAGCGACTTTGGCCTATTTTCCACGTGCAGATGTGTCGAGGATGTGTAGGCGAGAGAGACGAATGACAGCAACAACGATTTCGCCTGCACCAGGATATGATTCACATCGCAGTGACAGTAGCGCAACACTCTACGGACAGCCCCAAAAGCCGTCCTCGCAAGAGATGTGAACGTGATACTAGATGTGGAATACGACATTTTTCACGTCACAATGTGGAATTTTACTTTAATATGTTCGAGTGTGAACAACAGAATGAACTAAACCAGAGTTTTGCAAAGTGCTACGATACGTGAACCACTGAGACGCAAGAAAGCTTTCTGCGTCACAAACTGAACCGGGCAGACAACATATTGCAACACAGCTTGTTAAAGCTGTAGTATTTAATGGTTTTCGCATAGCTCACATGCTATGAAAAAATGTAAATGTTTAGTTTAAGACACCAACACGTTAAAGATAAATCAAAATTCGTTTGTTCGGTATGATTTGTGACAGTAATATGTCGGGATACGATACGCCGGTGTTTCAGTTAGTAGGACGTGGAGAGTTGTAAGACAAAACGGCCTATTTCCCTATTATACCAAGGTCTCTGATAAGAATCCCTTCTGCCTCCTTCTGACATGTGGACAGCTCACTGAACCACAGGCCGGTACTGGGACAAAGAGCTATTGTTTTCGTATGCCGAAGTGACTGGGCGAGTAGGGACCAAGTTCCCTCTACCATCTCAATACAAATCAAGAGTGGAGGAGCATTGTCATGCCACAGCCCGCTAGTATGCTCTTCACAGCCTCGGCGCTTCGCGGAATCTAGTGGGATTTAGCGTGTCTGTGGAAGTTCCCACAGTTGCCGCACGCGGCACCACTGGCCGACTGTTCCTAGAGAGCCCTGTATAGGGAGAGAGTGGCCAACCCGACGATATGGCGGCCATTTTCCTGCCAAACTGCGGGCAGGACTTTTGAATGGCCAGTGGTGGAGTACACACTCACTGAATCAAAAGCACAAGACAATATGGCGAAATCATTCGTTAAATGCCTTTCTTTGCAGCTATAATATACTCATAGTAGCCTACTACGTACAGCACAGGAAAATTTGATACAGTGGCTGTAAAAATTATTTGTTACTTGCATTTATCACCTTTAAAGTTCGTTTACTAGACATAGTGCAATGAAAGTAACGAGCCGGCCGAAGTGGCCGTACGGTTAAAGGCGCTGCAGTCTTGAACCGCAAGACCGCTACGGTCGCAGGTTCGAATCCTGCCTCGGGCATGGATGTTTGTGATGTGCTTAGGTTAGTTAGGTTTAACTAGTTCTAAGTTCTAGGGGACTAATGACCTCAGCAGTTGAGTCCCATAGTGCTCAGAGCCATTTGACACGTTTTTTTGAAAGTAACGTAAATAAAAAAAATATAGTGTATAGCATTTGTTTTGTATCGGAAGTGCATAACGCTAAAGATTTAACGTACCTGTATTACTTCAGATGAATGAAAGTCGTAAGCAGTTGTTTACTAGTGACATGCAAACAGTGTGAGACCTACTAGTACTTCTTGTCACGTCCTAAAACTTTTCACACAGCCAATTTACAGGTCTGTTTTATATTGCAAGTTGCTTTATATGTACTAGAAAGCAGAAACGACTTACTTCGCATAGATAAGAGAACTTGGTTGGTTTTCACAAGGCTCCTGTTTGATTTATGTCAGCCCTGTTGACTGCGTCTGCCCACTGCTTTCCTCTTACTTCATTGCGTGGAAATGCTAACGTGCGAAATCCACCTTCGCCTCTATTGGAACAAACAAATGCAGCACAACTGGGCATCGTTTACGAACGTCTGCAGAACGAACTACAGATGTCAAAAACAATACTGTACAATTACTAACGTGTTTACTTCAAACATGTAGGCCTCCCGACTTCATCACAAAACGGTTCATTATTTCAACTCGTATTTAAGATCGCAAACGCTAATTACGCACTAAAAACGGTATACAACTAAATCGAACATGATAACAAGTCTCTCAATAATTCAAATACCTTTTAATCGTTTCCAAAAGTCCTCTGAACTTCAGTTCAACTCAAACGCACGGCGAACATAGGAAGCGCGAGAGACATTTGGGAGAAAAATGGCGCCAAAGCTAATCAACCAATCACGGGCAACTTCACCTATGGCCATTCTCTCTGTATACAGGTTCTCTAACTGTTCCCAGCCTAATAGTACGCTATGGGAAGGCATTATCGAACTGTATCAAGGAACTGTTGTTGAAATTACATGTGCTTGTATAGGCCGTGAAGAGTAGGTGATCTTACCTGTCTGTGAATAGTGGTTTGCTGCATTATTTGTTTTTAAGGATTATCATGTAACTCAAGCCATCTTTTAACGAAGGTACAGTAACTAATACAGAAAAGATATAATGTTAAAATTTGGTAGTATTTCCACCCGTACTTCAGTTGTACATGTTGCTGATAGGTAGAAATATTTGAAATAAAAGTACGTTGCTACTACGCTTCTACGACGTATAATAGTATGAAAAGCAGTTCTGCAAAAACGAAAGAGTTGGCATAAGTTACCACGAGTTTCAGATTGATAATCACCTAAGGCATGAGGATTTCTCGAGATGACTTCATGCCTAATACACTGTCAAACTTGTCCATCAGTAGTTTGCAGTGAACATTTTACGGAGGCAGATTAGAGATCAAGTTCCAACATAAAGATTCTCGAAATAGGTAGCATTCCTAGCAGATTTCCTGATTATCTTCCCCATGAAATCACCATAGCAGTAATATCGAGACGACAAATTGAAAAGGAGCATCTAAATAATCAGATATCCCGCAAACACCCTGGGCAAGAAACCTGCACTAATGTTCCATCAAATGAAGTCACGTCAGCTGGAGTTCAGATAGAAGACGACGCACTTTCCAGACTGAAACTCGTAGAAAAAGAACTAAGGTCACAGAAAATTAAGGCATGGAGACTAAAGAGCAGACTGAAAATACAGGAACGTAACATCCGCGAGCTGTCGGAACGACTTTCACTCTATGAAAATAATGAGTATCATAAAACCCTGGGGTCGTTAATATCACAAGAAAGTAAGACTCTTAAAAACTGAATTCTTGTTAGAGCAAATAAAAAAATGCAGATAAAAAATCGCCACGATGGGGCGAGAATGTAATAAAACAGTGCGTCATTTGGCAATACTCCTCTCCCTAAGGTAACAAATATGCCAGAGATTTTGTGCTACAATTGCCCAGTAACTGTACTCTTTCTAGGTTTGTTGGTGACATTTCACAGGAGACAGGAGTTACGCCTCTGGTAAAGTCAAGGTTGGAAGCAGAAACCACCTGTCCAAACAAGACGGAGATGCTATGTAGCCGGCCGGAGTGACCGAGCGGTTCTAGGCGCTACAATCGGGAACCACGTGACCGCTGCGGTCACAGGTTCGAATCCTGCCTCGGGCATGGATGTGTGTGATGTCCTTAGGTTAGTTAGGTTTAAGTAGTTCTGAGTTTTAGGGCACTGATGACCTCAGAAGTTAAGTCCCATAGTGCTCAGAGCCATTTGAACCATTTTTGATGCTATGTAGCTTAGTAACTGATGAACTGTCAATTACGCAACTCCAGTGCGACTGAAAATTGGATGCATTCTTTGGAGAACGAGACGCAATGCAGGCGCAGCAGCTTGAAAATGCTAGCGAGTCAAAACAATGTGGGCATAGAAAATTACCAGTTCTGGCTCATCGCTTGTTACGTTTCATGGTAAGTGGACTTTCATCTACAGTCAGGTTGCCAGCAGCGTATTTTTTCGTTCAACAACTCACTGGTTCACAGCTGTATAAACGTACGTGGTCTGTGATTTATGAGATACCTTCCTCTGAAGAAAAACCTGAATCGAAAAGTGCAGCGTGTTTAATACGTAGACGCTCCACATAGTAGTAGCTGGGAACAGTAGGCAGGCAGCGCTCCGCGGCGGCCGGCTGAACTACACGGTGTAACGAGCGGTGTGCAGGGGCTGTAAAGAGCATACTAGCGGGCTAATGTCACACACACTTTGTTCACCATATCAAAAGTATTACCATGAAGTGCCAGCAGAGAACGGTCATTAAGAAGAAGTGTGAGCCATTGTCCATCCCTTACAAATATTATGAAAAATTATTAGCATTAGTATTTCATGTGTTAAACGTAAGTATATTTTGTGTGCCAACAACACAACAGGTTCCTGATGCCATACTAGCGGAAATGCTGGACCAGGATACGCAGGGGTTCAACTTACTGCTATCTGCACCATCACATCGACCTACAAGTGGACTTCTAGATTTATCAGACTCTCCTAGACCGTCACACCTGCCACAGCAGTAGCAGCTGTTAGAAAAAGCTCAGTTAAGAGGTTCCAATGGTGAATGTAGTAATATCTCTCTGACATATGTCTATTTTAATATACACCCTAAGACACACACACATACACAAACAAGATGTAGCACGAAAGAATTACCCGAATGGGACGGAAATCTGTAGATGTGATGTATATGTAGAAACAAACAAATGATTACAAATTCAGAAAAACTGATAAATTATTCAAGAAAGCGAGCTTCACAAATCGAACAAGTCAATAACATATTTGTGCACCTATGGCCCTTACGTAAGCAGTTATTACGCTTGGTGTTGACTGGCAGAGTTGTTGCATGTCTTACTGATGACTATTATGCTGAATTCTGTTACATTGGTGCGCGAGATCTTCGAAATTCCTAGATGTTTGGAAGCGCCTGTCCATTATGCTCCAAACGCTCTCAGTAGTGAGGAGATCCAGCCTCCCTCTTGGTCAAGATAGCGTTTGGCAAGCACAAAGATCAGCAGCAGAAACTCTCGACGGAAGTTAACTTGTTGAAATGTAAGCCCAAGATGGCTTGCTATGACGGACAACAAAATGGGGCGAAGAATGTCGTTGACACAGCGCTGTGCAAGGTCGATGGAGCTCTGCTTGAGAACTTTTGGAACATTAAGGGCAGGGCGCTCCAATCAGATTGGTATTTTGACGATCCACCTCACCAATAGGAATGAACTTCGCATGATATCCCTCAAGACAACATTTAACAACTCTGTCAACCAATGCCAAGCTGAATAAATGCTTGCATAAGGACCAGAGGTGGACCAACTTGTTGTTGACTTGCCAAATGTGTGAAGCTCATTGTCTTGAATAAATCATCCATTTTTTCTGCAATTGTAGTTATTTTTTTATCTGTACTTGTACATCACATCTACCAATTTCCATTCCTTTCAGTCCTTTCAGATAATTTATTCATGGGGTGTCTTTTTGTGCCTTAGAGAGCAAGTTTTATGTTTCAAAAAGTATTTGGTTAAAAAAATACCGTAATAAACAAAAATTTTGTTATATACCTATTATTATTTACAGACAGAATGACCCTAATCCTTTGACCACCAGATACAGACTTCAAATGATTGACGAATCTCATGGCATTGGGATGACATGAAAGAGGGCATGGGAGTGGGGGGCGGGGGAATTGATTCCTATTGGCCAAGTGGACTCAGCAACAACAGCCCCTTGTCCCAGTACTGGCCCTGTAGTTCTAGTTCGGTAACCTCACCATGTGCCAGGAAAAAGGGGGAGGGATCTTCTCTTACCAGTGACCTTGGCACCCTATCAACAGGCTATTTGTCTTAGAAATCTGTTTACCCTACTACTGTTACCATAAATGTTTGTAAGTGCAAAATCCTGTATGAAAAGCAATAACAGAACCAAATGCATCATCTTATCGATGCCTTACCTCCACAGAGACAAGAAACGTCCATGGTGCCCATACTTCGCCACACTGCCGGTGTGGATACTTGGCTTGCTGAAAACAATTCCATTTCCTGGCTCGTGGTATGTGACATCGCTACGATCGTGCCACTGCAGAATTACGGCACGTGCTCTTTCCTACACGAGCCATAACGTGGTCTTCTCACAACAGCCTACATTCAAATGCGATTTCTGAATGTAAAACCCGCTGCATCATCTTTCATTACATTCAAGCATATAGTACTGCAATTCATGCCAGTTTGAAATTTGTTGCATGACATGGAGTCAAATTTTAAAGGCCAACTTTGTACAATGGATATCCCATTTATCAAGACCAACCAAACAACTTTTTTCCAGTAACAGAGCTGATACCCATTTATCATGTCGTGAACGGTTTCGTGAGAAATAGCATCGCCATGTTACCAACAGTTGAATCAAACAAAAATTAGCATAAAAGCTATAGTAATTTACATGTCCACTAAAGAGCCAAAACATAATGATCACCATCCACCACGACGTTGGATGCTGCCTGGTGGCGTTACGGATATTTGATTCAGCACGAAAGTATGTAAGCGGAGCAGACACGGACGGCGATCACCCTAGCGAAGATATGGGCTGCAAATCGGTAAAGCCATTGAGATAAGTGACTCTGACAAAGGGCAGATTATTACTGCGCAGAACCTGCGAACGAGAATGGTTCAAAATGGGTTCAAATGGCTCTGAGCACTATGCGACTTAACTTCTGAGGTCATCAGTCGCCTAGAACTTAGAACTAATTAAACCTAACTAACCTAAGGACATCACACACATCCACGCCCGAGGCAGGATTCGAACCTGCGACTGTAGCGGTCGCTCGGCTCCAGGTTGTAGCGCCTAGAACCGCACGGCCACTCTGGCCGGCTGCGAACGAGAATCTCTAAAACGGCGAAGCTGGTCGAATGTTCACATACTACTGTAGAGGGCATCTACGGAAAGAGGTAGAAGGACAGTGAAACTACCACTAGGTGCTGAATGGTTGGACATCCACGACTCTTCACAGAACGTGGGGTTCGGAGGCCTGTATGCTCTGTACAGAAGGATAGATGGTGATCCGTGGCATCTCCACCGAAAGAACCCAATTCTGGTGCACGCAAAAGTGGTTAGGAGCACGCCGTCCATCGTACATTGCTGAACATGGGCTTCCGCAGCAGACCACCCCTACGTATTCACATGTTAAGCCAACGACATCGTCAATTACGATAGCAGCGTACACGGGACCATGGAGATTCGACCGTCTATGAGTGGAAATGTGTGGACTCTTCTGTTGGATCGCATTTTTGCAACACTATGTCGATGATCCTCTCCTCAAACGCCGTCATCGAGGAAAATAACGGCTCGAAAAGCCCAGCGCGCCACTGACGCAGGCTGGTGGGAGCACTATTAAGCAGTGCGAGACATTCTTCCGCGCTTGCATGGGACCTATAGCAATAATCTCAGAAATTCGGACAGTTGCAAATCACCTGCATCCCTTAATGCTTGATGTCTTCCCCGACGGCGGTGTCATTTTTCAGCATTGTAATAGTCAGTGTCTAGGAACAAGAACCGTTACACACCAGTTTGAGGAGCATTATGGAGAACTCCCATTGATACAGTATCTCGGCGACCGAATTCGACTGATGTGACTGGGTCGCTGTTGGGCGCCAACACAGCGTACACAAGTCAGCGGTCCGTTATTTGCGTGAATTACCCGAGCTGTGCGTAGACGTTTAATGCCACATAGTCCACAAACCTATCACCAAACTGTCGGATCCTTGATGTACAGGATCAGTGAGATGTTTCGTTCGAAAAACGGGCAAACAAACTATTAAGCAGGTGTTCATAAAATCACTCCGTCTTCAGGCCACAAACGGCCCATCGGGACCATCCGACCGCCATGTCATCCTCGGGTGAGGATGCGGATAGGAGGGGCGTTTGGTCAGCACACCGCTCTCCAGGTCGTTATGATGGTTTTCTTTGACCGGAGCCGCTACTATTCGGTCGAGTAGCTCCTCAATTGACATCCAGGTCGTTATGATGGTTTTCATTGATCGGAGCCGCTACTGTTCAGTCGAGTAGCTCCTCAATTGACATCACGAGGCTGAGTGCACCCCGAAAAATGGCAACAGCGCATGGCGGCCTGGATGGTCACCCATCCAAGTGCCGGCCACGCCCGACAACGCTGAAGTCCGGTGATCTCACGGGAACCGGTGAATCCACTGCGACAAGGCCGTTGCCAAGCAGGTGGTCACAATAATACATAACTCACAATGGCAACATCCTTGATAACGTATCCCGACAGGGTTGTGCCAATATCATGACGTAAGAAGTCTAGTTACCCTATGTAACTTTACAAACTGTGGAGCGTGGCAGTGACTGCTTCGACTGATTGGCAGAAGCACGGTGGACAGTGAGTGTGGGAAACTTAGAATGTGTGTACACTAGACTGTGCAGACAGGGGGACTCCATGACAGAGGAAATCACGTAAAGATACTGGTTTACCTCTTCAAAGACATGAAAAGTAGTAGGTCTCATTTAAAATACCACCGGATATCTTTTATTCGACAAAATGTTTTCTCAAAACTTGTCCACATACGAATCACAGCGTGCCATTCATGTAAACATGTCACTATTAAAAACGTAACACCAAATAGACGTTTCCTCTCCTTAATAGCATACAATGCAGCTGCCTAGGGTAACGCAACTCTTGCAATAGCTGGAGTTGACAGTAAACAAATGGAAGCACAAGGAAACTGCGCATAAGTCATTAAGTCAACTGTCTTTAGATGGAGGTTTGTGTAAGTACAATGTTCACCAACGAAGAGTAAGTAGAAATGTAGAACATCCTCACGTAAATCTTTAACTGAAGACGATTGACTGATTGACCGATGTGCATTTTCCTTGCACTTCCATTATTTTACTGGCAGCTCCAGCAAGTGGACGAGTTTCGGTTACCAGGATACGTGCACTGTTTGCCGATCCATGAAGTCAGAGTCTGTTTCGTGTTACTTTTTAATAATGTTTACATCAATGGTGCGCTGTGGTACTTTAATGAGCAGAGCTTGAGGACAGGAAGTGGATTACAGAATAAAAGAAAAAGGAAAACAACTCATTGCTGTTTGTATGAGGGAAGGTCGGAAAGTAACACACAGTAATTCTAGAACGAAAGTTTTAATAGATAACAAAAAGAAATCATAAATGAACTTACACCTTTTATCTGCTTTTCAGTTACCAACATTCTCAATACATTCCCCCCAATCATCGTGGTACCACCTTCAATATGCCCTGTTCGTAGAAGTCGGTTTGGTCGGAGAATAGCCACCTTCGGGCTGCTAATTTCACTTCCGCACCTGTCGCATAACTTTGGCCGACCAGGGCCATCATGGGACCGAACAGATGAAAGTTTGACAGTGCAAGGACCGGGATGTATGGCGGATGCTGGAGCATCTCACAACTAAATTTGGCCATTTCCTCTGGAACAGGAGCAGCATCATGGTCGGGAGCACTCTCATGACGAAGTTAGATACCGTCAGCATTAATGATAAGGTTCAAATGGTTCAAATGGCTGTGAGCGCTATGGGACTTAACATCTGACGTCATCAGTCCCGTAGAACTTAGAAATACTTAAACCTAACTAACCTAAGGACATCACACACATCCATAGCCGAGGCAGGATTCGAACCTGAGACCTTAGCAGTCGCGCGGTTCCGAACTGAAGCGCCTAGAGCCACTCGGCCACCGCGGCCGGCTAAAGATAAGACAATTGCCACGAAGGGCACGATGCAACTTAACCGAAGTTCTAATGTGGGTTGCAGCATGGACAGTGGTCCCTTGTTCAGTAAAGTACACCGATAACAACACACCATGCATGTCCCAGAACACTGTCACATACACTTTCCCGTCAGATTGAGTCACTCTGAATGTTCTTTTCGTACTCGAGAACCAGCATTTTTCCACTCCATAGAGTCCTGCTTGGTTTCGGGGCTGTAGTGGTACGTTCGTGATTCATCACCAGTGAGGATTCTTTTCAGAAAATGATGCACTTCTGGGTAATGCTTTAAGTGAACCAAGCTTTTCATCATTCTCTGACCCTTGTGCTTGTCTGTCAGGATCTTTTGGACCCAGAGAGCACCAGCTTTACAAAATTTCAGCGTGTCATGAAGAGTATCGTACACCTCATCATAGAAAATGTTGAACTGCTGCGACAAGGTTCGTAGAGGCACACACCGGTCTCCATAATTGCTGACTCAGTGGCTGCGACATTCTGGGTGGTTGCAGCTGTTGCCACCCGGCCGGAGCTTGGCGAATTGCTAAGATTCACACGGCCCTAATAGAAGAATGCACACCACGTGGAGAAATTGCTGTGGCCCATACAGTCCTCCCCAAACACACCACGCTTGTCCCTGTGAATTTGATTCGGCCCAAATACAGCGAACTACGAGTACACTTCACTGCTCTTCGAAAACTGAGGACAGTAAAATGCGCGCCATTTTTGTTTCGTAGTTCAGGCTTCTCTTGCTTCTCTGTAGCTCAATCTTCAAACTATATCGTAGTGAAATTACAACATTCCAGCCGCAATACCAAGGGGGAAACAAAATTATTATGCGTTATTTTCCGATTCTCCCTCGTATTTTTGTAACGAAGAAAGTTGCCAGAAAGGCAGTCACGCTGGTTAATGTCTCCCTGGTACTAAAAAGTATTTGCTTTATACATTTTCTATTTTGTTTCAGGACGAAAAGCTATTTCTAGTGGTAAAGATAAATGGGGCACACATCATATAGGAATGAATGTATCTGTGTATCTTCCAGCATGGCTCTTTAATACCTAGTACAATTTCATTAATACTTAATATACATCTAACTTTAAAACTTACAAATACATTGGGCTAGTTTTTTCACTATAGAAAGATTTCATGCCTTTTCCTACCTAGTATATGATTGTTTGATAGGTAAGCAGCAGGATAACGCCAAGTAATCAGCTAATTATGCTACAAATTATCGAACCGCCCCTGCTTTGCACCGGTAACATTAAGTATCTACTGCCGGACGACTTGCGTCTAGTAGCGGTAATGAAGCATATACACAAATTTTCCTCAGTCTTTCTGACACCAAAAACGGTATCAAAATATCTTCAGTAGTTCTTGAGGTTAGGCTGTACATATAGACAGAAACCGCGACGGAAAGCTTAATTTCTGCCGATTTCTCGAGTCCTCATTCGACACATGCTGTAAAAATATTCTACTGGCTTTACAGTACATGTTGTGTGGAGGCCGTTAACACAAGAGATACAATATCGTACCTCAAGGCTCTCCCGCAGTGTTCCCTCCCACAACGGTAACTGCTCTAAGGAAAGGAGAGGGAGGTCTACTAATAAACGTGTTTCTTACCCTCCGTCACGACTATACTGTGTATTATCGAGTATGTACACAGATAGACATGCCCGAAGCCTCATGTACCAAAGTAATCTGTTTCAAACACCGTTTGACCCAACAGAATAACTGCGTTTTCTCCTTTTTTTAAATGAGTGACAAGCCAGACTCAGTACTTCTTGAGAGATACGATGCATCACGTTGTCGTGGACACAGAATAATCAACATCTTTTGGTTATGAAACGTAAGGTTCACGTTAACGTGAAGATGATTTTACTCGTACTAAGGCACTGTGATTTCCCATACATCCAAGTGGAAAAATTTGAGTTCAAGAGCAACCTAGTAGACAATAGCAGTTAACTGAATTTTAACAGCATATTTGTGTTATCTGTTAGTACTTGTCCACTGCAAGACTGTTGCACAAATATGAAGTGCGTTCTTGATAAGATTTTATGTTTTAATAGGCGGCTTATTGAAGAATTTAAAGTATTACATTTCACAGAGTGGTGAACATAATCTTGTTTGATTAGACAAAGAGTCACATTCGGCGCCATTTATCTCTTAGAGACACTTAGCACCAATAATCTTTGCGAGCGTGATGAAATATGGGCAAGCCGCCTCAGTTTTCACTAAGTAGGTGGACTGGTTGTGCGGTGTTATTAAACTGAAAAACTGTAGGTAACAAGGGGAGAAAAAAGACGGGTGTCAAACCACTATTGTGACGTATCATGGAATACCGATTGAATGATATTTTTGTCACTATCGCGGGTGATAAAACAATAGAGGCGTGCGAAGAAAAAAGCCACCATTGCACGATGGTTTGTTCAACTTGTACCCTGTATCTGAACGGGTAATCGGCAGAAAAGCTGTTTGTGTTGTATTTAACATGGTCTGGCCTAGTCAACCGCTGTTAAAATGCTGTGTACACCATCGCAAAAGGTTTCCAGATTTAATATTTCAATATAGTATTCAGCATTTAATCACCTTAACACCTCATGTATGCAAGCAGATAGCAATAATAATGTACATAAGACTGGTAAAGAAAACTGTTAGATGGTCAGTTTGGCTTTAGGAAGGGTAAGGGCACCAGTTCAGACGTTGTCCTTTGTATCAGAAGCAAGACTGAAGAAAAATAAAGACACACTCACGGGATTTGTCGATTTAGATAAAACGTACGATAATATAAAATAGTTCTGAGAAAAATTGAGGTTAGCTACAGGGAAAGAGGGGTAAAATACAACATGTACAAGAACGAAGATTAAAAGACCAAGGACGAAGTGCTCCGATTAAAAAGGGTGTGAGACAGTGATGCAATCTTTAGCCGCTGCTGCCCAGTCTACAGGCCGAAGAAGCAAAGACGGAAGTAAAAGAAGGTTCAAGAATGGCATTAAAATGGAGGGTGAAAGTCTATCGATGATAAGATTCGCTGATAACATTGTTATCCTCAGTGACAGTGAAGAAGAATTACATTATCCATGATATGGAACGGACAGTCTAATCGGCACAGAACATGGACTGAGGGTAAAGCGGAAAAAGACGGAAGTAATAGAAATGAGAATAGCGAGAAACTTATCACCAGAACTGGTGATCACTAGGTACTCGAGATTAAGGAATTCTGCCGTCTTGGTAGCGAACTAAACCATGACATACGAAGCAAGGAGGAGATACAAAGCAGATTAGCACAGGTAAAAAGGGTATTCACAGCCAAGAGAACCCTTCTGATACCAAACGTAGGCCTTGATTTGTGGAAGAAGTTTATCAGAATGTACTTTTGGAGGACAACATTGTATGACAGTGGATAATGGGCAGTGGGAAAACCGGGACAGAAAGAATCTAAGCATTTGAGATGTGATGCTACAGTTGAAATGTTCAAAATGAGTTTGCGTGATAGGAGAAGGAATGCAGAAGTTCTCCGCAGAACTGGCGAAGAAAGGAACATACGGAAAACACCGACAACAAATAGGGACAGGGTGACAAAACATCTGTAGAGACATCAGCAAATAACGTCTATGCTACTAGAGGGAGCTGTAGAACGAAAAACTGCAAGGGAAGACAGAGACTGGAATACGAGCAACAAATAATAGAGGATGTAGGATACAAGTGCCTGAAAAGGTTAGTAGAGGAGAATTTGTGGCTGGCTGCATCAAACCAGTCAGAAAAAATGACGACTCAAAAACAATGTTTATTGAGAACCAAGCTACACGATCGCTTACACAACATTCGAACAGTTCTCTCTCTCTCTCTCTTTATTTAATTTTTTTTTAAGGCAGAGTGAGGTTAAACGTAATATAATAACCGAAATGACCATGCTAAGATTAAAGATTGGAATTTGAATATCAAAGAGACGTTAAGTGAAGGAGAAAGTATAGTCGTTGAGCGACTATTGTGTCGATTCACTGTGCCCTGGACGGAATTCATATTTGATCCTATGAATGTGAGACTGCTTTAAATGTGGATAAATTTAAATTAGTGCTAATGGGGATGAAACAGTCCTGTGATGTACCGATACAATATTAATGCTTTGTTGCTTGACTATGCCGCATCGATTAAGTTTCTAGGCGAAACGAGTACGTCTGTTCTGTTGTAGACATGACTGCAGTTTGCTGGGAGAGTTAACAGAAAGTGTAGCGCATCTACAAAGGAGACCAGGTACAGAAAGCTTGTCGGATTCAAAAAGACCATCGAAGCAATTCAGAGGTGTGTTGCTAAACTTGTTACTGCTCGATTCAGTCACTATTTAAATGTTAAGGAAATGCTCATCGAGCTTTTTCACACAGTCCACAGTGCTGTGGCCGCCCACTTCATACATCGTAGCGCCTACTGCTTCGGCATCCCACTTCACATCCAACCAACACGGAATGCCTGCATCACAGGGCATATATTCACCAGGAAAACCTACGTCGTCTGTGTTGTCAACACTAATATTTACCGGTGGCAAAAACACAACACAATACCAGATCTCCACCAACGGCCGCCAGGGGCCGCTACTCGTTCGCGGAGCCTACAGAACAGCTTCACCAGAGGTCGCACCTAGCTCTGGAACAACATTGATACGCCAGGTAAGTGATCGCAAATAGTTCCGACAGATACATCCGCCAAACGAGCTTTATAAGGCGGCGCACTTCCGGCAAAGGGCAGTTCGTCGCACCGCTGGAAAGTGTAAAGAGTTGCCACCCCGACAGCCACGGCGAGACGCCTTTTCTAGCAGGCCGATCTCTTGCAGATGGACTTGGTATAGTCGACGAACTTCTTGAAATTGTAGATTTGTTGTATTGTGATCTCTTCCCGTGAAGAGTCCGGTCTTTTCTACGAGGGCTATTCGGAAAGTAAGGAACGACAGGTTGCGAAGTGGAAACCACAGTGAAAATCAAAACTTTTTTATTTGCAACAGTTAGTTACAACTTTCAGCTACTTATCTCCACTGTCGCCGACCCGACTTAGACGTTTGTTGAAGCGTTGTACCAACTTTCCAATACCCTCGTTATAGTAGGCAGCCGCCAGCGCTTTCCGCTAACACTCTACTCCGGCCTACAGCCAGTTGTCTGTGCAAGAATGTTGTCTTCGCAGCCAGCGATTCTTGTGAGCAGAGATGATATTCAGAGGGAGACAATTACGTGCTGTATTGAGGGTAATCAAACCTTTCCAATTGAAAACGATGCAGGAGCATCTTCACTGCCCCTGCAGAATATGCCTGAGAATTATCTTGAATAAGAAAACGCACGAAATTTATGTAATGTTGGCTGCATAGCTTCAGGCGAAATTTCTCACCATGTCCTTGTACTTGGCGGGACACACTGTTGTTCTAGGTATCTTTACGTGCTCCCTGCGTGCTCAGAACTAAAAAGAAAGACGTACGCTATCGACGGACATACTAGAGACACTGCCCAACACACCTGTGTAAAAGTTCATCGAATTTTCACTGTGGTTTCCATTTCGCGACCGATCGTTCCTTACTTTCCGAATAACCCTCGTATTATTATTTGTCATTTTATATTTGTACGATTCGCAGTTGGGATCGATTGTTGTTCCTTTGGAGATTGTATTATTTTTTCGTTTCGGTGAGTAGAATAAATTGTTTTCCGCATTTCTATAATGCTAGCGCAGATACTTCACACAGGATAATAGAATTCTTGTAATTTTTTATATTTATGATAAGTGAGGTCCAGGACACAAATGTAAATCACCCAAAACAATTTGATGCAACTCTCAAATATTATCAAGAAAATCGACTTTGATGTTTTGTGACCATCTTCAATTCGCTAACTCTTGGAAGATTTTTCGATGGTCCACAATCGATTCCCAGCTGAAGCAAATTTTTAAACAAACGTGCATGTTCTACGAGCATTTCCCCGAAGCTTATAATGAATAAAAGTGGTAAACGTCAGTAACGCTGGATACTGATAATAACTGGTCCGAGTGATGTTTCCTACTTATTTAGAGTTACTGTGTCCTTTAAATGTAAAATTCCTCAAATATGCGAAAATTAACACACATATAATTAATTTCTTATGAAAAATACACGTCTTCTTTTTCAAAAAAAATATGACGCAAAAAATTCCAGTTTTCCCTGCAAATATAAATTATGAATTGCTTATCTTTTATGAAAGCTGTCAGTCAAGATTATTTAAACTTTAAGAAACATTATAAATAAAATTTTTCATCTTTTTGCATTTTAAACTTAATGCAAATGCTTACAGGACTTAGAACTTTGATTAAAAATCTGCATCAGCTGCCAATCGAACATGGGCCACCAGATATCAAGCGAATATTCTGTCGCAGAGTCACGTGTCCCATCGAAAAATCGACCAAAAGTTTTAGCGAGTTAAGGATTCTCGGAAAAATTTCAAATCGACTTTCTCGAGAATTTTTGATTTGTATCCTGCATAGACGGATTGAGAAGTGAGTCCTAAATATCACGCACCATAACTATAAAAATTTTCAGATTTCCGATGGTTGTGTGGAGTTCTTGTTAGATGGGAATCAATGGGGAAAACAATGAGTCCTACTCTTCACTTACCATAGACATAAAAATTTACAAATTTACGATGGCCGTTTGGTCTCCTTATTAGATGGAAATCATTGGAAAAGGAAAAAAAAAACTTTTCTTGAAATGCTTATGAGGAAGTTTAAAGAACCAACATTTGTGACAGACTACGAAGAGAACCAGTATTGTTCGATTACATTGTTGCCCACAAATCAATGGAAACCGTAATACATCTAAAGTACAGCACACTAACGGTTCGGAGTGAACAAAGGTGGAATGACCGCACAAAACAAACTGTAGTTAAAGCAGAATCTAGATTAAGATTCATGGAAAGAATCGTAAGCAAATGTAATTCATTCACAGAAGAGACGGCTTACAAAATGCTTGCTCAACAGACGCTTATCGATCTGGAACACTTACTAAGTTGGATTAACAGGAGATATGGACAAGACGATCCAACGAAGAGCAGGTCTCCCCAAGGAATTATTTAGATGCTCAGACGTTACAAGCGAGGCGTTGTGCATCACGAAGATATTTTACTGTTGACATTCCGAGAGCGTACACTCCGTGAAGAAATGGACAACATATTGACATTCTCCCATGTACGACTCGCGAAATGACCACGACGAGAAAATCTGTGGAATTAGAGCTGGTACGGAGGTTTATCAACTGTCGTTCTTCATAAGTACCATCAGCAAATGAAATAAGGAAGGGAAATGATGGTGGGAAACGACCCTGGTATCACAAGTTCTCTCCACTGCACACCGGAAAGTGGCTTCATTGAGTACAGACGCAATCGTAGTATCGAAAGCAGTTGCCGTTTGGCGGGCGTAGCTCAGACACTTCGAAGGACAGAGAAAATTTATGCCAAGAGACTGTGAAATATGGAAATTTCCTCGTTAGAGCGTCTTTTTCACAGTAACCAAGGTGTCAGAGTACGAAATCTGGCACAGATTTACGTTAGTTTTTTTTTGTGATTTTAGGGCGCACTACTACAATGGTCATTAGCGCCCAGACTAAGTTATGAATGCACTGCGAGGTACAAGGTAAAAACAGCAACTAAAAAGGACAACATTATAAAAGGCACATTAACAGGCAAGGGATTAAAAGAAAACAGCATAATAAAATGTCCTTAGACAGGTTGGTCAAGTGGATAAAACGAAGAACGCGAGCAGCTGCTCCTGGGTCATCCGCTAAAATGTCATCCAGAGTACATATCAGGCCAAGATCAATGAGCAGTGTATTAAAATTCGGACAGGACGTTAAAATGTGGCGTACCGTGAGCAATTGCCTACACGGGCAGAACGGCGCCGGCGCAGCCGTCAGCAGATGGCGATGGCTGGACCGGCAGTCTCCAATCCGTAACCGGGCCAGAACGACCTCCTCCCGCCGAGATGGGCGTGAAGAGGTGGTCCAAGCCGTGGGGAGAGGTTTCAAGGCCCGAAGCTTGTTTTACGTTAGTGAGGACATAGTAATCACAGCAAGTTTTGATTTTGTGAATAGATTCCAGTGACACATTTCATGTCATTACAATCCAGTGATTTCATCTACATTCATTTGATATCAGTGGAAATAATTCAAACGGCGAATGAATGTGAGATTTAGAGCTGGAAAATTAGGCGGAACTAGATGGAGATTGACGGTGTTGGATGAAGTAAAGAAGAGCTATTCACAGTCTTTGAAGATGTACTTGTAGGTGATACACACAGTGGCTAATACAGGGCTATTCAAGAAGAAGGACTAATTTCAAACATTTATTGCCTTCAAACAAAAAAAAATAGACAAACAAATTCAACGTTCGTGGACAGAAAAAGTTTCAAATGTTTATGAATTCATTATGAGTACCATATGTTACAAGACCAATATCCAAAAGGTAGCTCATGTCCTGAAACACACGAATCAGCTGGTCTCTCGTTATTGAATTCACAGCTTGAACAATACGATGTCGCAGAATGTCAAGAGTGTCAAGCATAGGATGTGATAAAAACGCGGTCTTTTACCTAATCCCACAGATAAGTCACAAAGCGTGAGGCCTGGAGACCTGGGAGGTCACTGACAATGAAGTTTATTTTCTGCTCCTCCTCTTACAATCCAAGGTCGAGCCTTGCGACTTATCGGTGGGGTTACGTAAAAGACCGTTGAGGAATGGAGATACGTAGATGCACGAAGTTTTCCTTTGATGCGGTAGCGTGTAGAAATCAGGACTTGAGGATGAGCAAAGCACAAAAAGGAATAGAAAGGCAAACACTGCCTAGAGCAATTTTTATTTATTTTTGCATAACTGCTTTCCACCAGTTTTTAGTTCATCTTCAGATCAGTTAAGATTTACTGCGAAGTGTAAGTATTTAAACGACAAAGAATCAGTTAACTCAGTTATTGATTTTCAACGGGATCTTTGCCAATTGATTAGTTCTTTGCAGTAGTTCAGAATTAATAGCTCTGAAGATGACTTAGAAAAGCACGAACACTGATTGTCCAATAAAGTAAAGAAGTGACCTAGATGGTTATTCTCTTTCAGTTCACCGGAATTCGTCACGATTCTCTGCGGATATTATGTATTCCATTGTATGACAAGAAAGGGAGCTTCAAAATTACAAAGCTTTAGTTTTACAGAGAGCAAGGTGATGCAGAAGTTAACACTCTGGTCATTCATTCGGGAAGCATGTTGACCAACTAAAGCCTCTAATAATGAGCAATGCATCTATAAAGTCTCGTGATCGAGTGGTGAATCTTAAGTTCTTTACGTTCAGAGCTATTTAATCGTACCACCGTTGTCAAGCACACACACTATTTCCCCGTTTTTCTGACGCTTTTCCGTTTACCTCTAAATATTTTTTTAAGGAAATGAAACAAGCATTCTGAAACCGTCTAAATAAATTTCTCCTGGTGTTTTAGCCAGTTAATAAAATCACCCAAATTTTCAGTTCATTCGAACCTTTGAGAAGGAAGCCAGTTCTTGAAATCCAAGACGATCTGTAAGCGACACCTGAACGGTATGGTGGATGTGATCGTAATTCCCGCCTAAATTTTCTGCGGAATTCTCTTGATTATGCTGCCTCCGCGTCCAACGAGAGAAGGGAGATAAAAATAATAGCTAATTTCTCCACTCTTCGTCGTTTTAATGGATAAGCGATCACATTTTCGTAAATATTTCCCAAATTATGTACTGTATTGTTATTGTTCGAAGCTTTATCAAGACCAGTTTCGTAACAAAATGCGTTTTAAGAACTGGTCACTGAAACGGGTTAGACATTATTCCAGCCTGTAGAACCGTCTGATATTAATGGAAAAGTGCATTTGGGATGCATTACCAAAGTAAAGCCTCTACTTCGTCAGCTGATATTTCCATAAAATGAAAACAAGGTGCATGACAGCTGCACTGGTGTCAGGCACCACATCCATGGGTATGGGTTCGAGTTCCTCGACGGCTGTACAGTTTTTTCTTTCACCGTTCTTTTCACGTCTGGTAGCATTTTGCGTAAGTAAAAAAAAAAAAAAAAAAAAAAAAACAAAAAAAAACCATCATACTGCACGCTTGTTGTGTGAGACGATTCTGCACGGTTAAGCTGATCTCGTCTTTAAGCGAGCTCCTTTAGGTAGAGAGCTGCATTTAACGTCCTGTTGTTTTGTTTGTTTCTGAACAGTAAAATTCGAATAACTTCTTTGTTGATAACGTGTTTCATTAGCTGGATCCTGTGGATACTCAAAAATGACTCTGAGCACTATGGGACTTAACATCTGAGGTCATCAGTCCCCTAGAACTTAGAACTACATATACCTAACTAACCTAAGGACATCACACACATCCATGCCCGAGGCAGGATTCGAACCTGCGACCATAGCAGTGGCGCGGTTCCAGACTGAAGCGCCTAGAACCGCTCGACCAGCTGTGGATACTGATGAACATCTGAAATGAAGCGAATGCAAACAGAGAGGTCTTGCAAAACTCAGTTTTCTCTAATCGTCAGCGACATACAGACCGGCGAAGGAAAGTCGTTCCAGTTGATGCCGTATTTGTTGATTTCCAGACGGCATTCGATACAATTCCGCACATTTGTTTAGAGAATAAAATAAGGAGCTTACCCAACATCGGACTAGATTTTTAATTTACAAGGACGTCTTTGCAGTTAGAACTCATCACGTTGTTTTTAACGGAACAAAGTCGACAACGGTGTATTAGGGAGTACCTCAAGGAGGTATTATAGTATCACCGTGATCTAGTCCTGATGAGACAATCGGAACCGTCCGGCCACCGTGTCATCTTCTGCCAATGACGTTCTGCGGCTGTGATTTGAAGCGGTGCGGGGTTGCCACACTGTAGTTCCGCTCGTTGTCGGTTTTCTTGACCCTCGAGTCGCTACTTCTTACTAGAGTAGCTCTCAGTCGGCATCACGAGACTGAAGGCACCCTGGTACTAACTTTCTACTTAGAATCCCTGGCAGTAGCGAGAATCGAACTCTGGTCCTCCGCTTAGGAGCCAGACACGCTGACTACTGAGATACAGTGGAGGACGCGTGTTGCCGGGCTGCTTCTGATTACATTTCATCATGATGAACTGGTGGATAGCGCTGCAGGCTCCATGAGACTATTCCCGTTGATGCTGTTTCCTACAGGAAGGCTGCAATTCCAGAAGTCTGTAGCTAAAAACAGAGACTTGCAGGCGATCGACGATTGGTGCAGGGCTTTTAGTTGACCCGGAGCGTATTGAGACGTAGCATGGAGCTCGTAGGTAGCCGAAGAGAACCACTACTGTTCGATTACGCTAACTATCGTAAAAAACGTAGCAGTAACCACTCGCAACGATCTAAGCTGGAACGAATACATGCAACAAATAATATAAAAAGTAAATACCAGGCTGACATTAATTGGGAGAATCTTAAGGAAATGTACCTCACCCACAAAAGAAAGGGCTTACAGAATACTCGTTCGGCTGATTCTTGAATACTGTTGATCAATCTGGGACTTTCGCCAAGGAGGACTAACACAAGATAAGGAGGAGATCCAACAATGAGTAACGTGTTTCGTCACGGGATCGGTGGAAAGAGTATTACAACAGACTCTCGACATATGTTCCCGTGGCTGGCGTTACAAGAGAGTCGTCGTGCGTCATTGTGAGTTTTTTGAATACATTTAGAGAGCGTACCTTCTAAGAAGATCCGGACAACACGTTACTTTCTCCCTCATAGATTTCGCGAAATGACCACGACGACAAAATTAGATGTCACACGGATCTCTACCGACAGTCGTTCTTCACATGCACCTTTCGTCAATGGAATAGGGAGGGGGGAGGAGAGGTAGAGAGAGAGAAAGAAAGAAAGAGAGAGAGAGAGTTACTGGTAGCACAATTATGCTCCTTCACACGCCGTAATGTAGCTTGCGGTGTATACACATACAGATAGACCGGTAAACAAACTTTCGTGTTACTGGAAATCACAAAACCGCCACAATATTCTTATAAACAGGGGAATTTTGCTCCGTGCTCTGTATCTGCTACAGATTCTGGAAATTAAAACACTGAATATACAATAGTGGTTCACAACAGTGAGCTATTGTGTCACCTTGGTACTGCAGACAGTAGCTGGCGAATATATTTCAACATGTCGCAGTGTGTGTTCTTTTTTTGCTGTCGTAAGTAAATGCAAGAAGACCATTTCTAAACGAAAATACACTTTGCTATGGTCACAATGTGAACAGAGATGTTCCTGAGTTTTGTTTCAGTGAGAATCGTATATATATATATATATATATATATATATATATATATATATATATATATATATATATATATATATATATTTGCTAAACGAGAACGCATGCTGTGTTCTGCACATTAACTATCTCGTCGCCAGTAAAAGACGGCCTATTAGAGGTTACACTTTTATAAGCTCTGAACAATTGAAATGTTACTGCTACCAAAAGTACTCTCTACCCCACATTTCGCGATAGAGACGCAGGTGTAGAGGTAGACCGATAAATAAACCTTGGGCGTCTTGTCACGGTCCGCGCGGCTCCCCCCGTCGGAGGTTCTAGTCCTCCCTCGGGCATGGGTGTGTGTTGTCTTTAGCGCAAGTTAGAGTAAGTAGTGCGTAAGGTTAGGGACCGATGACCTCCGCAGTTTGGTCCAATAAGACCTTACCACAAATTTCCAAATATCCAACCAAATAAACCTGTAGTGTCAACTTTATGTGATAGGGACCGCAAACCAGTACAATACTGTTAAAATACAACAGCGTCAGTCGAAAAATGGCGCTCTTATTCGATTCTATATACAGATTAGTTCCTTATCTGACAGTGCAAATATTCTGTAGTTGAACATTAAAGCAGTGCCTCACGACAGTGAGCTCTTTTGCTCACCTTGGTATTGCACACAACCAGCTAGCCACTCACTGCGTTTCACGTGCCGCAATACGTGTTCTTTTGCTCCTCTGTCGTTAGTAAACGTAAGACGCTTGCATAACAGAGTACCATACAGAAAATGGACGTAGAGCGCAGACGAAGGAATCCTGTGTCGCCGTCCTGGACTAGCTTCTGGAGGCGGTGGTTCGCCAGCGCCTTCTTTCGACGTGTTACGAAGTGTCGTCTGGATGTCTGTGATGAGTGCATGTACTGAGTTGGGGGTTTGTTTTGTTATGGACGAACTGAAGGGAGAGTGTGAAGCCTGTTGCGGGCATATAGCTTACTCCTCTCGAATAGCGCCAGGAGGGGAAAGTCGAGCTTGACGTCCACATATGACGGATGGATCTCGATGAACAATGTCGCATGTCCCATTTCATGACACACTGCGGAGAGCTTTGAAATTCAGGGACTTTGCTGCAAAGGCTAGCGATCAGGAACTTCACAATGTCACCTCTCTTCTCCTGTCCGGGTAAATACTGGCAGTGTAAATTTTCCACAATCAGGATTCGAAGTGGCGTCTCCCCGAATCGAGAGCCGTCGCAGAAGCGTGTCTTAGCGACCTCTACTACAATGGCACGGCAGTGTAGGAAAACGCTAAGGCCAGCCGGAGTGGCCGTGCGTTTCTAGGCGCTACAGTCTTGAGCCGGGCGGCCGCTACGGTCGCAGGTTCGAATCCTACCTCGGGCATGGATGTGTTTGATGTCCTTAGGTTAGTTAGGTTTAATTAGTTCTAAGTTCTAGGCGACTGATGACCACAGAAGTTAAGTTGCATAGTGCTCAGAGCCATTTGAATCATTTTTGAAAACGCTAAGCTTTGTGATGTATGAATACGGTTTAGCACATCAGTTCTACCGAAAACAGTTTATGACGGTCACAATGTAAACACAGTTGTACGTCCAGTTTGGTTCCGGCAAGAATATACATGTACCTTAACATTTTTTTTCTTCAGCGCTTGCATTAAAAACCAAACTTTTTCCGGGTGCACGAAAGTCGGAATGCCCGAGATTGCCGTAGTCCAGAGGCAACATTCGAAGCATCGATGAACTCCATCTGAATATTAAGAAAAGACTTATCTGAAAAATCTAAGAAAACGAAAGGATAATCAGGTAGCGTTTGTATCTCTTTCTTTCTTTCTCTCTGTAATCAGCCAGCGTTGTATCTTTCGGCCCCACCCCCTCTCTCTCTCTCTCTCTCTCTCTCCCTCTTTCTTTCTCTCTCTCTCTCTCTCTCTCTCTCTCTCTCTCTCTCCGTGTGTGTGTGTGTGTGTATCTTTCTGCCCCCCCCTCCCTCTCCCTCTTTCTCTCTCTCTCTCTCTCTGTGTGTGTGTGTGCACGCGCTTGTGTCTGTTTCTCAAAAGCTGTTTGCCACCGTTCTCTCACAACTGCGGATGTGTCCATTCATCTCTTCTCATACTAGCTTCCTGCAGTACAGTCGGATAGCTATACACCTGTTACAGGTGCTGTAAATGGGATTGTCACTTATTACTCAATTCATTTATATTAAATGAAAGACAAGAAATATGAGATTCTAGCATTTATTTTCCGCTGTCTTCTTTACATGAGTTATCTCTGTATCGATGGGAGGAGGTAGACAGTTCCGGCATTCGCCTTACAACCAAGGGAAACCTCCCGAAAACCTTGGTCGGAACTGAGGAGCCGGCTGCCCGTAGACACCTCGACGAACTGCAGGAGGACCATGACGCTTGGTACTGGTCAGATGGTCACGTAGAGTCGTCGGCCAACGATGAGTGTCAGACGCGAGGAGATGGTAGATTCTCTCAGATGTCGCACAGAACGGCCGACACGTAGCAGACTATCGCCGTCCCGCTGCGTTGTATCGCGCCGCCCAGAAATTCAGTCCAATACAGTCCAGTTCAGTCCAGCAGAAGAGGGCAACACGGGGTGACGGCAGCTTTACATATCTGAGATTCACATGCCTGCACGGGTGACGGCAGCTTTACACATCTGAGATTCACATGCCTGCACGCCTTCCTGCTGGAATCTTAACGCCTCTGGTTCAACACATCTGACTGGGACTACTCTTCAGCGACTGGATCGGTACATCTGGGACACACACTACAGTTTTTGCCTACCGGGTTGGGACTCACGTATTTAGGACTACACGTCTGCGTCTCAATTCGTCGGGGACGTTACGGTGTGCATCAGAGAATCTTCGAGTCCGCGTTCTCCAGAGTCTGTGCTATGCATCTACGAGGCTAAGTATCTGCGACCCTCCAACGAATCTACGCTATGATGTCTACGCTACACATTCACGAGACTACGCTTTCTTGTCCACTCACCAACGGTCAGCCCCGACAGTCTGAAGCACTAACCGTGAAGACCCTCCTGCGAAAGACCGGCGAACGGTCCAGCAAGGCGACGCAAGGCCTAGAAGGTCCAGCGTAAGGTCTTCTGGGTGTTACACGTGGTAGCAACAGGACTGGCATCGCGGCTATAAGGCGTTTGCCATTGCCCTTGCAGTGTTCTTCTCCTGACCGAAGCATCACGTAAGCTCGCGGACACACAGTGTAGGCTCGTGGACGGTTAGTGTAGACAATTGGATGCATAGCATATACTCATGGATGCGTAATGTAAGAGTAGCAGATGCGTAGACTCGTGGGTAAATAGCACAGACTAACAGACGGCGGACTGCTGACAAGTCCCGAACGACTTAATTCACGGACATGTAGAATATGGAAGCAGGCTGCTTAGATATGTAGTCCTAAATGCGTCTAAGTCACAGCGCTGTAGCTCAAATGGTAGAATCCTAGACGTAGCACTGCCCTAGTAAACAGGAGTCACAGAAGAGCAGTCCCAGACGGATGTGCTGAACCACAGACGCGTGAAGTCACCAACGTGCAGACGTGCAGGTATCAGTCGCAGATGTGAACAGCCGCAGATGTGATGAAACGCGGACTCGTATCCGCCGACGAACCTGTCGAGACACAGACGAAGCTGCACACACGTGAAAACTCGCAGTTGCCGTCACCCCATGTTACCCTCACCTGCTTCTGAAGTGGACTGAATTTCAGGGGTAGCGTGTCTCCTTATATAGCCATCGCGCCTTTGTTGAGCGGCCGTTTCCGCGGAAACCAGGTGCAATATTGTTGCATAGCCGCCCTGGTACTAATATCACAACAATCAGTAATATGTTTCACGTGTGTCCTCCTTATAATACCTGTAAGTCACAGCTGATCCAAACATTTCCATTTTCGCGGATGTAAGCTTTCAGCTGTTCCGATCTATTTAACTGCTGATAGCGATTTGTAACCTGTAAGCAATTGCAGAAACATATTCTCTAATCTTGATCCTCATAATAATTTTGCAACATGTGCTCGGATTTTCACTTTGAAAGCAGCAGACATTCCCCTGCACTTCTAAAATCCTTGTCGTCTGTATGTTCTGGATGAGACATAAATACGCCACTAGATTCGTAATCTGTGTGAAATGAAATACCTTATCGTTCATAAGAAAATTCGCACCTGATTTCATTTCATTACATCCAGAAAATAGACATTACTTCTGTAGACACGGAGAAGTTGATACTACGTTACATTGAGAACACATAACCAACATAAACACAGAAGTTTGTTTAATCTTTCAATACGTTTGTAGAAATTTCGGTGAGTGAAATGATGTCGTGTAATGAGTCAGAACACGGAGTCCAACGCTGTACCACTGAAACAAATTCGTGTAGATAATACACAGGCAATATGAGAATATAACAACACTAGAGGTGCAGACCAGTCATTAGCCATACTACCTGAACAGACAAGGAAGAAATTTGTTGTTTTCCGTTACATCTGTCAGTCAGTTCGTCCTGATTTACGAACTCTAAAAGAGTATCACAAAAATTGTGAGGAGTGCCAAATATTGTAAGCCGTTTCCTGTAGTGTCTTACAGAAGTCGCTGTCAGGCTCTGAAATAGTTAACTTGTAAGTGTCAGATGTGCACAACCCATCGACGAAAATCGATGTCATAGTTGTGATCGTTGCATGAAGCAGAGCACGTTGCAACATGCAGAACTGACAGAGAATTACAATGATCGAGACAGCAAATGCGATTTGGAATAGTGAATACGTTATATCATGTAACTGTCCGCTTCAGAATACCAAGTCTTCGACGAGGATACCTATTCGATAAACGTATCACGGGGCAGGCGCAGATGGCTACAGTAGTACCGTGTGGGAAACATTGAAATCTGATACGTTCAGAAGGCAGTAATATTACCTCTAACGTTCTGAATCCCTCAATCAATTATGTCGTTCCTATAGGGCACTACATTTTTCAACCACTGCAATCAGTGTCCTGGCTTCCGAGTCTGATAAGCTTCTACGCTACCCAAACATATAGAATCGCATAAAACGGCATCACCACAGAAATCACAAACCATCACTTCGTAATCTATGAGAAATGACTGTTCTGTTTGTACGTTTATGGCGCCATGTATCTCCTAATACATTCTGGAGCATTCCATTTCAGACAGCTTGCTGTTATTTTGAACACCAGACGCTGGGGAACATGCTCATAATATTGTGGCATAACACCATACAGAGTTTATCTGTTTACAGCAAGTAGCGTGAAGTTAGATCAGCATTCCGATATTAATCCACAGGGGCTGAATAAACTTAGTCTTATTCTGAACAGTTCTGAAAATTAGTGGATAAAATTGGAAGAAATGAAGCTGTGGGGCTTGTTGTGAAAGATGCCTAGATGCCTAATTCGGGAAGAACATAGCCCGTCAAAGCCAAGATTCCGGTTCGAGTCCCGGAAGTTTCATAGCAGTGCGCTGAAGTATAGGGATGTTTTCTAAGGTTCCAAGACAGGTGTCACAGTAACAGGTAACAAAGGATGGTAAATTACAGTGTACACCCGAGAAATGTCCTAAATCTTACTTTGCAACTCGTACATGTCAACAAATGTTCCAACTTCAACAAGAACAGGTGTTACATCACTTTGGAAGAGTACCTAGTTGTTTCAGCTACAAACAAGCCTGATCTTATCAACGGTGTCATAAAGGGCAGGTGACGTTCTAACTTAACGCAGAAGCATGTGTTGTAACGAAAAAAACAGATTTCAGTAGTTGGATATGTAGCCCCAGGCTCAATACATTATTGATACAGCAGCTACTGCTGCCATGTACACAAATGGAGAATTTGACCGACGTTATTCCGGAGGAATCAGTCCACTGAGGACGCTAGACGATTCAACATATTATCGTCCCTCCAAGCTCTTCAAGTATGTGCAGTTTCAATTTTCATGTAGTTGCACGCATGAAAATGTTTTAGAACAGTCCATGTCACCCTGTTCGCAGCCAGCACAGCATAGCAATGTTGTTTCCCCACTAAAAGCTTATTTTACAACAGTATCATTACTTTTTGACTTGTTCTCGTACAAGCACTCAACTTCTTTTGTGACAACCTCAAAATTATTCAAGAAAATCGTAGAGCACTGGCCGTTTCCGTGAAAGAACGGTAAAAATTGGGAACAAGCAGTCACGGTAGTGACTCGCTGTTCCCCAATTATCAGTCACCAAGGCTATACTGGCAATTCACATCTACTAAATTTTTCGTTTATCTCTTGTACTCAGTAATTTCCCCTCCCGCATAACTCGTCAGGAAGACAGAAATACGTTTTTGGAGGTACAGAATTTGTTCCATATTATAAGGAATATTAGCACATAACCATGTTGTTCAAGTTGGGTCTGAAAGTTTAGAAATCTTACGACGAAATGTCGAACCGAAGAGCTTCATTTTTTAGTTGCGTCTCTGATGAACGCATTAGGAGGAATGCCAGCGAGTAGTCATTCAGCTATTTGTAGCAGTCCATCGAACTGGTCGATAGAGAATTTTAAAACTGCCAAGTGACCTCTTCCAGACTGCAGAGGTCTACTTATTACTCAACCTCTGATTATAATACCAGGGTCAATCTAAAATTAAGAACGTTTTGATTTGTGAACCGCACAACTCTTCGCCTATCCCTGTTGCCATATCAAAGACCTTCCTAATTGCTGACGCCCATCTGACGTTTAAAATGAGCAGGAACAGTCGTTAACTGTTTGTTTGTACGGTTTTAAAATATGTAACAAAATTAACGATCACGTAAAGGCTGAGGTTTATAGTATTATACGGTTTCTAAATGGGAAAAAGTCTCCCCTGTCAAAATTTAGACAGATAACCGAAGTTTAATGAAACGTGATGTATGAAACGTAAGTTCGAAAATGGTGCACCTTGTTTGCGGACGAGCGACTATTCATGCGGAAGAACGATCAGGCCGACGTTCAGTTGTGAATGACAAACTAAAATCAGATAGACGAAAGTATTCAGTAGCGTAGGCGTTTCGCTACAGATGGGCATGTGACCATCGGCGCTGGACGTTGGCGCAATGGCAGGGGGGTGATGAATCCCGCTACCTTCTTCATCATGCTGATTGGAGGGTGCGAGCTCTTTGACACTTGTACTGCTGGACGGAGGCAAGCTGGCGGCGGCTCCATCATGCTCTGGGGTACATGCACAGGGCGTCCATGGGTCCAGTGGAGCTTGTGCAAGGTATCATGATGGCCAAGGAGTTTCGTATACTGGTTGCAGACCACGTACATCCTTTAATGGTGCTCATGTTTTCCGATGGCAGTGGCATTTTTCAGCAAGACAATGCTCCAGGTCACAAGGCCAAGAGTGTGATGGAGAGGTTCGAGGAATACAGCGGCGAGTTCCAATTGATGTGATGGTTCCCCAGCCCGCCAGATCTCAACCCGATCGAACACGTCTAGGATGTGATTTAAAGTTGCGCCAGGGCTCATCGGCCCCCTTCCCCGTAATTTACGGGAATTAGGTAACTTATGTGTGCAGATGTGGTGCCAATTACCTCTAGCAACCTACCAAGACCTCATTGCTCCCATTCCACCATGCGTCGCCGCTGCTATCCGTGTCAGAGGTGGCTATACCGACTGTTAGAGATGTGGTCACAAAGTTCTAGATGATCAGCGTATATGTCCGGCAGTATAAAAAGAAATTCGCTTATTTTAAATTTTGCTATGAAACGTGCAACACGTAAGCTATCAACCTCAACGGGAATTTATATTTCATCAGGAACACCGCACGGGAATGCTATGCCTTAAGATCTTATCACAGATCCTATGTCATAGACTACGGGTAGGCTCCTGGAGTTTGCTGTGAATAGCGCAATTACTCTTCCGTTTAAAAATGAAGTTACCGTCTGGAACGTATTACTGCCGCGAGTCGCAGCCTCAAAAGTTATATCTTTATACTTTGTATAAAGTGACTTTGTGACTGACATTTCAGCGACTCGAGTAGTAGGGGTCAGTGAATCGTAGTTTTCTCGAGCGTCACGCGCTCACTGTGTTGCCTGTTTTGTACAGAGCACTGTCGATTGTGGCTAACTGCGCGCAGGCAGCCATGCCCCCCTCCCACACTCAAAGTAATTTTATTCCAGCTATATTACGAACCTATCGCGGCTCAGACCTAGAAATCTCTGTTAAAAACAGGAAGTTGTGTTAACACGGCCAACACGTGTACTTACGTAAAGCTACGTTTTCCTTGCTGTGGAAATTTCCCGCAACGTGCTGCGTAAAACGCGTGCGAGACCGCGCTACCCATTCGCAAAACGCAAACATGCCTTAACGTTTTCCTAGGGTGCGGGCAATACAGAGCCGCTGCGGGCTCAACTTGCCGGAAACGGTTGAGGAATTCGAACTGATCACCAACGACTATTAGGCGACAGGTGCGGTATTTGTTCCACGCGCACGGTCAGGAAGAAAGAAGGTAATTCTTCCAATATAATTACTGAAACATTCACCAGATATGTCGGCTGACCACTCTTCTAGCTCAGAGGATAAGCAGCTTACTGAGTTGGTATCCGAACAACATATTTTGCGGAACAAGGCTGCCGCCGAGTTGAAAAATCAAAAGTGAAATATGTTAATTTGGGCATAAGTCAGAAGAAAAATTAATGAAATGTGTAAAAAGAAACGTCTTTGATTATGTCGAATGTAACATGTTTGTAAATATACTTGTAATGAGTGTTTAATCACAGTTTTAATGAGTTGGTTATTGTCATCACTGTCATCAGTACTGTGAACGACGATTAAAAATCGGTCCGTTGAAGAAATCAGTGATTCGGCTTCTCACAGTGAATCCCTCAGCTTCGGCGAAGCCGTCGGCACCTGTCAAGGGCATCATATTGTCCTTGGGCAGTTCATTAATCTTTGATATGTCTTCGTTTTAAGACAGTAGGATCTGGCGTTCCTCCGCATCATCGAACAACTGTTTTATTACCAAAATATTTTACGTGCGTTCTTCTTCATGATGTAACAACATTAGTGAGAGTGCTATGCGCTTTCCGAGTACTCTTCCCAATAACATACAGTCTTCCTCCTCTTCCCTAACTTGCGTGTACTTTCAGAGCGCCAAATTTAACAGGTTTTTGGATGGATCACTGCGCTGTATGTAATGCTTTGGCTGGCTTCGCTACTACTGTCTTGCCGCAATGCACTGCGCCTAGGAAAATATTCCTCGTAGCGCTATGTAACTCGTACTGTGCCACTGAACCACACAATGCTGCTCTTGTCTAGGGGAAACTATAGTATCCATTGACTTCCAACACACTATAAAAATGAAATTCAATCTCTCCGAGCCGCGCCGGCAAGCCATGCGGTCTAGGGCGTTTTGTCACGGTTCGCGAGGCTCCTCCGCCGTCGGAGGTTCGAGTCCTCCCTCGGGCATGAGTGTGTGAGCTGTCCTTTGCGTAAGTTAGATTAACTAGTGCGTAAGCCTAGGAACCGATGACCTCAGCAGTTTGGTCCCATAGTCCTTACCACAAATTTCCAAAATCCCCACAAAATGAGTACGGAGAAAATGTTTTTCAGTTTTTACATTTCCGATGTTTATTTGGTAAAAATTACTTCGCTATTACTGACCACTGGCCATAAAATTTGCAGCCGTTTTCGTCATGTTCTACTGAAGCGAACTGTAAAATTACGTTGTTTTACGATGTATAGTTTAGTGTACAGGGTGTTACAAAAAGGTACGGCCAAACTTTCAGGAAACATTCCTCACACACAAATAAAGAAAAGATGTTATGTGAACATGTGTATGGAAACGCTTAGTTTCCTTGTTAGAGCTCATTTTAGTTTCGTTAGTATGTACTGTCCTCCCTCAATTAACCACCAGTTGGCCCAATTGAAGGAAGGTAATGTTGACTTCGGTGCTTGGGTTGACATGCGGCTCGTTGTTCTACAGTACTAGCATCAAGCACATCAGTACGTAGCATCAACAGGTTAGTGTTCATCACGAACGTGGTTTTGCAGTCAGTGCAATTTTTACAAATGCGGAGTTGGCAGACGCCCATTTGATGTATGGATTAGCACGGGGAAATAGCCGTGGCGCGGTACGTTTGTATCGAGACAGATTTCCAGAACGAAGGTGTCCCGACAGGTAGACGTTCGAAGCAATTGATCGGCGTCTTAGGGAGCACGGAACATTTCAGCCCATGACTCGCGACTGGGGAAGACCTAGAACGATGAGGACACCTGAAATGGACGAGGCAATTCTTCGTGCAGTTGACGATAACCCTAACGTCAGCGTCAGAGAAGTTGCTGCTGTACAAGGTAACGTTGACCACGTCACTGTATGGAGAGTGCTACGGGAGAACCAGTTGTTTCCGTACCATGTACAGCGTGTGCAGGCACTATCAGCAGCTGATTGGCCTCCACGGGTACACTTCTGCGAATGATTCATCCAACAATGCGTCAATCCTCATTTCAGTGCAAACGTTCTCTTAACGGATGAGGCTTGATTCCAATGTGATCAAATTGTAAATTTTCACAATCAACATGTGTGGGCTGACGAGAATCCGCACGCAATTGTGCAATCACGTCATCAACACAGATTTTCTGTGAACGTTTGGGCAGGCATTGTTGGTGATGTCTTGATTGGGCCCCATGTTCTTTCACCTACGCTCAATGGAACACGTTATCATGATTTCATTCGGGATACTCTACCTGTGCTGCTAGAACATGTGCCTTTACAAGTACGACACAACATGTGGTTCGTGCACGATGGAGCTCCTGCACATTTCAGTCGAAGTGTTCGTACGGTTCTCAACAACAGATTCGGTGACCTATGGACTGGTAGAGGCGGACCAATTCCATGGCCTCCACGCTCTCCTGACCTCAACCCTCTTGACTTTCATTTATGGGGGCATTTGAAAGCTCTTGTCTACGCAAGCCCGGTACCAAATGTAGAGACTCTTCGTGCTCGTATTGTGGGCGGCTGTGATATAATACGCCATTCTCCAGGGCTGCATCAGCGCATCAGAGATTCCATGCGACGGAGGGTGGATGCATGTATCCTCGCTAACGGAGGACATTTTGAACATTTAATGTAACAAAGTGTTTGAAGTCACGCTGGTACGTTCTGTTGCTGTGTGTTTCCATTCCATGATTAATGTGATTTGAAGAGAAGTAATAAAATGGGCTCTAACATGGAAAGTAAGCGTTTCCGGACATATGTCGACATAACATATTTTCTTTCTTTGTGTGTGAGGAATGTTTCCTGAAAGTTTGGCCGTACCTTTTTGTAACACCCTGTATATGGCATGATGAACATTAGTAGTAGTAATAGTAGTAGTAGGTATTCTACCCTACGGCAGGTATCTTCCACTTTTGTCTGCCCACAGCCAGTCTTTTAATTTTTGAATATTTGTCTCCTTGGATATTTTCCAGCATTTGGTAATTTCTTTTTCCTCTTCCCCTTTTTCCCTCCAACATTCCTTCTATTCCTTCCTTCAATAAACAGTTCCTCTTCAAACAATGTCCAATCCAGTTCCATTTTCTCTTTCTAATGATTTTCATCATGTTCCTTTCTTCTCCAACTCTTCTTAATACTTCTTCATTCCTTACTTGGTTTTCCCATTTCACTTTTTCCATTCTTCTCCATATCCACATCTCTAGTGCCTCCAATCTTCTTTCATCTTCCTTCCTCGACGTCCAGGTTTCCGCATCATACAGTGCAACGCTCCAGATGTAATACTTGGAAAGTCTTTTCCACAGATTTTTGTTTAGTGGTCCACAAAGTAATTTCTGTTTCCTCTTGAATCCTTCTTTTATCATCGCAATTCTTTTCCTAATTTCTGTTGAGCAATACGTTTCATCCATTATTACACTTCCCAAGTAATTGAAGCTATTCACTTGCTCTGTTTCCTCTCCCCTTATTTTCATATGGCATTTTCTCCCCTTTCCTCTAATTACCATACTTTTCGTTTACTTCTTGTTGATCTTCATTCTATATTCTTCTAATTTTGTGTTTAGATCATCTAACATTTGTTCCATATCTCTTGCACTCTCTGCCATCACTGCCATGTCATATGTATATCTCCACTCTCCGACCCCTTGTACGAACTCCTCTCCGTCGATCAAAATTTTCATTAATAATTTACTCCAGATGAATATTGAAAAGTGTTGGTGATAAACGACAACCTTGTGTTACACTTCTTTCCAGCTGAATTTCTTCAGTCATCACACCTCCTATTCTTACTCTTGCTCTCTGGTCTAAATACAAATTTCTAATTAGCCGTCTACCCGTCCAGTCAACTCCATGTTTCCTTAGGATGTACATCAGGTTGTCCCATCTGACACAATCAAAAGCCTTCTCAGGATCAATGAACACGTCATACACCTTCCTTTTCTTCTCCATGTACCCCTCCCCTACCACTCTCAGTAGCCCAATGGCATCTCTATTCCCCACTCCTCGACTGAAACCAAATTGTTCATTGATAAACATTAAGTAGCCGGAGAAACAAACTTTTCTTAAATGCTGAAATATTTCTTTATTTTAACAGCGCAAAATTTCCATTGAATTAGAGAAAAGTGTCAGAAGGTAGGGCTCATATCACATTCACGTACATTACCAAATTACGAAAAACTACGTGCATCATTTTTTTACGTTCTGGCGCGCGCTGCCTCGCACCACGGAAAATGTTTCTCTCAGCATCGGACAGAGAAAGACGCAAGCTTATTCCGCAGCACGCTGTGGTAAATATCCGCACCTAGAAATAATTAGCTTAAACAATCCCGTTGGAAGAACATCCGCAACTCAGCATTATAGCAGAGGTTGAAAATACCGTTTCAGTTGAAAATTACTTTATTTTCACACGACCAGGCGCTTGGTACACTCGGCGCTCGGGGACCACAGCACAGCTACGACACCTGAAGATGGGCTTATAACAGTCCGAAACCGGTCGTGTGAAAATAAAGTAATTTACAACTGAAGCAGTATTTTCAACCTCTGCTAATTAGCTTATGGCCTTTTCCTCCTTGTAGACGCCTCCTGTCATCAGCACACCTCCACAGAATTTGTTTACGTGGAAAATGGGGTTCGAAAATGTAAAATGCTGCAAGATGTTCGAAACTCTGATAAAAATAGGGTTAAGCTATAGGGAGAAACGGGTAACATACAATATGCACAAGAGCCAAGAGGGAATGATACGAGTGGACGACCAAGAACGAAGTGCTCGGATTAAAAAGGTATTAAAAAGGGATGTAGTCTTTTGCCTCTACTGGTCAAGCTGTAAATCGAAGAAACAATGATACAAATAAAAGAAAGGTTTTGGAGTAGGAATAAAACTCAAGGTGAAAGGATATAAATGTTGCGATTCACTGATGACATTGCTGGCCTGAGTGAAAGTGTGGAAGACTTACATGATCTCCTGAATGGAATGAACTGTATAATGAGAATTAGCAGAAATGAGAACAGAAAAAAACCGTACATCAAGATTCATGGTCACGAAGTAGATGAAGTTACAGCTTTCTGCTACCTAGGCAGTAAAATAAACAATGACGGACGAAGCAAGGAGGACATCAAAAGCTGGCAAGCACTGGAAAATAGGGCATTCCTGGCCAAGAGAAGCATACTAATATCAAATATAAACCTTCATTTGAAGAAGACATGTCTGAGAATGTACGTCTGGAGCACAGTATTGTACGGTAATGAAACATGGACTGTGGGAAAACCGGAACAGAAAAGAATCGAAGCATTTGAGATCTGGCGCTACAGACGAATGTTGAAAAATTAGGTGGACTGATAACCGTTAGGAATGAGGAGGTCCTGCCCAAAATCGAAGAGGGGAGGAACATGTGAAAAACACTGACACGGAGAAGGGACAGGATGATAGGACATCTGTTAAGAGACAGGTAGACTCCCATGGAGCTAGAGAGAGGAGTAGAGGGAAAAAAACTGTAGAGGAAGACGAAGATTGGAATACATCCAGCAGATAATTGAGGACGTAGGTTGCAAGTGGCACTCTGAGATGAAGAGACGGCACAGGAGAGTCTGAAGACTGATGACTCAAAAAAGGAAAAAAAAGAATAAATGTAAGGGTAGCCATGAGCAACAGTTCAGAATCTCAAAGGCATTCCCTTAAGTGCACTGGCGTGTGCCCTCACAAGAGACCACGCACCCGCCACATGATAAAACGCACACCATTGTGCGGCGTACATGGTTGAGCAGCTCGAGTACGAGGAGGCTGGTTTTAGACTGCGAGCGAATATCTACCAGGACCATGTAAGGTGTCAGGCAAATCCAACACCTTCCATGAAAACCCCGACATGATAAGCAAATCGCGCAGGTTCGAATCCTGCCTCGGGCATGGATGTGTGTAATGCCCCTAGGTTAGTTAGGTTTAAGTAGTTCTAAGTTCTAGGGGGCTGATGACCTCAGCAGTTAAGTCCCATAGTGCTCAGAGCGATTTGAACAATTTGATAAGCAAATCCAGCAGTATGTCACATAGCTCCAAATAAATCGTGACATTAAATTAACCAAAGTAATACGAGTAACGAGTGAGCAAATGGAATACCACAGACTAACACCAGAATACCTAAATGCATGTCATACCTTCCCACCGTGAGACAGACGTAGTTCCGACGGGAGAAACGAGAACAGAAGCCGAGAGCAGAACCGTGTTAAGCTAGAAGGCCTTACCAGTTTTTTTTTAAACCAACTTCGATAAATTGTAGTAAAGAGAAGTTAGGAGAGTTGCTTCCGAGATGGCGAGCTGTAAGGAGCTGCGCCGCCCGCCGCCCTCTGACGCTGCCTAAACCAACAAGAAGGTAATGAACGCACGCGATACCGCGTAACAGCGCATAAAGCTTCACTCAGAACTGCAGAAGTCTCATCTGTTACACGCCCTTTATGCGTAATACTAGTGTCGATCGTCAATTAAAGCTCATGGTATTCGCATTTGCTACTAGAAGTTAAAATCTGAAACGAGATGATTTTTCTGTCATATAATTATTGAGAAGCCACATCAGCCACTGTAATTTACGACAAGTTAAATAAGTAATTAAAGATAATCGAGGGTCACTGTAGACCATTTTGATAGTTTTCTCTTTTATGAAACTTAACTTAAACCTAGATTATAGATGTGATATGGCATAGGTCATCCATCGATCCATTGTAGAACTTGGAAACCCATTCAGGGAATATTCGTTCACATTTTTGTTGAACTCAGTTGGTTTTTATCATCCTGTATTAAAATATTTCCTTTTATCAATAGTGCAATTTATAAACAATGTTTTGTGAGTAGAATAAAATTTCCAATGGTAAACTTAACTGCTTTTTCGACGTTATTTTACCAGCTAACTAAAAATAGGAAATCCTTGAACCCCTTCCACTAAATTTAGTTAGTATTAAGATTCTTTTACAGGGAGTGCAGTGGAGCTGACGCTGAAATTATTAAGTATTTGATTATATCACCACTAGTCTCACTGAACTCTTCTGAACTCTACATGTCATACGTGGTCTGGCGTCTCCTTACCAACAACAGGTCCCAGGTTCAAACTAGTCAATTCCCTAAAAAACACGCTCAGAGCGTCGTTGTGCGAATGTGGTAGGGAGACGCGACTTAGAACAAACAGACACCACGCCGAATGTTAGAACCAGAGCTCACTAGTGGAAGTGGCCGTTGGATTTAACCGTACGCCGTAGCTGCTGTGGTGGACGGTAACAAGGGAGAGGGTGTCAGCCGGGGACTTGCCATATGGCGAGGCTGGGCGCAGTGTGCTTCAGGGCTGTCTGGCTGGCTGTTACCGAAGCAGGACCTAGAGACACCGAAACTGCCAGTATGAGCGTGTTATTAGACACTGCCGTTCCCTTATGTCGGAGGGCTGCGGATGTTGTTAAGTAGTGTGCGCTGCTGTGTGTACTGGGCGAACTCAGCCTGATAATCACACATTATAAAACCAGTAGTTGCCTCCTAACTGTGCTTCATATCTGTCAATTCTCGACTCACTATGTTTTTCAGATGCGCATTCCCTTGGCCATTAGATCTGATGTCACTGGATTTTTATCTTCTATGCAAACAACCCGCTCGTTATTCAACTGTCAGGATTTGAAGCTGAATTTTCTGCTTTCGTAATGGTTTTTGTGTAGCTTTTTATATGTATGTATTTTAAATCAATTTTTTATTACTAAGCAGCCTTGATACTTCATATCTTATCACTGTAGTGGAATTTCATTACTGTAGTGGAATTTCATACTGTTACGTGAACATTTTTGGTGTTGGAAAAATTTTTCTTGTGAAAAATATAAAAAGCTGATTTGTTTGCCAATACTGTAACAGTATTGGTCTGGAAAATGTAATTGTCTTTTATATTTCTAAATTCTGCTACTTTTTCGTGAGAAAATAAATATTCAGAACTTGTTTAAACAAAATAAAAATTATATTAGCAAGGAGCGAGAACTACTCAAGGTTCAGTCCAGTCCTATTACTCCCTCTAACGGCGTAACCTTGGTAGCAGAGCATGGTTTCGGTTATAGCGAGCTGTCCGTAGGTAAAATGAGTGTTTAGGTAGTATTTTAGTGTTTTGGTATGGATTCATAGCTGTGACAAATACTACTTGTTTCTCGATCAGTTTCAGAATAGCTGCAAGAGAGGTGACTGAAGTGATGGATTTGCGCAAGGCCGAACTTCATGGAGACTGGAAATCAGAAACGCAGATACTGGTGGAAATGCAACTTCGCGAGGCTATAGACCAACCTGTGGCCCCACCGCACATGTGGTTGGTGGAGATGAGTGAGTCTATCTTCGCCGTTCAGTCTGGTTTAGTTGAGATAGATTCAGTGACAGTCGTATTTGAAGTAAGTGAACCCTCACGTTCGCAAATTGGTAGAGTTAGGTCTCACGTGTTGCATTGTATGAACAGGATTGAGGATCTGCTTAGCTTCAAGGGTATGCAAACATTTGATAAGTCCATTTCTCCATTGTGCGGGCAAGTGAATTATTTGCAAGATAGAATTAAGGTGTTGTCATGTAAAATTCCAAAAGGCTGTGTTAATGAAAGGTATTGTAGTGGTAAAGTATCGATCGTACATTCATGGGACAAAGTGAAAGCATGTTTGATTTATTCGCTACACCGCCAAACGCTCTCAACTGGATTATTCCGTGAGGGTGGCGTACTGTCCTTTAAAAGCAGTCTGGACATTCAAAGTGCCTCACAGGTTGCCTTAGATTTACAACACAAGGGGTAGGCATTGGTCTGCAGTGATTTCCAGCACCATCAGTTGGTGGTACCGATGGTTTCAGGGCGTTTAGAGTGTGTTTTACGGGAGGATAAGGAAACGATGCTACCGTTTACTGATTTCGTCAACTGATCTGCAAACGGGGTCTTTCCAGTAGAACGCATCATGATTTAATGACTAAGCTATATTTGGAAGTATAGCTCTCCGGTGAAACCGTAGAGGATTACGTGCGTAGAATTAAAAGAGGCGCTCGGTGTCTGCCTCTCTCTGTGTCTCTGAAAAAGAGATTGCCAATCATATTTTGGTTGGCACGCGCCTATAGGACAGGATGCGGCGGATATTCAGTGCACGTCCGACTAATTTCACTCAACAGAAGCAACTATTAACACAGGTTGTACTTCGTAGGGAAGGTGATAAGAAGCGCGCCGGAGGGAGCAAGGCAATTCTGGAATGGGAAAATGATAAACAGATCTTGAGTACTGCATATAAAAGGGAAGAAATGAAATGTTACGCATGTAATCTTTCAGGACATTTAGCAAGGAACTGTCCTAGTAAGCAGGGGAATTTATTAGGTGACAACAGAGGAAGGGAGCGCCTCGGTTAGTCCCACGCTGTAACAACGTAATTAGCCGGCCACTGTGGACGATCGGTTCTAGGCGCTTCAGTCCGGTACCGCGCTGCTGCTACGGTCGCAGGTTCGAATCCTGCCTCGGACATGAATGTGTGTGATGTCCTTAGGTTAGTTAGGTTTAAGTAGTTCCAAGTTCTAGGGGACTGATGACCTCAGATGTTAAGTCCCATGGTGCTCAGAGCCATTTTTGGACTGATGACCTCAGATGTTACATCCTATGGTGCTTAGAGCCATTTCAACCAGTTTTGAGCAACGTAATTGCGGCACCCGCAACTCGACTGCCTAGAACTTAGAACTATTTAAACCTAACTAACCTAAGGACATCACAGACATCCATGCTCGAGGCAGGATTCGAACCTGCTACCGTAGCGGTCGCGCGGTTCCAGACTGAAGCGCCTAGAACCGCTCGGCCACAACGGCCGGCTTCTAAGTTAATGAGCGAGGTGTTTTATGACACATTTAAATATATTTGTAAATTTGTTCGTTAGCTGGGAAGAAGCAAATGAGCAAGTTACCTAACTGCAGTGAAATGCTCTTAGGGAGTTGAAGGTAAGGTTACGCCTTAAGAGGTTTATGCGGCCCTTTCAGGTGAAGGTAGTTGACAGTTTGTCGGTTCATAAGATTTTGGGGGGCAGATTTTGTTGGTCATGTGGGATTGGTGCCAAATTCGCGTTATAAGAAGTTTTCATTTCATTTTGAGCCACATTCGGTCTCCGAATTTTGTGAGCATGAGGTGCAGATGAGTATGCGCATGGCTGTTGAGGCCAGTGATGATGGAACCGAAATTGGCTATGATTTATGTATTTTAAATATACAACAGCAGCAGCAGTTGAAAACCTGTGCCAAAAATTTCACGATGTTCTTGCTGATAAGTTAGGTCTGGTAGAGCGTGATAAATACAAAGTAGAAGTGGGTGATGGCACCCTAGTGAGATAGTCTCCATACTGCCTCTCCCTACCGCAAATGAAACAACGGAGGTCAGTGGTGGAACAGATGTTGAGAGATGGCATAATTAGACTCTCTTAGTCGCCCTATGCTTCGCCTGTTTTCTTAGTTCGAAAGGCACAGGGCGGCGTTAGATCGGTGGCGGACTACCGAGAGCTTAACAAGAAAATAGTTTTGCAGTATAGTCCTTTGCCAGATCTGCACTCCTGTTTTTCTTTGTTCCACAAGGCAACGGTGGTAACGAATTTCGATCACAGCCAAGCATATTTCAAGTTGTCCTTTTCTGAAGAATCTGTCAGGGTTTTTGTGAGCGAGGAATTTATATGAATACATAGAGTATCATTTGGGTTGTCCACGGACCGGCAGTGCTGTGGCGTATCTTAGACAATACTTTTACTGATTTGAATTTCATTTGTGTCTACCACTATTTCGATGGTTTAGTCATTTTTAGTCGGATTTTCAAGAACACGTATGGCATGTTAGGGAAGTGCTAAAGCAATTACGAGACACAAGATTTACTGATACATCCACAAAGATAAAGTTCGCCCAGCCCGAAATTTCCTTTCTGTGGCACATTGATCAGATGCGCACCGAGTCTCTTCATACATGCCCTACACTAAAGAAAGTTAAAGGGGTCGCCCGTTTTGTAGACATGGCAAATCTTTTTATAAAATGTATCCCTAATTTTGCGCAAGTGACGACTCTTCTCAACGAGTTGCGCAAGAAGGAAAAAGATCTGGGTAGGGTCCCTCTCAGCAGACAGCTTTCGGAGGTCTCAAAACTACACTGGCAAGTGCGCCAGAATTGGCTATACCTGATTTGAAAAAATTATTTATTGTCCAGACGGACGCGACGTCAACGCTGGTGACCTCCGTGTTGCTGAAAAAATATCCTCGTGGAGGGAGGCCGTTGGCATACGCCTCCCGTAGTCTGTCACCTCTGGAAGTTAAATACCCGTTGTACGAATTTGAAGCTTTGGTGGTTTTGTTCGCTTTAGAGAAATTTAAAATGTATCTGGAACACAGAAGCTTCCAATTAGAGAAAAATAACCAAGCTCTCAACTGGGTGCTCGCACGGCCGAAGTGTACAGGGCGTATTGCTCGGTAGGCTGTAAGGATATCCGATTTTTGGTTTAAGGAAGAACGTATTGAACTGGAAATGTAACTGCGAACGTCCTAAGCCTTACGTTTGGTGATTACTATGAAAAATATGCTGGTGCCAGTGAGTTAGTGCTGTCATTGATGTTGACCAAGACCAAGTGTTTAGAATCCTCCTCTGAAACAGTTTTTCCAAATACGGAACGGAAATGTTTGTTATTAGCGGTTGAACAAAAAAAATGCAACTGCCTGAAATCGGCCTTTTTCACGCACCAGTTTTCCTTTAGGAGGACGACTTATTGTACCGGTGCTTGGGAGGAAACACACTAAATTCAAATGAAACCATCTTCTTGTGTTTGAAAGTCAGCCCCCAAGCATTTGCATTCTGGTGCAAAGACTGTGGAGATTGCGACTTTCCTGGCAGTGAGCCGTTTCAACGAAGGGTATTCATCAATTCTGAAGACCAAGACAACGATGGACGTCACCCTGGGACTCTATTAGACGCAGTTTGCCAAGCATTCGGACGACCACCGGATTCAAGCGACCGAAAACCGCTTGTCACCGGCCGTACGAGCGGCCCTGGAGCTGCGCAGTATGGCCCAGATCGAGCAGAACGCCCTCTATGAGGAAGAGGAAGGGCTAGTTTATGGACCCGGAATAACAGATTGAACGTAAGTTGCAAAGTATTGCATTTATATGTAGTCAAAACTTCAAACGCGTTTTCCTCGAAATGACTTTTTTTTTTTTTTTGTCGCACGGTATGGTAACTTCAAATCTACTGAACCGATTGGCATGATTCTTTGTTTCCGATGAAGCTAACTAAATTGTGTAGGAGTTGTACCACTTTTATTACGATCCAACAACTATAAATATTTTTACTTGACCGACAAAGTCGAAAAATCGATGAAAAAACCCTTTTTTTCAAAAGGCCGCCATTTTGTTTCCTATGGTCCAAGGAACTTAAGTGAGGTTCAACTCCTAAAGACTCTTATATTCTTCGCTAACGTCAGCTCAATGTTGATTTCAGACGAGCTGGCTGACCTGTGACATACCGCGCATGGAGGTCTACATCGAACTTTTGTTTCGTTCCGACGGCACTTTCGCCTTTTCTTTTCGACATTTTCGGTCTAAAAAAATCACATTTGTAGAGGAAATATCAGTGAACATTTTGACCAAATTTGACATTGATATCTATAACACATCCAGAGAAAAACATTCTGTAAGAACATGCTTTTTTCGGGCCAAAGATAATAAACCTCCCCTTAAGACTAGGATGAAAATTCATGTCAAATTCATCTGGATGGGTATGGATAAGGAGATTCAGGAGTTAATTCAAGAATGTAAGGCTTATAGCATTAGTAAAACGGCTGTGAATTCCCGGTAGGGTTTCTTGTCATCGGACATAGAATTAACGCCTCTGAGTAAAACTAATATTGATTACGTTGGTCCGAGATCAAAGGAGGGGATTGGTTCGCACTGGTGTGCTAGATGCATCTATGTGTTTTTGCTGGTTACTCCCAACAAGGAACGTTAATGTACCATCCACTATAAAATGTTTGAAGAGTATTTTCGGGAGTTTTGGTCTATGGAGGACTACTGTATTATCTCTGTGGCTTTCAGGAAATTTTGTTTTGAGATGGGAATAGCCCACAGCACCATTACACCTTATTATCCAAACCAGACATTCGCTGAGAGAAACTTGAGGGCGGCGCTCATCGCTTCCAGTGATGTTGACCACACGAAGTTGGGACACATACCATGCGCACAAGGAAACGTCAGTCAATCTTACTTTGCATTTAAACTGAATTCACCTCTCTCCAATCTGTGGGCTTTAAACGGTTTATTACTGGAGAGAACTGACGCTGCGCAAATTAGTGATACGTGGAAGAGCGCTAAGAAAAGTTTAAAGATTAGTTACCAAAGAGCCGGTCAGCGCTATAATGTATGAAGATGGGCCCCTGTCAAAAAGCCAGGGGACCAGATATTTGTTAAGAACTTCGGGACAATAAGCATGGATTCCAAGACAGTTACGGGGAAGTTGTTACCTCGCTTGAAGGGACCGGTTGAAATTGTGAAATTCAGCTCTCCCGTCGCCGTACTAGTGATGGACCCAAAAGAAGGATGTATCTATAGAGTTCACAATTTCTGAGACAAAGCTATATCGGAGCGGGGAAGGTCATTAATCATGAAATTGTCTTGTGTAGTAATTAATTTTTAAGAATGTTAGGACATTTGTACCTTTTTTTGGAAGTATAAAGTGGTGGCCAAAGGTGGTCGACATGACTTTAAGGCTGTTTGCTAGTTTTGTAGACCGATGTTACGTCCCACAGTCCTCAGAGCATTGGGGGAGGGGGGGGGGGGGGGAGGGATAAATCACTAGGTCCAGATGAAATAAGTGATCCCTCTGGCGGCTTATCATTAATAACGAAACAACAGGCGTGGCAAGAATATTGAGCTTGGTCAGAATGGTGGAAAACATGAAAACTACTGCTTCTTTGGGCAATACAATTTTACCTCCACTTGTAGCCCGCTTTCTTCTGACACGGCAACCAGTGACTTTTTCCTGCTTTCTCGCATGAAGAATCCATTGCATGGCAGACATTTCCAGAACGAAAAGGGGGATTTTCAAGTTGGAAAGTTTCCTGAACATCATAAATGCAAAGACCTGTAGCCAAGGTTCCCTCCAGTTGTTGGGGAAAAACGTATGGCATGGAAGGGTGGCTATGAAGAGGGGGACTGATACCAAGTTTGACGGTTGAAGCTCGATTTTACTTTTTTGAGGTGATAAAACTTAGCAACGAATCGGTAGCGTAGTTACGAATTTCTGCCAGCATTCGTGGCAATCTCTATCCGTTTATCTTGATTTAGAAATTCCATGGTTTCTTTAAATCGCTGCAGACGAATGCAAGGAAGGTCCCTTTGAAGAAGCCACAGCAGATAATCTTGTAAAGTTAAAGCTTTCTCCGAATCTAACGACTTTTTCATCGTTGCCTTTGATCTTGCTTTGGAAGAGATCTTGTACAGCGCAAAGTATGTGTATCCAGGAAGTCTGAGCCCATCCACGGACCTCTTGTAGCCATCCGCCCATGCTGAATGGTCAGTCTCCTCACTGGTTTGATGCGACATCCATCGACCACCCCTCACCTCTTCTGTGCAAATCTTTTCATATCTGATGTCTTAGCACATGCGCTATCATCCTGTCCCTTCTTGTAGTCAATGTATTCCACTTATCCCTTTCTTCACCGTTGCTACAGATATCATCTCCTGGTTTCATATATTTTAGGATACTGTCTGCAAACAGTGAAAACACATGAAGTATCAGTGCTGCGTCGTAATAAAAAATTGATTCGGAATACACGCGTAATAAAAGTTACACAAAAAACCATTACGCAAGGAGCAAATTCTACTTCAAACCATTAACAAAATTTTTATAATGAAAATAAAATTCAATGTAGATGTGGGTAAACGTCACCTGCAACGTAACAGTTAAGTAAGGAGCGAGTTGACTGCGTAGAACATCGCGAAAACTCAAATAACATCCCATTCAGTGGCCAAAGAAAACGCATCTGAAAAACTTTGGGGATCGAGAATTGACCGATACTGCCTAGAAATTTAGTTCTAAACGCTACTCAGGATAATTACTGTACTAGATTTTCATCACATCGACTATGAAGTCTGATAACGTCGCCAAACACATACAATTTCACTATCACACGTTTTGACTTTGGGAAAAGTGGCTGCCCAACAAATATTCAGATTCTTTGTAGAATCTATGAGTCCGGAGACACAGATTTTGGGAAAACTGTTTTACATATAAATCCTAGTACAGCAAGAGCAGGAAAGTGTGAGAACTACGGCACATCTAGATTAACAGCTCATGCATTCCAGATGCTGAAAAGAATAACATACAGAAAAATAGGAAAGGAACTTGGGGATCGGTTGGATGACGATCAGTTTGGCTTTAGAAAACGTTAGGGCACCAGAGAGGCAGTGCTGACGTTGCGCTTGATAATGAAATCAATGATTTTAAAAAATCAAGGTACCTTCGTACAAAAAGCGTTTAACATTGTAAAGTGGTGCAAGATGATTGAAATTCTCACGAACGTAAGTCTAAACTATGGGGAATGGAGGATATTCTAGACCATGTACAAAAACCTAGAGAGAAAACAAAAATGGGAGGTCAAGAACGGATTGCTCGAATTACAAAGGGCGTAAGGCAGGATATAGTGTTTCACTTTTACTGTTCACACTGTACTCTGAAGAAGCCATGATGAAAATGAAAGAAAGTTCTAAGAGTGAGGTTAAAAATCAGGGTGTAAGGATACCACATCATTCGCAGATGACTTTGTTATCCTCAGTAAAGAAGAAGAAGAATTGCAGGATTTGTCGAACGGAATGAAAGATGTAACGAACACGCGCTAAGTACTGAGAGTAAAACGAAGAAAGAAAACAGTGTATTATTCTTCAAGAATCAAGTTGTAATATCTCTTTATATTCGATGAATTATTCAGATACAATTCTACCCTTGAATGCCGTTTACTAATTTTCTATCTTCATACTCGCAGAATCCATGCGAAAAGTAGTTCATACAATAGCTATGCCACGAGCGCATATGTATTCTTTGTAGTACTCTCTCTGGTGGTTGTTAAAAAAAAAAAAAAAAAAAAGGGAGAGCTTCCGGGATTGTCTTCGTGCCGATTAGCCTGTGCTTGGTTTGGAAGAACTGTAATCTGATTATTGAGATTTATTACAGAAGATAACTGATATGAACTGTACGATTAAATGGAAATATATATAGATGGCTCCTTCAAGTAAATGGTGTGTATTTTAAATTTGAGAATTAATGATATTTATCGATATATTGCGTAGTTGTTAATCAGAAGGGACTTCCGAAAGACTGGATACGAACCTGCACTTAATAATCCAAGAGCTCCATTGCTTCTTCGGAAGGTTAAACTTCATCAAAGCCAAATATCCGCTTGATATGAGGTTTCCCGACTGATTATACAACGCTCACAAAATTACGAGGCATTTTATTTGTACAGATTAGCAGACTGCCGCAAAGCACAAGCCTGCAGAGAAGAAGAATCATCGCCTGATTTCATTCTAACAAGTAAAATTTCAGAATCATTTTGAGTGACTGAGCTATGACTGTATTTCCTATCATGAATGATTGATTGCTCGAACGAATTGAGAGCTACATAATTATATAGAAAGGAGGAAAAATTACAGTGGCGCCAGTGTGACAGGACTCTCTTGGATTGTTATATAATATATGTATTTTTTGTTTCATGAAAACCAACGAGAACGAGAGGTAACTAATCTGAAGAGAGATTCGGTGCCCATAGTAAAAGATTGCTGATACCAAGAAACGATTTCAACTATTGGACAACACCGAGACTACAGAACAAGGCCAGAGAAATCTAATTTGTTTTCATCCTGTAGTTAAAATAGTTTGAAATCAATTTAGAAAGAACTTTTTTCCAGATAGTAGTTAGATTGTAGAACTGTATATTGTGTGATTTTCGTATCTGAGCAGTGAACTTTATACCATCTGTGAAGTAATTAGAAAGTTAAGTGTGTCTACGACAGTAAATTTGAAACTGTATTTAGTGACTGGAACCTGATATTGACAGTTATTTAATGGTATTGACTAGAGCGGCATTTAAAATGTCATTGAGTCAGCAACGAGACGTGCAACAGCCTTCAGCTGTTTGCACAGAAGCAGAGGCCACGGATAGTAATTCTGAGACTGTTGTGGCTAGCGGTAGCAATATAAATAATCCCGCTGGTTCAGAAAACATTCATACAACAGCTGATCAGACTGTTGTTGACACATTAGTTGTTATTATGCAACAGTTGTCTCTATTAGCCGAAGGCCAAGCGGAGGTGAAACGAGACTTATCCGTTATACAAAATGAATTCAAAAATCAACTAGCCGAAAATGAAACAGAATTACAAAATCAGTTAAGAGCAACCTTTACCGAATTAGATCAGAGATTAAATACCCAGACACAGGAAATAAAGGAACAGGCAGAAAGGACCGAACAGAATCTTATTGCTCGAATTGAGCAGGTCCGCCAACAATGCCAAGAAAACAATAGTACATTAAAAGCGGAACTAACCGAATATGTATCCGTCAAAATTGACACGATACAAAAACAAGTAGAACTGTTTCCTCAAGTAATACAAGCTCAAGAGGACATACAGTGTTCCGTAGCTATGATACCAGAAATAACAGAATCCCAAGATAATCTAAAGAAGCAATTTGACGAAGTGAAGGAAAAACAGGAGACAGTGGAACATAGAATGAATGTACTTGCGGGAAAGTTTTCAGAAATGACATTAGAGCGGCAAAATTCTCCTTCGGAAACCATAGAAGAAACTGTGAAAGTAGCTTTACAGTCCATTTCAGAGAGCTCCGAGGATAATTTTTTTAACAAAGGGTTAAAGGAAGTTCGAGAACAACTTGGCGAAGATTTCTCGCGTTGGAAAGAAAATATCGAAAGATCACTAAATCTCTCGCAGGAGGATTTAGAAACACCGAGAAGTAGGAAACAAAACTCTCAATCTGTGCGTGACATTCCGTCCACGTCAAGATCCGATGTAGACAGAACTGGAACGTCACAGGTAAGATTCGATATAACGGATAGCCACAGGGAAAAGTACGAACAGGATGATTTTTGGAATCGTAGTATCGTTGAGGAGAAGATGATTAAACAGAGACAATTTCAAATCTTTAACCCTGACAAAAAGAATGTTCATCCTGTAGTCTTTATTCGAAGTTTCAATGGTCTATTTCCACGATCTTGGACAGAATGGCAAAAGATTAGTTTTGTATCTGGATATATACAAGGAACAGGAGCATTGTGGGCATCCGAACAAACATCTTCTTGTAAATGTTACAAAGAATTTGAGCAGGCTTTTCTAGCAAAATATTGGTCTGCTGGAATACAAGAAAGACTTAGGCAGGAAGTATTATATCCTGAACCTTTCTCGTTTTCTAGAGGATCTCTAAAGAGATATTTTGAGAAATACATTAATAAATCTTTGTATTGGGATGTACCGATTCCTTTGCCGGATATACTTAGACTACTCAAGTCCAGACTACCCACCAGTATAAGGAATCAGCTGTTATATACAAATGATAAGGATATAGACTCATTTATTACTACGCTTGATCGTATTGATATAATTGAGGAGGACAATAAAAGGGCAAGAGAAATGTCATATCAAAGAGGAGTAACAGAAGCGAATCCGAGCTGCAACTCGAATGGGAATGGCAGTAATGGTAGCAGTAACAATAATCATAACCAACTACACTCTCCGAGGAGACTTAGAAATGGACAAAATGCAAACAATAATTATTACCATAATGGAAACTTTAGTAATGGTGCAGCGAGGGGCTATTTTAGGAACAGTAGGAATTTTAATCGATATGATCCAATGTATGGCAACACAGGACAGTTCTACCAACACCAGCAGAACAACAACAATAATTACACAAACCAAGCAAGACAATATAGACCGAATTCACCACAACAACCGATAATCACTGAAGTAGCTGAAGAGATAAATACCAATCGGACCAATAATCAGTCAAACTAAACATGACCGCATCGTGCCCCGGAGGAGCGGCCAGGGGATCTGTTAGGGGCGAAACAGTAAAATTACAATTGTTAAGATATAATGATGGTGAGCTGTTGACTGAAGAGTTAACAAATGATTTAATGACTTGTCATAATGACAGATCGAGTGTTCCGGTATCGGAAGTATTTGTTGAAATAGAGGAAGTTCCAACGAATGTGATATTGGACACCGCCGCTTCCGCCAATGTCATCTCAGGCGCTCTTTTTCGGAGAAATATTAGGAAGGAGAAGGTACCAATTTTGCCACTACAGAACTGCAAAATCATCGGAGCTGTTGGAGCACGCTCTCCCAATGTCAAAATACAAATACAATTAGAGATGAAAATGGGAAATGTAGCAATAAAATGCACGTTCCTTGTAGTGGAGAAGTTATTAGTGGACTGTATTCTTGGTATTGGGAGTATGCAGGAGTACGATTGTCAGATAGATTTTTTGGAAGGAATAGTTAAATTTAGATTAAATGGAGAAGAGAGAGCACTGGATTTAAATAGAAAGGAAACGGTGCATGAGAAATATTGTCGCGGTGCCATAATTCAATTAATTGACACTACAAACGGTCGTTGGAAGGAGCTTTCAAAGGATTTGATACAACAGGAGGACTTTAACCAAACAACAATGATAAAAGCTAGTGAATCAAATCAGCTTACCGGAGAACAAAGGCAGCAGCTTCATTATTTGTTAGAGGTATATGAAGAGATTTTTGATGAGAAACCAGGAATTATTAAAGGGTATATTTGTCGCCTACAAGTGAAGCCACATCAGACTTACTGTTACAAGCACTATCCGATCCCCTGGCGTTTAAAACAATCCGATCAAAGGGAGATAAATAGAATGTTAGGATGGAACTTGATTGAGCCATCAACTAGTCCATATTGTTCTCCGCTCTTAGTCGTTCCTAAACCTGGAGGCAACGGAAGAAAAGTATGAAGACCAGAATTTAAAATGGGAGGAAAAGATTCGACGCGCACTTGTCAGTTTAACTAAAAAGGCAATACAACGGAAATTGACATACGATAAACGGATTCACCGGATTCAGACGTTTCATCTTGGAGAAAAGGTTTTATTGAGGCGACACATCCATTCCTCGAAACTGATGAAGAACGTAAAGAAATGGAATCTTATTTATACCGGACCATATGTTATTGTAAATATACCAAATCCTGGATCATACTTGTTGGCATATCCCGAATCGAAAAGGATAAGGGGATTATTCCCGCATAATCATATTAAGAAATTTAGTGAAGGATCGTAGATCTGTGATACCAAATATGGAGAAGAATTTAGTGTGGAATTTGACTATGAGTCGAATGTGTATATAAATATCAAGAAGTTTATGTTGTCTAGAGGTTAAGAGACAATGAGACTACTCCTGTGCTAGGTTAAGAGACAGTGAGATTACTCCTGTGATAGGTTAAGAGACAGTGAGATTACTCCTGTGATAGGTTAAGAGACAGTGAGATTACTCCTGTGATAGTTTAGCACAAAATTTTTAAGATAGGTAGAAGAATTTGTTAATTACTAGTGTTTGAAAGTGTGGACTATGAGCAGAAGCCACAGTGATATACAATGAAAGTGCATCTACATTTCCTCAAGACACGGCGCTTATGTGAGAATTGCGTGTGAAACTTGAACAGTGTGGGATATGTAGGTAAATACGCTGTGTGTATGATGTGCACTGTTCGTGCAAGAAAATAAATGAACTGTGAAATGAAGCAACAGTCGATAATGTCACTGTTGCAAACAATTGAAGAACCTATCTGGTTGTGCGAGAGAAAATTATTATAATTTTTAGATTTTTTATTATGCCTTCTCTACCAGGAGAATTAATTTAAGAATATTAATTAACATTTTAAGAATAGCAGTTTGTGTGTTTCATATTATGGACATAATTGTTGAAATATATTTCCATAAATGTTCATGAGAGGATGAAGAAGATTCTGCGATTGGATGATTTGTCAAATGAACATACGTCATCATTAATGATATTTATTTGCAAGTGGATCTATAAATCAATTAATTATAAGAATAATGAAAATTTTTCAAATTATTCCTTTTGTGGAGTCAGTGTCATATGCCTATGTTTAAAATTTTTCATCAGGAGTAAACTTAAATTTTATCCTTAATTTCGTAATTGAAAGCAAACCTCGGACAGATTCAATGCTCTACTTCCACCTGCACTATAACAAAACGAAGATTTGATTAAAAATTTTTTTGAGAGGAATACATTCGATATGAGCTACAACAAAATTTAAATGCCCACGGTCTATATGGCAATGTTTTGGACAATCAGCAGTTGTAATGCAAAACAACTTTGGTATTGAGGACTACAAAAAAAAAAAAAAAATCGCGATTGTCAGGACTGATGGATGTTCCAGTCTAGTACAGATGGAAGAATGTAGGGATCCACTCCGATTTTGAGTTCAACGATGAAATATGGACTTCGTTGCCTTAATCAACTCTCTTCCAGGGATTTATTCAGTCAGAACCTTTTTTTATTCCACTTTAAACCTGTTTCATGTTCACGTACCTGACCATCTGTTCCTGAGATCATCTTCCTGTTTCTACGGCACGTTACCAGCTTGTATCCTGTACCATAAGCCATCACCTGTCCTCCGTGCCGCGTCCACCAAATGCTGTACGACGCCTACCCGGTGTCCGTACCCAGTGTTCCTGTTCCATCGACTTCACAACGAGATCGCCGGCTACATCGTCGAAAGAAGAATTTTGAAATTTTTTTTTGAGCAATACTGTAAAACTTTTTTTGGCTATGAGGCACTTTTCCTTCGATCTAATTTATAGAGCTTCTATATATTTCAAAATTACTGGATTTAGGCTTTCCTATCTTCTTTAATACCTGAGCTGGGGTCTATTCTTCCGGGTTTTCCAGGGTTTCCCTGTGAAGGCCAGTTCCCAAATGGGTAGACCTTTTTCGTAATTACACCAATCTACATCTTCCCTGGTTATGTACTCGGGATGCGGGTATACCCCGGTACATGTAAAAGCTACAGCTTAGGTATTCTCGTAACTTATTGTCTTAACATGTTACCCATACTCTCTATAGTAAAATTCTAGTAATTCAAAATATTCCTCTTGAATAAACAACTCAACAAATTTTTTCTGTTAGCTCGCAAAGTGTATTATCATTAACTTTGCTCGCTGCGAGGGGCAATTGTAATATCTCTTTATATTCGATGAATTATTCAGATACAATTCTACCCTTGAATGCCGTTTACTAATTTTCTATCTTCATACTCGCAGAATCCATGCGAAAAGTAGTTCATACAATAGCTATGCCACGAGCGCATATGTATTCTTTGTAGTACTCTCTCTGGTGGTTGTTAAAAAAAAAAAAAAAAAAAAGGGAGAGCTTCCGGGATTGTCTTCGTGCCGATTAGCCTGTGCTTGGTTTGGAAGAACTGTAATCTGATTATTGAGATTTATTACAGAAGATAACTGATATGAACTGTACGATTAAATGGAAATATATATAGATGGCTCCTTCAAGTAAATGGTGTGTATTTTAAATTTGAGAATTAATGATATTTATCGATATATTGCGTAGTTGTTAATCAGAAGGGACTTCCGAAAGACTGGATACGAACCTGCACTTAATAATCCAAGAGCTCCATTGCTTCTTCGGAAGGTTAAACTTCATCAAAGCCAAATATCCGCTTGATATGAGGTTTCCCGACTGATTATACAACGCTCACAAAATTACGAGGCATTTTATTTGTACAGATTAGCAGACTGCCGCAAAGCACAAGCCTGCAGAGAAGAAGAATCATCGCCTGATTTCATTCTAACAAGTAAAATTTCAGAATCATTTTGAGTGACTGAGCTATGACTGTATTTCCTATCATGAATGATTGATTGCTCGAACGAATTGAGAGCTACAGAATTACGTAGAAAAGAAGGAAAAATTACAAAGTTTGCTGAGATCACTAATAATCATTTTTATTACTGTACTGTTTTGACAATAAAAGTAGCAAAAAGAATTGCTAGCGATCTTGGAAATCATTTCTTCAAGAATAATATAACCTTTAAATCGCCACCAGCGATTGATGCAGTTACAAACATATATAAAGACGAATGTAATGAGCTCTATCACAAATGAGACTAGTGAAAATCCTAACATAAAAATCGATGATCACGAAATAGTTAAACAATTATGCCACATTAGACGCAAAACAAGCCATGCTGGACGGAGCAAGAAGCATACAAAAAGCAGGACTAACCCAGCCAAAGAGAGCATTCCTGGCCAAAAGAAGTCTACTGGTACGCCTGGGACTGAGGAAGAAATTTTTGAGAATGTACATTTTGAACACAGCATTCTATTCGGGGTGAAACAAGAACAGTCGGAAAAACTTAAGAGAATTGAAGTGTTCCAGGTGTGTTACTATAAATGAATCTTGAAAGTTAGGTTGACTGGTAAGTTAAGGAATGTGGCAATACTCCAAAGAAACGGCGTAAGAAGACTGATGACACTTCAGTAAAGTTCCTGAAAACCGATTTCTCCTAAAAAGATTAACCACTTTCTTTCACTTCATAATCCATTTTCTTTCCGCAATAGTGATTTAGTCACAAATCATGAACCGATTTATTGTTGTCATAGATTTTTGTGATTTTCGTTTGTTTCATAGCCATTGCATTGCAAAACTGTTGTCTCGTAGCCCGGTAATATGAATTTTAAGTCATAGCTGTAAAGTTACACTCGATTTCGGTTTCATATTACCGTATGTGTTTATAATGTTTCCACACACATCTGCTGTAAATTCAAGTGGAATTAGTACAGGGGCAGAAGCTATTAGCGAGGTGCCAATGAAAATTAAAAATAAAAAAATTCCTCATCAGAAAGCCTTTAGAAAATCCTGTATGCTTGTTGTGCAGTCTGTAAATATTTGCGAAAGAAAACCTGCTGTACAACGTGAGTTAGACGTAAAATGTTTAACTGCCAGACTGGTATTCGGCGATAGAGCCCTTCATCAGTGGCATCTGATACAGAGGACAAACAAACGATGTATACAAACCGATATCGAAAACATATGTTTCCAGAAAGCCACAGCACATCTCCTAGTACCCATTATCTCCCTCATCTTCAGTTACTGCCTGACAAATGAGACCAAACCGACCAGCTGGAAGACAAGTAAGACAATCGTGATACAAAAACCCGACAAACCAAAGACTGACCCGCGCTCCTACAGGCCCATATCTCTGCTCGACATCGTACAAAGACAGATGAACGATTACTAACCGACCGTCCAGAGACATACATGTAACTCAAAGACCTCCTCCCACTGACACAGTCAGGCTTCCGACATAACTACGCTCTGATTAAAATGACTAATGGAATCGCAAAGGGATGCAGTAAAGCTAACTGCACGCTCGCAGACTTTTTAGACGTAGAACATGCATTTGACAAGCTCTGGCACGTCGCACTACTACACAAGCTAACATAAATGGGCCTCCCGAACGAAGTTGTACGTCTAATATGGTCACACATTTCAAACTGATGAGCAAGATACACATCTCCAGTGCAACATACCATGAATTCACACCACAGGCAGGAGTACCACAAGGTGACATCCTTTCGCCGCTACTATACGCGCTGTATACCGCTGACATACCCACTGTAGCAACTCCCTCAGAGACGGTAGGAATTTGTGCTGACGACATTGTATACTGTTGCACAGACATTAAAACAGCCACTATACGACGGAAGATAACGACTTACCTACAATGACTTGAAGACTGGATGGCTAGGTGGAGAATTCGGGCAAACCCATCCAAGACCCAAACAGTCCTGTTCAGACTTGGTGTCTTCCTGGACAAACACCTGAACTGGGGAACGCACCCAACATACCTACTCGACAGGACCAGGAAAAGACAAAACGTAATAAAACAGGTTCAAGGACGACTATAGGAATGTGGCGACCAAACAGTGACAAACACATACAACAGGTAATAGAGTAATAGATTATGCCGCAGTCCGCTTTGGAGGTATATAAAATGAATAGCAGAAAGAATATTTCGACCGAAAGATGACTTCTACGACGCATTACCAAACACCCAAGGCTTACTCCCAGAAATGAGGTACATGACAAAACGGGAGTGGAACCTCCCAAATCCGACTAGCCATACTAAGAGTCAAATGCAGAAGACACGTTCTCACAAACTGACCAGACATGGAAGAAATCCTGACAATAAGACCACGACTAACCAGGCGGAAAGCATGCAGCCAGCACATACAGTAACCCACAACACCACCGAAGTGTATCCTGCACCTAGCCTCCATAATGATACCTCGAAAAAGAAAGGTACCAATAGCCCATCCCCATCTACAAATGGTTCAAATGGCTCTGAGCACTATGGGACGTAACATCTGTGGTCATCAGTCGCCTAGAACTTAGAACTACTTAAACCTAACTAACCTAAGGACATCACACACATCCATGCCCGAGGCAGGATTCGAACCAGCGACCGTAGCAGTCGCGCGGTTCCGGCCTGAGCGCCTAGAACCGCTAGACCACCGCGGCCGGCTCCCCATCTACATTAAAGACAGAACGAATAATAACACACTAATACATACACTCACATTCACACCACTCTGTCTGTCTGTCTGTCTGTCTCTCTCTCTCTCTCTCACACACCAAGCACACTAGATTTTAACACACTAGAACTAAGATAGCTATAAAACCAAGAGTAGACTTGTAAGTACATCAACACCGTTCTTGACCCACAGTAACAATTAGCTAAGCTTACTGGAAACCGTCCTCACCTAATTGACATCACTAACTATAGATTGTAATAAACCACTGTATGAGCGTCCAAGATTGTACCACCTATTGTGACACCAAAGATGCCTGTACTGATGCTCCTTAATGACACCGAATATCTGTTTAAATGTACTCATTTCTTACACACATTTACTCTATTCAATTAAGTTACTCCATTTTATTTTTAGAAGTATTTTATTCAACTGAAGCGTGTCACGTTTATATATGTTACCATAATGACATTGTAGTCCGTAAAATATTTGTAATATTAACAACATGTTACATACAAATGTTTAATATAATTCCTTTTGTTATAAAATGTCAAATGCAAATGAATTTTAAATTTTTGTCTTGATATATTGAATAACAGTACATTATAAATTTTTTGCAGCATGACTAACTGCACTCATGCAAAATCACTTGCCTCCCTCAGGGTGGTGAATGAAAACTATTAAAAAAAAATCAAAACTGCCTTCGGAAATGTACCTGAAAAGGGAAGGTGTCCAAGCTGATGGAATACTTCTCGTCGGCTTTGCCCTCTGAATCAACTGACCAACACTCGGAAGACCATCTAGGCAGTGCCACTGAGGGTGGCATCTCCGGGAATGATATCTCCCGCCACACCGGCACTTAAGACAAATCATAACGATTGAACGGTCACATGGCCATTCTACAAGACGACTACAGGGCTAGTAGAGCCATCGCCTTTCTACATTCGGTGTACTGGTGATGACTGGACGAGTTCCTACATTCGCTAGGAGGCGCTACTGAGTACATCAAAGTGCTTTGATAACAACACTTTGCTGGAGGTCCGAATGGAATCCTTGTCTGTCCATGAGGCCCTCAAGCCTGCACTCTACAATCGACGCAGAAGATGAAGATGATGACAACCAAGGTGCTCCTTGGGGGCTGCCTTGGATTTATACCAAAAACGTGGTCCACAAGGGACTGGTGGAAGCTGAATTCGGGGAAGTGGCTGTCAAGCTACTCGTACATAACGAAACAAATAGGAAGAAGGAACCGCTCTTCATCATAGCTGTGTACACGACTGTGAACCAGCGGTGCAGTAAGGAAGCTGAGGAAATCTATGAACTTAAAAGGTCCTGGGCTCCAGCGTGGAGACGGAGCATGTCACAGTGAGACTCGACACGAAGCCACAATGCTTGAAGTGCCAAGAGGAGCTCCATGTGGCAAAATGTTATCGCAATGAAGCACTCTGCGCCAAGTGTGCTGGCAGTCACGCCAGCTGAGAATGCACTCTGAGGAAAGAATGGACCGACATGTGCCCGCTGCGGCAGACCGCATGTTGAGAAATGGCGTGGCTGCAAGGTCTTCTCGCACCGCAGCATCAAGAAGACGAACCAGATGAACTCGGAACGAGGAGAGGCGATCCGGCAGCGTTCTCACCTCCCGCGAGCCCGTCGGCCCCCACCACCAATGAGAATGATTGTTTCTAGAGGGGATAGGGGGAAGACGGCTGCGGGCTGGAGAGCAGAAGCAGTCTTCGCCGGCCCTCCGAGGAGAGGAAGTCGACGCAGCGCAGAAGGCGGCGCAACAACGCCTGGCGTGGAGGACCACTGGTGTGCCATGGTCAACGCCGCCCTGGAAGAGTCCAGATTCAGGGTAACGTGCCACGCAGAGATGGAGGCTGCACACCTCCTGCTGCGAGAGACACACCATTGGCGACTAAAAACATAGTCGCGAGCGGCGCAGTCTGTGGAGTGCACCACCACAGCGCTATCATCACGGTCTGAGGACCAGCCAGGACCAGGAAAGAAGACACAGACGATCCACACGTCGGAGCAAAAGCCCCGTCCGATGAATATGGTCGCCAACGGACCTCTCCGAGGTAGCTAAGTCTGAGGAGAGCCGTTAACGTCCAGAGCAGCTCGACAAAGGCGTGCAGACCACCTCAGTCACCTACGAAAGTAGGCAGGTGACTATCGAAGAGAGGACCAAATACGAAGATAATTTTCAGGGACGGTTGGACAGCAGGTCCTACTGCAGAAGGTGAGCAGAAGACCAAAAGGTGGAAACACCAACAGTAATGGCCAGGGTTTTCGGAAGTTTACCCGCGGCTGTAAGTCGAATTACACAACTGCGTCTTGCAGCAACTCCTACACTCCCAAGTGGGAGACAGTAGTAAATGTTCCCTCCACCAAATACCCCTTCTTGGGATGACTGCTACCACAGTAAGATGCAAAACAGAATGATCTTAGTTTAATTCATTGGCCTATTAAGTGCGAATACGCATGCTCTACCAAGGCCAGACTTTGTCCATAAGAGGAACAAATGAAATATGAAAGAAAAAAAAACAGAACTGGCACTTGCAACACCTCCTACAGTCCCCATTGGGAGACATTAATCCCCCCCCTCCTCCCCCGCACACACACACACACACACACACACACACACACACACACACACACACCTCCTGTCAACGTCTCCCCGCCACCCTCTTCATAAACCAACACAGTACATTTTGCAGACAGTGAAATAAATAAACATAAACTTAGCGTGTCCCCCTTGACAGAGAGGTTAATAAATACTACCACTAGCACGCTCTACTAGAATAGGCCGCTCCTTCTCCCTTCAGGGAGAAGAGAATTGAAATGTGCTAAAAAGAAAACAATACAAGAATACTTTTTTCTTTTTCCTTCTGTTCAGCCTGAGCCAGCGAGGCGAGTGCTTCGTCCCTGCAGCCTGCTACGCTTGTAAGGCTGACAGGGAGCTCTGAACGCTTGATTGTGCTGTGGAAAACGTGAAGAGCGGATTGTCGCTTATCGTTTTCACGACACAACGAACATTTACTCTGTTCCGCACCGCAGCTATGTCAGACAAGGTGGAGAGATGATGACTGACGCAGTGGAGTGGGAGTTCGTTCCTGCAGATGATAGAGACTGCCGATCGACAGACGACAGAAAACTATCGTACATCCGTCCGTCACCTACAAAACAAATGCAGAGGTACAGGTTGGACATAGGTGTACGATGACGTAGTTAGCTGCTGCAGAAACGAGGCCGGCATCGCGTCTGTCGACTCTGAAGCTACAATCGTGCTGCAGTCGGAGAATATAGCCGAACACAGTGCACTCAACAGCACTGTTGCCGTCACATCGTGGAGACGCCTGAGATGAAGAAGACACCGCCAAAGACGCGCGGCAACACAACCAAGGCGTTCCTCCGCGAGTTGTCCTTGATATGTGACTAGGCGACAGTCGAGAAACGACTACTGTGTGCTGGTTCTGGGAACGTAGCAGTCAAGCTGCACAGCCGGCTGCTCGAAAAATGGTTCAAATGGCTCTGAGCACTATGGGACTTAACATCTGAGGTCAACAGTCCCCTAGACTTAGAACTACTTAAGCCTAACTAACCTAAGGACATCACATACATCCGAGGCAGGATTTGAACCTGCAACTGTACCGGTTGCGTGGTCCCAGACTCAAGCGCCTAGAATCGCTGTGCCACAGCGACCGGCCCGGCTGCTCGGCGCAGAGTCAAGGCAGTCTGTGCTGGCAACCGTGAGGGACAAGTGGCAGTAGACGGCGCATCAGCTAGAGGGAAGGAAGACAACTGACGCACCAGCAGGGACGCCGCCCTATAAAAAGCCGAATCCCGCTTTAGGGTGGCACCTCATGCCGCTGTGGAGGGTGGCTGTCCCCTATTGAGCGAGACATACCACAATCGACCGGAAATGGAGTCGCAAGCGTGTCAAACCAGCGCACGCCCCTCGTCACGTCGTCCTGCTAAACGGAGGGCCACCTAGAACAACCAGAGACGCACAAAACACCGGACGTCCTCGAGGAACATCCAGAAATGTCAACAATAGTAGTGCTGACGTTCGACGTGCACAACAGATTCAACGTCCTGATGAACCTTCACGAGTTGGAGGAATTCAATCGAAAATACGTTTATACGTTAAGGTGGCGACACTAGCTGGGAGCTCCAACGTTAGGCGGGTGATGGAGCCCCTTAGGGAAATAGCGGAAAGGTCGGGGAAGAAGGCCGGTGTTCACTCTGTCTGCTTGCCGGGGGGTCTCATCCGAGATGTGGAGGAGGCCCTGCCGGCGGCGATAGAGAGCATGGGGTGCACCCGACTGCAAATTGTTGCTCATGTCGGCATCAATGACTCCTGCCGTCTGGGGTCAGAGGTCATCCTCAGTTTGTACAGGCGGTTGGCAGAAATGGTGAAGGCGGAAATCCTCGCTCGCGGGGTGGAATCAGAGCTAACTATTTGTAGTATCGTTCCCAGAACCGATCGCGGTCCTCTGGTTTGGAGTCAAGTGGAAGGCTTAAACCAGAGGCTCAGACGATTCTGCGGAGATCTGGGGTGCAAATTTCTCGACCTTCGCTATCGGGTGGAGAAATGTAGGGTCCCCCTGAATAGGTCAGGTGTGCACTACACGCCGGAAGCGGCTACAAGGGTAGCGGAGTACGTGTGGAGTGCACATGTGGATTTTTTAGGTTAGAGAATTCCCTCCCTAGGCCCGACAAGACGCCTCCTGAGACGCGGCAAGGTAGGAGTAGGAAAAATGCAACAGGGAATAACAATATTAATGTGCTAACAGTAAACTGCAGGAGCGTCTATAGTAAGGTCCCAGAACTGCTCTCATTAATAAACGGTCACACTGCTAATATAGTACTAGGGACAGAAAGTTGGCTGAAACCAGACGTAAACAGTAATGAAATCCTAAACTCAGATTGGAATGTATACCGCAGAAACAGGCTGGACAGTGAAGGGGGAGGCGTGTTTATAGCGATAGGAAGTGCAATAGTATCGAAGGAAATTGATGGAGATACGAAATGTGAAATAATTTGGGTGAAGGTCACCGTTAAAGGAGGCTCAAACATGGTAATTGGATGTCTCTATAGACCCCCTGGCTCAGCAGCTGTTGTGGCTGAGCACCTGAAGGATAATTTGGAAAATATTTCGTGTAGATTTCTCCACCATGTTACAGTTCTGGGTGGAGATTTTAATTTGCCGGATATAGACTGGGAGACTCAAACGTTTCGTAACGGGTGGCAGGAACAAATACCTTGAGCAGTTAAACAGAGAACCGACTCGTGGCGATAACATATCAGACCTTCCGGTGACAAACAGACCAGAACTATCTGAAACAGTTAACGCAGAACAGGGAATCAGCGATCATAAAGCGGTTACTGCATCGATGATTTCAGCCGTATATAGAAATATTAAAAAAGGTAGGAAGATTTTTCTGTTTAGCAAAAGTGACAAAAAGCAGATTACAGAGTACCTGACGGCTCAACACAAAAGTTTTGTCTGAAGTACAGATAGTGTTGAGGATCAGTGGACAAAGTTCAAAACCAGCGTAAAATATGCGTTAGATGAGTATGTGCCAAGCAAGATCGTAAGAGATGGAAAAGAGCCACCGTGGTACAACAACCAAGTTAGAAAACTGCTGCGGAAGCAAAGAGAACTTCACAGCAAACATAAACATAGCCAAAGCCTTGCAGACAAACAAAAATTACGCGAAGCGAAATGTACTGCGAGGAGGGCTATGCGAGAGGCGTTCAATGAATTCGAAAGTAAAGTTCTATGTACTGACTTGGCAGAAAATACTAAGAAATTTTGGTCTTATGTCAAAGCGGTAGGTGGATCAAAGCAAAATGTTCAGACACTCTGTGACCAAAATGGTACTGAAACAGAGGATGACAGACTAAAGGCCGAAATACTAAATATCTTTTTCCGAGGCTGTTTCACAGAGGAAGACTGCACTGTAGTTCCTTCCCTACATTGTCGCACAGATGACAAAATGGTGGATATCGAAATAGACGACAGAGGGACAGAGAAACAATTAAAATCGCTCAAAAGAGAAAAGGCCGCTGGACCTGATGGGATACCAGTTCGATTTTACAGAGAGTACGCGAAGGAACTTTCCCCCCTTCTTGCAGCGGTGTACCGTAGGTCTCTAGAAGAGCGTAGCGTTCCAAAGGATTGGAAAAGGGCACAGGTCATCCCCATTTTCAATGAGGGACGTCGAACAGATGTGCAGAACTATAGACCTATAAGTATAACGTCGATCAATTGTAGAATTCTGGAACACGTATTATGTTCGAGTATAATGACTTTTCTGGAGACTAGAAATCTACTCTGTAAGAATCAGCATGGGTTTCGAAAAAGACGGTCGTGTGAAACCCAGCTCGCGATATTCGTCCACGAGACTCAGAGGGCCATAGACACGGGTTCACAGGTAGATGCCGTGTTTCTTGACTTCCGCAAGGCGTTCGATACAGTTCCCCACAGTCGTTTAATGAACAAAGTAAGAGCATATTGACTATCAGACCAATTGTGTGATTGGATCGAAGAGTTCCTAGATAACAGAACGCAGCATGTCATTCTCAATGGAGAGAAGTCTTCCGAAGTAAGAGTGATTTCAGGTGTGCCGCAGGGGAGTGTCATAAGACCGTTGCTATTCACAATATACATAAATGACCTTGTGGATGACATCGGAAGTTCACTGAGGCTTTTTGCAGACGATGCTGTGGTGTATCGAGAGGTTGTAACATTGGAAAATTGTACTGAAATGCAGGAGGATCTGCAGCGAATTGACGCATGGTGCAGGGAATGGCAACTCAATCTCAATGGGGCAAGTGTAATGTGCTGCGAATACATAGAAAGATAGATTCCTTATCATTTAGCTACAAAATAGCAGGTCAGCAACTGGAAGCAGTTAATTCCACAAATTATCTGGGAGTACGCATTAGGAGTGATTTAAAATAGAATGATCATATAAAGTTGATCGTCTGTAAAGCAGATGCCAGACTGAGATTCATTGGAAGAATCCTAAGGAAATGCAATCCGAAAACAAAGGAACTAGGCTACAGTACGCTTGTTCGCCCACTGCTTGAATACTTCTCAGCAGTGTGGGATCCGTACCAGATAGGGTTGATAGAAGAGATAGAGAAGATCCAACGGAGAGCACCGCGCATCGTTACAGGATCATTTAGTAATCGCGAAAGCGTTACGGAGATGATAGATAAACTCCACTGGAAGACTCTGCAGGAGAAACATTCAGTAGCTCGGTACGGGCTTTTGTTAAAGTTTCGAGAACATACCTTCACCGAAGAGTCAAGCAGTATATTGCTCCCTCCTACGTATATCTCGCAAAGAAACCATGAGGATAAAATCAGAGAGATTAGAGCCCACATAGAAGCATACCGATAATCCTTCTTTCCACGAACAATACGAGACTGGAATAGAAGGGAGAACCGATAGAGGTACTCAGGGTACCCTCCGCCACACACCTTCAGGTGGCTTGTGGAGTATGGATGTAGATGTAGATGTAGCAGCTCTAGCCTGGGTTTTCGGAGGTTTGACCTTGGCGGTAAGGCGAATACCAGAGATGTCCCCAAAATGCTCTCCGCAAAATTTCTGATTAAAGGATATTCTCTGCCAGCCAGTCCACTCTCCTATCTTGTAATGAACAGTGACCCAGAAGAACAAACTCAGTACAAGGCCGAAAAGAGTCAGAAATGTCAACTCGGACCCGCATCTCGTGGTCGTGCGGTAGCGTTCTCGCTTTCCCACGCCCTGGTTCCCGGGTTCGATTCCCGGCGGGGTCAGGGATTTTCTCTGCCTCGTGATGGCTGAGTGTTGTGTGCTGTCCTTAGGTTAGTTAGGTTTAAGTAGTTCTAAGTTTTAGGGGACTGATGACCATAGATGTTAAGTCCCATAGTGCTCAGAGCCATTTGAACCATTTTTTTGTCAACTCGGCCCGCCCCTCCATCTCAGATTTGGGAATGAAAGTTTCTTTTTATTTATTTTCCCTTTTTTTTTTAACGCAAACGCATCGTTGCACCAAAAAGGCAGTGGGACGATACGAACGGACAGTTAAACCACAGACAGGGATTCAGGTTCTGGAAGAGCTTCGAGGCGCTGTCAGGACACAGAAAACCGACGACCGCATTACTGATAAATGACGAACCAACAACATACAAAACGAAACAAGCGAAAGACTTCAAACAGGTACTACAGCAACATAAGAAATATGACGAAAATTTCAAACTACAAGTGGAAATACAGCTAGTACAGACTCTGGTCACCTCAACGATAGAAACAGATGAGCTTGCCCCACCTAATGAAATAACTGATACAGAAATTATTGATGGAAACCATTCAGAACGGAACTCAACCCCTAGACAAAACGACATAAAACGAATATATTTACATAAAACCCCAGTACTCACCCTTTGAGACCATACCGACCAGCTGGAAGATAAACAAGACAACGATGATAATAAAACCTGACAAATCTAAGGGTGACCCGAGCTACTGTAGGTCGATATCTCTGCTCGACGTCAAAGGAAAGACGAACGAAGACTAACCGACCGCCTAAATATAGATATAGAAATCAAAGATTTCCTCCCACTGACACAAACACGCTTCCGACAAAAGCGCTCCACCAGTGACCCGCTGATTAAACTGACTGACGGAATCACAAAGGGTTTCATTAGAGATTAAGACGTAGAATGTCTATTTGACAAGCTCTGGCACACAAGACTGTTACAAAATATGACACAAATTGGCCTCCTGAACAAAGTCGTACGTAATATTGGGATACATCTCAAATTTGATTTGTAAAGGTACATGCCTCCGGTGCAACATCCCAGAATTCACACCACAGGGTGGATTATCACAAGGGGGCAATCCTGTCCCTGGTACTGTATTCGCGTATACTACTGTCATACCCACTGCAACGTCTTCCTCATGGAGCATTCGGTGAAACCCAGCCAAGACCCAAACAATCCTGTCCAGACACAGATACCTGACCGACAAACAGCAGCACAACGACGACACAGATTTGTTACTCTATGCCAAACCACTGAAATTTAACGACGATGTTAGGTATCTTGGTGTGTTCGTAAACAAACAAATGAGCTGGAAAACGCACCTAAAATACCTGCTCGACAAGGCCAGGAAAAGAGTAAACCTAATATGACAGGTTCAAGGACAACTATACGGATGTTACGACCAATCAGCCATACACACATACAAGACGTACGCAAGGAATAGATATGCCGCAGCCCCCTTAGGAGGCATAAAAAGATAAAAAAAGGGTCAATAACCAAACGACCATTCTCGACCGGGGGGACGACACGAAACTCCAGAGTCCTACGCCCAGTATTGAAGTACACGACATTACCGAAGTGTAACTCCTCCAAACACGACCAACCAAACTAAGAGACAACTACGGAAGACACATTCTCACTAACCGTAGAGACATGAAAGATATCCTGACAAAAAGGCCACAACCAACCAGGTGACCCAAATCGAAATACATACAGCCAGTGTGTACAGGAGCCAACAACACCACTAAAGAGTACCCTGACCTTGGTCCCACAATGGAACCTATAACAAGAGATATACCAATACCGCCTCTTCTAGATCGAAAACCGAACAACTGCAAACACACTGACACACACCACAAAGAGGAAAACACACACTAGAACTGAATCACACTACTAAACCTATGCACATACACACTAATACACGACGCCTTTTATTCAGTCCTTTCTCAACTACAATACTTGAACCTTGAATCGGTGTCATTCTCATTTTCTGTCCAGCGATTGGGGTAGAGCGTCGAGGTCACTGAGCGCCGCGCAGCAATTGTCATCCCGCTGCCGGTAGTGCCTGCAGTGATCGTTGGTATCGATAGCATAGTGCGGTGTTCCACCACTGCCCAGGCTAGCTGTTTGGAGAGTCGTTCCTACACAGAAAAGTCGGTCTGTTGTGTGTGGACAGGTGGAGACATCGTGAGCGGCGCCACATAAGTCAATAGAAGGATACTTAGTGTTCGTGGAGGTTCCACGTCCTGCTGTGTAAGTTCTGTGATCCGACGCAGGTCGTACTCGGGACGTAGGTGACCTTCCTTCTTACATCTGGAACACTTTTTAGGCTGGACATCATAAATAATTGTGGCCCGGCAGCCTCCTATCCATTGAAGACGACATGTCTTAAATTGGGTCCTCTTTTCTTCCATATGTTTTTGTGCCATGCTTCAGGCCCAGAGCGCCACCAAGTCAGCTGCTGCTGCGAGTTCGAAGTTTAGTTTTAATGTGTGTTTAGTCTGCAGCACCAGACTGGCATGGTCAACCTCGACGTCACCAACATTTCCGTCTGCATAGCAGAAGTGGAGTCCTTGCATCATCTCTGAAGAACCTTGTGGCATATTGCATCATTAGTAAGTTTCACATAGACCATGTTACTAACGATCAAAAAGTGGATGCCGACGATGTCAGAAGCCGAGATCTTGGTATCTTCCTATAAAAAGCGCTCGACAGCCAGTGCTTCCCTCTACAAAGTCGTTCCGAAAAGCTAATTTCAATATCTATTTTCTGTATTGATTCGTCATGGTCTTGTCGCGCTATGGCGTCAAGTTAGTGTCGGACAGAGGAAGTAAACAAGATGAGTCTGCTCGCACTGCAGGCAGTAACACACAGCACGTCTGCTCCACTAGGCTGCTAACGCCGGACTGTCCATTCGATCACTGGGCCATTTTTAACTGATCAGCGCAGTCAAACACGTTACAATAATTGAAAACTACATTGAAAATGAAAGATGTACTGTATATGTGGCAGTCACTACATGACAGCTCAACGCGTTTCTTCATAACTTAAGCAGTCAACCTGAAAATCATCGGTTCTCAATGGCGATTGGCAAGAGACCATAAATTTCCTAGATCTAGCCATTGACATCTGTACACAAGCACATTGTTTCAAAATGTATAGAAAAAATACAACTACAGACACAATTTACGTGCAGTAGCATACAAACATGCAGCCTTCTATTCAATGGTGCATGGCCTCATGTGTTCACATGTCCAAGGAAAATTTTAAAGCAGAGTTAAACACAATAAAATTTATTGCCTCAACTGCCCTGATTGACTCCAGGTTGCACTGGAAACGGGAACTGAAAATAATGCATGTCCTCTATGCTCCTTCTGCTGCTGCATTCACCGTCTGCAGCAAGTGGTGTACAGTACCACACCTTGGACAAGTATCACAGAGCGTAGCAAACACAGTGATATCCTGTAATTATGGGATTTTCTATTATTTGAAGAACACCACAGCCCAGTGTATTTTCAGTAGCAAAGATAAAAGTCAGATAGTAGCTAACAGTGGGGCATACAAAATTAATTGTCCTGCTTGTGTTAAGTTTTATATTTGTCAGTTGGGAGGAGACGTAGCAAATAGTCTGGCTGAACATGACTGCAGCTGGGTGTTACAGAATTACGACTCCACTCTTGCTCAGCTTGTACTGAGTGAGGGCTACAGCTACCAGCCACATTGTTGTTTAGTAAACAAAGGCCAAAAACTCAATTTGTTGGAAGTTCTGAAAATTAGCGAACTTCTGGCCCACAGTCTTCATTTAATTTTAAATTATCAAAAACAGCTTGATGCTGAACATGTTCTAAACTTCACTTAATCCTTTAAGTTCGCCATTACTTCCCGCACTGTCGGCTCATTTTTTCCCTACACTTCCTGTGTTTATTTATTTTCATTTTGCTTCCGTTGCCTATTGAACTCCACATATTCTGTAGCTCAGTCGTTAGTTTCACATTTTACTCTGTTTTTGTATCACTTTCCATACATAACCGCTCTTCGAGTTATTCTTTAGTACTAATTTTTTGTGATTGTTAATTAATATTAATTGTTATATAGACACTTTTTTCGGGTTTATTGTTAATGTTTTTCCTGGTCTGATCCCTTTACTTAAACTTTTTATTAAACTCTTAGCTTTGTAATAACACTGGATTTTAAAGATGATATTTACTGTGCTTTTGTGCCTCAGTTTAGATGAGTAACATCTTTTCCAATGTTATGCAGGAAATATATTAGCAGTTGTGAATACAGGAAATCTCCTGCTGTTTAATGGAAAGACGACATTGAAAATTTGTGCCGAAATGAGACTCGAACACGGATTTCCCGCTTTTCGTGAGCCGCCACTTTAACAATTTCAGCTACCTGCGCATGCTTCAGGGCCAGACGCAAACTTCCATATGTCATGGTCCATATCTCATTATCCTGCCCTCGTACACGTAATGTAATGCCTGTACAGGGGAGACATTTAATCGCAAGTCATTAGCCTGGTATCAGGGTTAAACACGATATTGTAGTACCTGTCTTTGTAAGACGTGTGCCGGCCGGAGTGGCCGTGCGGTTCTAGGCGCTACAGTCTGGATCAGAGCGACCGCTACGTTCGCAAGTTCGAATCCTGCCTCCGGCATGGATGTGTGTGATGTCCTTAGGTTAGTTAGGTTTAATTAGTTCTAAGTTCTAGGCGACTGATGACCTCAGAAGTTAAGTCGCATAGTGCTCAGAGCCATTTGAACCATTTTTTGTAAGACGTGTGATGCAATGTTCCTTCGGACATGTATGGGTGTCCGAAGGAACAGGCACTGCCGCCGACTACATCCATTACGAAATATAGGAAATGAAACTTGCAATTGCGAATACGTCCAACCTTCAACTGTAGAATAGAATGACAACACTCACAATTTGTGCCACACTGGCCCTCGAAGGTAGATTTCCCACTTGTCGCGAGCTGTCATCTTAACAACTTCGGCTATCCGTTCACACTTCGCGACCAGTCAAACATCCATATGTCGTGGTCCATGGATCATGAACCTGCACCTATACATTTACTGTAATTCCCGTACAGGGGAGATATTTGATCAGAAGTCGCTAGGGTAGTATCGGCGATTAAATTCGATACCGTATGCATATGTATTCGAAGGAATATTGCACCATACTTCTTACAAACACAGGTGCGAAGCCAGCAACCAAGAGGGAATTCATCCAATCAAGCAGAGACGCCGTGGCATGGCATCAGGACACTACGCACTACTGTTACACCGTCTTGCACGAACCTGATGCTCTCCGGCCGTCGTCTAACGACCATCGCGAACGCCAGGTATCAAAATCACACTTCTGTCCCTTCAACGCACAAACTACTACACGTGGTGGTGCGCTCACGTCCTAAAGACACCACCAACGATTCTCCACCCATGCCTCATGTCATATCCGACCTCCTTCATAGACGTTCCTCCGTTTCTACTCTCAACCCCCCCCCCCCCCCCCCCCCCCCATCAAAATGTGCCAACACTGTCAACAGCCAAGCAGCTGCTGTCGTCTCAGCATTTGCTGATCATTATACCAATGATTTTACAACGACGAACCGGCTGCAGCTTCGATGATGTTCTTCAACTCCTCTCTCGTAACCTCAAGAATATGGAGGCGGCATCCTTAATGATAATGATAGCACAGGACGAGGTAGCGGACACGATCTCAAAAGGCGCGAAGAACAAATCCCCAGGTCCAGACGACCTTGCGGTTGAATTTTATCGGACATTCAGTGCAGTTGGACCGACACGTTCCAGGAGTCGTTCAATCCTTACTTCCAGGTACCACCAGACTTTGTCAATGGCATTTCCATACCGGTGCTCAAACTGACAGGGGCAATGCGTATCACCCACTTTCGCCCCCTCACATTACTCAAGGTAGATTATAAAATCTACTTGGTTCTCTTGGTGGCGCGCGTGCGTGCATAGTTACCTACAGTGCTTTCTCCAGATCAAACATCGCGAGGCTGCAGTGCCACCCTTTAGATGGTCACAGCGTCGGAACCTTATTGCGCTGGCTGCGCCCTGCCACCTCCATGTGGTGTATGATTTCAATAGCACCTCCGACCGAGTTCCCCACCATTTTCTTCTCTCCGTGGCAGAACAAACGGGATTCTCTCCAGCTCACTTCGCAATGCCATATCGAGAATGGACGACTGGCTGGAGCTGGACCGGTGTTCGTTCAGCCTTTACACACTATTTTGTATGCAATCCCCCTCGAGTTTCTCATCAAGGGCCCCCTACAGTGTCTTATGGGACTTATATTGCGAGGCCACATATTCCACTGTCAGACTTTTGCAGACGATCTCCTGCATCTTGCATGCGCAGCTGTGGAAATGCCAGAAGCCATAGCATGACTCTACATCTACATGGATACTCTGCAAATCACACCTAAGTGCAATGCAGAGAGTTCTACATTACGGACAATCGTCGGGTGGTCACCTCAACTTTACCAACAGTGGACGCGGACTCCAAGGCCACAAAACTCTATTACCTCCGTTACCTGCTCCAGCCAGTGAACTGCACTGAAAATCTACCACAGTCGTCCGTTGATGCAGTCCACCTGTAACCACATTCGCCACCATCTCCTTTGCACCCTGAACCGACACAGATACTGACTTATGTCATCATATACATGGCGTCTAAATTGGACCATGTCGCCTAAGTACTCCCTCTATCATCGATCACGGGACGTCAACTCCAACAGGCCCTTGGACATTTCGTTTCAGCTGCCACCATCTTCAAAACCCCATACGAGATCCTCCCCCTCCTTCTTCGAAAGATGGCCTCGTTCTTTTCCACTTTCAGCCGGCCGCGGTGGCAGAGCGGTTCTAGGCGCTTCAGTCCGGAACCGCGCGACTGCTACGCTCGCAGGTTAGAATCCTGCCTCAGGCATGGATGTGTGTGATGTCCTTAGGTTGGTTAGGTTTAAATAGTTCTAAGTTCTTGGGGACTGATGACCTCAGATGTTAAGTTCCATAGTGCTCAGAGCCATTTTTGTCCACGATCAAGCGAGAGCCACTGAATTATACATACACACCCTGTTAAGACAATGGCGAGAGCCTTCACCGTCTCTTACGCACTGCAGCTTGGAAATCTTCATGCAGGACTCACCTGTCCCACTTATCAATGTGGCGCACATTGTTCTGACGCTGTCTCGCATTTCGACCTACGTTTTCGAACTTACAAGCAACTCCTTAAGTACGAGGTCACAAAAGGCCAATCATACACTCCTGGAAATTGAAATAAGAACACCGTGAATTCATTGTCCCAGGAAGGGGAAACTTTATTGACACATTCCTGGGGTCAGATAAATCACATGATCACACTGACAGAACCACAGGCACATAGACACAGGCAACAGAGCATGCACAATGTCGGCACTAGTACAGTGTATATCCACCTTTCGCAGCAATGCAGGCTGCTATTCTCCCATGGAGACGATCGTAGAGATGCTGGATGTAGTCCTGTGGAACGGCTTGCCATGCCATTTCCACCTGGCGCCTCAGTTGGATCAGCGTTCGTGCTGGACGTGCAGACCGCGTGAGACGACGCTTCATCCAGTCCCAAACATGCTCAATGGGGGACAGATCCGGAGATCTTGCTGGCCAGGGTAGTTGACTTACACCTTCTAGAGCACGTTGGGTGGCACGGGATACATGCGGACGTGCATTGTCCTGTTGGAACAGCAAGTTCCCTTGCCGGTCTAGGAATGGTAGAACGATGGGTTCGATGACGGTTTGGATGTACCGTGCACTATTCAGTGTCCCCTCGACGATCACCAGTGGTGTACGGCCAGTGTAGGAGATCGCTCCCCACACCATGATGCCGGGTGTTGGCCCTGTGTGCCTCGGTCGTATGCAGTCCTGATTGTGGCGCTCACCTGCACGGCGCCAAACACGCATACGACCATCATTGGCACCAAGGCAGAAGCGACTCTCATCGCTGAAGACGACACGTCTCCATTCGTCCCTCCATTCACGCCTGTCGCGACACCACTGGAGGCGGGCTGCACGATGTTGGGGCGTGAGCGGAAGACGGCCTAACGGTGTGCGGGACCGTAGCCCAGCTTCATGGATACCCCAGGAGCAACAGTGTCCCTAATTTGCTGGGAAGTGGCGCTGCGGTCCCCTACGGCACTGCGTAGGATCCTACGGCCTTGGCGTGCATCCGTGCGTCACTGCGGTCCGGTCCCAGGTCGACGGGCACGTGCACCTTCCGCCGACCACTGGCGACAACATCGATGTACTGTGGAGACCTCACGCCCCACGTGTTGAGCAATTCGGCGGTACGTCCACCCGGCCTCCCGCATGCCCACTATACGCCCTCGCTCAAAGTCCGTCAACTGCACATACGGTTCACGTCCACGCTGTCGCGGCATGCTACCAGTGTTAAAGACTGCGATGGAGCTCCGTATGCCACGGCAAACTGGCTGACACTGACGGCGGCGGTGCACAAATGCTGCGCAGCTAGCGCCATTCGACGGCCAACACCGCGGTTCCTGGTGTGTCCACTGTGCCGTGCGTGTGATCATTGCTTGTACAGCCCTCTCGCAGTGTCCGGAGCAAGTATGGTGGGTCTGACACACCGGTGTCAATGTGTTCTTTTTTCCATTTCCAGGAGTGTATTTACGGCATTCGACGTCCCACATCTTATCCACCATGCAGTCAGAATATTGGCTGCTAATGGCAACAGGGGGAAGAACTGGAGGTATTCAGCGGTGAGCGTAATAGGGTAACCATGAGACATTTCGGTATGGTGGCTGGGGGCTCTAGCGTGCCACACTTGTCGTATTCGTTTTGCGTAGGCTAAGCTAACCCATACAGTTGTGTCAGTGAATGCAATTCGGTATAGACGAGCTGCGGGACATTTACAGAATTGGTCATATCCTCTGGGAGCCAGCACTGTGTTGCCTTGGGAAGTGGATAATGCTTCTGCCCCACAATAGGACCGTAAGAACTTCCCCTTATCGATTCGATTCATGTTGACAGGCTGTGTAGAGCCCGACTAGAGCTTCAACATATACAGGGTGTTTAATAATTCATGTTACACACTTTTAGAAGTCTTAAGGGGGACATAGTAGATTAAGTTTTACATAGGAACCCATGTTCGGAAATGGTTCGTTTCCATGTTACAAGGAAAACAAGGTGTACAGATTTCACTCCTGCTTACTGTGATGTTATAACAGCTGTTCATACGATGACCACCAAGTCCTGTTCAATAATTTCTCATAAACTCTGTCCAACATGTGCCGTATGGTTCATAACTTCTGCCGCAGATATAATCCATGCAACCAGATCTTCCTCCAACTGGACAGGAGTCTCGTAAACTAGGCACTTCACGTGGCTTCAGAAGAAAATTCCAAAGGGATTAAATATGGGGATTTTGGTGGCAAAGTATGTGGTCCATTTCGAATGATCCACCTGTTCCCAGTGACAACCTTCAGACGGTTTCCGACGGTAACTGCAAAATATACTTCCGCACTATCACGCTGAAACCCTAATTCGTGCCGAATGTCGATTGGCACATCTTCCAGAAACTCTGCCAGCACTTGTTGAAGGAATATCAATTACGTGGCACCCATTAGGTAGGCAGGAAGGAGGTAGGGCCCACTACCACGACCATCGCAGATACCTGCCCAGACACTGATGCCGAAGGTGTGCTCGAAACGTCGCGAACACGTGGCTTTTGGGTTTCCTTGATGCAAAATGCGGCTATTTCTAGTGTTCAAAACACCTTCCCTGCTGAAATGTGCTTCGTTGGTGAACAGAACTCGCCTTGGAAACAGGAAAATCTACCTCCCAACGGTGTAAAAACTAAGTACAGAAATTGACAAGTGGTACAAAATTCGACGGGTCGATGGCATGTACCTCCTGAGAGTGATGTGGGCGGAGTTGCTATTCATGCAGAAAGCGACACACAGGCGAGTGAGACATATGCAAGAGACAGTGGCACGAATATTCGTTGATGGGTTCTCTTCGACTACATGAAGCTCTTCCTCTTCCTATAGCACAGTGCTCTGCGTACTTGGAACACCACAGTTTGCTCTACCGCTTGTGAATTTCCACTTGACGGCATTTGTTGCTCTGCTCTCGCTTTCGTGGGATGAGATGGAGTCACACGATTTTGAAAGTACTCGTGGTAGAGACGTTGAGCTTTTCTTCCATTACGTCTAGCTGCACCGTAAATTAACGACATATCGGTGTACACTGCGAACGTGTACTCAGGCATCCCGTTACTGCAGAACAAGTCGCCGTAATGTCAACCGACGCATCACCAGGAATTATGAAAACAAGGCAAATGAAAATAGAACATCGCGTGAAATCGCGTCACAGCACCATTCTTGAATGAGGGTAGCCTATCATAAAAGGCAAACTGCCTTAGAAATATCTAGCGCGCTATTGAATACTCCCTGTTTTCCTTGTAACCTGGACATGAACTGTTTCTGGACATGGGTTCCTGCGTAAAAGTTGATCTACTAAGTCCACTGTGCAACCTCTAGAAGTGTGCAACATGAATTGTGAAACCCCTGTATAAACAAGAAGAGGCAACTTTCAACTGAGCGAGTAAGCTCTTAGTTTCATAAGGGGGGGGGGGGGGGGGGGGATGGGAGGTATCTGCATCAGTATCCAGTGATATGCTACGATACGAATGGTACGCCGCAAAATTGTGTAACTTCCGTGAACCGTTTAAGACTGTAAACCATGTCTGTTTTGCAACAGACGAAATGAAAAAAACATGCAGTTGCAAGAATTCGGCGTTCAACATGTGATGTACGTCACTATAATTATTGTTTTCCATGTTTCTACCATATAATCCTGATTCGCTTTGTGCCTCATGGTTTAAAAATTATACATGTAACAAGTTTAGTTACAGAAACATAAATAAAATGACTATGAAACTTCCTGGCAGATTAAAACTGTGTGCCCGACCGAGACTCTAACTCGGGACCTTCGAGTCTCGGTCGGGCACACAGTTTTAATCTGCCAGGAAGTTTCATATCAGCGCACAGGCCGCTGCAGAGTGAAAATCTCATTCTAAAATGACTATGCTGATTTGATTGCAAGTTCTGGTGTATTCTTCTTTATTACCAATCTCCTATATACAGGGTGTGTGACGTAAGAAGTAACACATGTTTCATTTCGTGAAAGGTTAGCCATATCGAAAAGCGGTTTTCGGCAAATGTTAGAGTGTCGAGGGGCACGTATTTTTTTGTTCGGTTAATGATTTTAGCGCTGACATAAATGGAGATATTGAATGTAGAATCTTTTTTTTAAAATGGTACTTTATGCTTTTTATAACTTCATTCGGCAACTCTTGAGAGGAAAATTAATTACAGTGATATAGCACTTGAAATGTTGACGCTGAAACCTGCCGTGAAAAAAATTCAAGAAATGTCCTAGAATGTGAGCGCGGTGGCCCGTGTCGTCATTAGTGGTGCAAACAACGCCGAGCAGAGCTCTCGTGCTACGGTTTGTCAGACTATCAACAAATTTGTCTGTTTACTTGTATGCACTGCAGGCCACTCATTTCTGCTCCAGCATTCGTTGCGTGCAGCCGTGTATACCAACGAGGAGAAGCTGGATATATGACTTTCAAATGGTGAATGTCCGCTCCTGTAGCTGAGTGGTCAGCGTGACGGATTGCCGTCCTACGGGCCCGGGTTTGATTCCCGGCTGGGTCGGGGATTTTCTCCACTCAGAGACTGGGTGTTGTGTTGTCTTCATCATCATTTCATCCCCATCCGGCGCGCAGGTCGCCCAATGTGGCGTCGAATGTAATAAGACCTGCACCAAGGCGGCCGGACCTGCCCCGCAAGGAGCCTCCCGCCCAATGACGCCAAACGCTCATTTCCATTTCCATATGGTGAACGTTAGAGAAATGCCGCAAAAGCATTACATCGGTATTTGGGATATCTACTCCGATTGCCGGTGTCCAGCGCGCCAGGCAACTGCTCGAATTATGAAGACGCTGGTGCGGACAGGCTGCATGAACGTCAAAAAGAGGACAAGAAAGAAGACAGTAACTGAAAAAGAACACAAAGAAGCTGTTCTGGTTACGACGCAAATGAATCCGCACAGTCGTACGAGACATATTGCCAAGGGATGTGGAATCAGCCAGAAGAGTGTCATTTGCATCCTGCATCGACAGAGTTTCCATCCGTATCATCTGTCACTTCATCAGGCACTCGACGACAGTGATTTCGAACATCGTACGGAATTTTGTCTGTTTGCCTTTCAGTAATTGAGAGACGACCCTACGTTTTTCTAACGTGTGCTCTTTACCGGCGAAGCAACGTTTACTAACCACGCTAAGGCAAATTCGCATAACATGCATTACTGGTAGCTGTCGAAAATCCACTCTGACATCCTCAGGTGCCACATGAAAGGCCGTGGACAGCAAACGTACGATGCGGCATCATAGGGAATTATACTGTGGACCTTACTTCACCTCAGACGTTATAAATGGACATTCGTACAGACTTCCTAACAAACATTCTGCCGGTTCGTCTAGAACAGGTGCCACTGGATACTCGACAGTGTAAGTCGCTGCAACACGACAGTTTCTTGTATCACCTGTCTCGTTTTCAACGCAAATACTGAATGAGAACTATCGTGGACGCTGGACAGAACAAAATTCTGTTGTGGTTGTTTCAAATGGCTCTGAGCACTATGGGACTTAACATCTGTGGTCATCAGTCCCCTAGAACTTAACACTAATTAAACCTAACTAACCTAAGGACATCACACACATCCATGCCCGAGGCAGGATTCGAACCTGCGACCGTAGCAGTCGCGCGGTTCCGGACTGAGCGCCTAGACCCGCTAGACCACCGCGGCCGGCAATTCTGTTGTCAAGCGGCCTGCGAGGTCCCTCGATTCGACTCCTCTCGACTTCTTTCTTTGGGGATTACTCAAAAAGGCAGTCTGTGACGAAGCCCCAACTACGCCATACTATGTGTGTCGTCGAATCGGCTGGCATGCTCTACCATAATATCATCCACTGCAATTACAAAAAAATGGTTCAAATGGCTCTGAGCACTATGGGACTTAACGTCTGAGGTCATCAGTCCCCTAGACTTAGAACTACTTAAACCTAACTAACCTGAGGACATCACACACATCCATGCCCGAGGCAGGATTCGAGCCTGCGATCGTTGAAGCAGCGCGGTTCCGGACTAAAGCGCCTAGAACCGCTCGGGCACAACGGCCGGCCACTGTAATTACACCTGTTCATAGTACTTTCGAACAACGATTGGAAATGTGCCTTTCAGTACAGGGGCAACAGTTTGAATACATGCCCCAATAAAGGATAAAGCTACTTTTTTGGAAGACAACAGCTATGTTATGTGATTTGGGTTGTTATCAAATCATTGTTAGTAAATTTTTTATTTCATACGTGTGTACGAAATTGCATTGCAATGCCAAATAAGTCGACATCGTGTATTGCAGGTAACTGGTAACACCGTCAAATGGTTCTGAGTATTGTGGGACTTAACATCTGAGGTCATTAGTCCCCTAGAACTTTGAACTACTAAAAAAAAAAAAAAAAAATGGTTCAAATGGCTCTGAGCACTGTGGGACTCAACTGCTGAGGGCATTAGTCCCCTAGAACTTAGAACTAGTTAAACCTAACTAACCTAAGGACATCACAAACATCCATGCCCGAGGCAGGATTCGAACCTGCGTCCGTAGCGGTCTTGCGGTTCCAGACTGCAGCGCCTTTAACCGCACGGCCACTTCGGCCGGCAACTACTAAAACCTGACTAACCTAAGGACATCACACACATCCATACCCGAGGCAGGAATCGAACCTGCGACCGTAGCAGGTGCGCGGTTCCAGACTGAAGCGCCTAGAACCGCTCGGCCACAGCGGCCGGCTAACACTGTCATTACCCGCTTAAGTTCAGCACGAAACGACGTTTCGTTCAGAAGAATATTTACTATATTTATTTTGCTGTGTACAGGTGGTCACCAAAGTTTTTAATAAAATGTGTAGTTTAGCGAATTCATTGCATATGATATAATCTAGAGCAGTGTACGTAATGAGATATGTCCGTCAGCATGAATTTTGCCTCTAAGAAGCACACAGTCACGTACAGAAAAAGATAGGTCAGATCTTCCTTCTAACATTTAGATATTTAATACAGCAACTGAATTTTGCTTTTCGCACACGTGTAAGACATCTTTAATTTTGAAGTATGAACAGTTGATCGCTCTGTTTCAGCACACTTAAACCTGGGTGGATTCACAAATGAGAAACAACCTTCATAATCCCTTTGTGATACGCTAGATTCTAGCCGATATCGTAATTCCATTTACAACATTCGTAGATAAACAACAACCTGAATGCTAAAATATGAAAGCTTTGGTCGATCTTAACGATCGACATTTCATATAAAAGCGCATCTTTAAAATGACAAATGTAAATATCAACTCTGTAACTTTAACGTTTAAAAGACACAATAAATTTAAATTATCAGTATTTTCAGTTAAGCGTCAGATCATCATTTCCTCCACACAAAACACATGAACGATGAGAGCATGACAATTTATTGAATAATTAGGTAACAGGCTATTTGTCGTAAAGTTTAGTGCATAATAGTTACTTTTGTTCTTTATTTATTTATCAGAAAGCACATTGGTGCAAGGCTACTATCCGTGACATTCAAAGTTAAGAAGGAAAGTGTATTAGTTTTATGTAAAAGAATTTAACGTTTATTATGTAATGGATATTATTGTTACTTTATTTAGAATGTGAAAGGGGTCAAGTTTTGATTATTTAAATATGTTAAAATGTAAAATAATGTAGAATAAGCTATAGCCAATCAGATGTACAGCTTCACGGAACAGAAATGCACTAGTCGGTTAAGCGAGTATTTTCGGCGCGTGGGGAAAGCGGCCGGGGACGGGCAAAGGGAAAAGTTCGGATTGAGACGCGAAAGCGGACAGTTCGGCTGGAGACACCAAACGACACAGTGCTGCTGGAGACGTGAAAGCGCGCGCTCGGTCTTTCGGTAGCTATGAAGTGAAACGACTCAGAAAATTTCGCGTTGTGTGGTATCGAGGGACTTAGTCTCTGAGCGGTGAGCACCCGCGCGCCTGGTGCGAACTCTAACTTTTCACGTAGATAACGAGGTGGAGTATTGGACTTTTATTTCGCGATGAGCCTGTGAATGATCGAACTGTGTTAAATGGATATGCGCCCGACTGTAACAGTAACTCTAAATAGGACAACTTTCGCCATTAGTTTGCTTTCTGAATAAACATTCTAACCAAATCGCAACTGTGTGGCCCACATCCTTTTTGGGTCGTTAATTTAGTTCCAGATATTATTATTACTGTTATTATACGTAATATTAACTTTGTATTTCGCAAACTTACCATCAGCCAGACGATTTAACCAAAGGGTCACAAGTGCCTAATTTAGGGCGTCTAATGCGATACCTGCGGTTCAACCGCAAGACGAGTTTGAGCCAAGAAATTTCGGCCAAGAGGAACCGCATGTGAGACCGAACATCTTTTGGATGTTAGCTCGCAGCGTACAACTACCCAGCCTGATTCGAGAGGCCTGCTTGGCAATGATTACACCGCAAATGCCGTATCCGGCATAATCTAAGACATTTCTCTAATTGTTTACGATAGATTTCGAGGTTAATATTAACAAACGCTATTTCACTGCAATTGTCTTCTCAAGAGCTATCGAATGCAGTTATAAAAATAACACGGTTCCATTAAAAAAAGTACTTGCTTCAATATCTCCGTTGATGTCAGCGCTGAAAAATTAACCAAACAATAAAATACGCGCCCCTCGACGCTCTAACATTTGGCGAAACCACGTTTCCATATGTGTAACCGTTCCCAAAACAAAAGTTGTGTTACGGCTTACATGTCTCGCTCTGTATGCATAAACTTGTTTCTTTTTTTCGGATAAAATCAGGAAAACAATAAATGAATGATTAAGTATTGATAAATAACACGATTGTAATAAATCTGTTGTTAGCATTAAGTGGGATTGGACAAAAGTACAGACAGCGAGATTCGATCCAGAGACCTTGCGTTTATGCAACCAACAGCTTACTCGCTCGGCTGTAGACTCCGTTAACACTAAAGGCCCTGCAGATCTGTACAACTACGCCAAAAATTTTCGATTTTCTCAAACGATTGAGAGTCCCGTCTTCCTGTTTACATGTATTGAAGTCCTAGTCTTACCCTATACACCCTACCAGTATGAACAGCCGAGCTCGTTTGTTATCTGCTGGGCCGGAGTGTTATGCGCCGTTGTCTGCACCACTACATGAACTGGAGGATGGTTGATAACTGGTTGACACGAGGCAGCCACGGCGCAACAGCACTGGCGATCCGCCGGTGAGAGTCAATGGATCCTGGCAGAAGCTCAAGAGTGCTGCCTGAGGTAACAGTGGACAGTGTGGAGGCAGCAAGTCTGTAGGGTTGTGGACCATCAACTCTTGTTGTGGACAAGACTAGGCACCGTTCGGTTGGAGCAATAGACGGTGTTTGCCACCGTATGTCCACAGGACACGGCAGCTGGGAAACAGTAAGTCACTTGTGCCATTTTGCTGCGCCAACCTTTGTGTCTCTGGTGGTTTTAACATATTGCCAAGATCTTGAATTGATGAAGCGGTGGAGCCACTATTGGGCCTGTAATTTGGGGAGTAGTTCCGTGTGTAAATATACCGTAGTTTGATGAAGCTTCATAAGGCCGGGTGAGACTTGGGTAAGTTAAAACTGTGAATTGTCTCAGGGATTGAATTTAAGGGATTTTGGTGGTTCAAGTTGCCATTCTGTGTGCGCTGATAACTGATGTGCGTTTTATTATTGTGTGACTGTGGATCATGGAAGTCGCTGAAGGGTCTCTATGTGAGCCTCTTCATGATTTAGAATTAAAAATAACTTCATTTCTATATCTCTGACTCCTTAATTCTCGATGCTGTTAGCTCCCTTCGATATAAAAAGAGACTGAGCAGTTGAGTATGTTCATATAGGCCACAATTAACAGTTTTTCCTTTCTTCATGTTATACCTTTCCGCTAATCGTCCGATCCAGGTGAACTTGTGAGAAGTTCATTAAGTTACTGCCGATTCCCGGAGGCCCAGACACGTGTTTAAGATTTTTCTGTACTATATCCCGCTGTACCTGTCTTTTCCTCTTCTTAGCTGAAGAATTTAACGTGTGAATGAGAGTGTGTAAGTAAGATTTCGATTTGCATATTCGCAGGAGTAAGGTATTCTGCTACTGTAACAGTATAGCAAACTTCAGAAGACACGTAGAACAAAGAGGTATCTGTTTGCCTTGGTCAAATCTTTTGTGGAGGTTCGCACAGTAAAAATGTCTGGTTCTCTGGTCACTTCCGTTGCACAACAAATCCCGTTTCTCGGAGCACGAGCACGCTTCTATTCCGTGGTATGCAAAATGGGTAAGGTCGGCTGTGCGTAAGAGCTCCTCTTCAATGCTTAGCGAATTTTTTGTTTTATCTTTGTTTTCAGCTCTAGTCAATGTTAATGATTCCTTTCGTTGTTCATGGTTTATTACCGTGTGTGAGAAATTTCACTTTCTAGTCCGCGAGTGTTAAATGTATTTATTTCCAGGATCGTGTAGGCTACTGTTCAGCTCAATCGTTACTCAAATACGTGGAGCTGTGTTCAGTGCATTTGTGATTCAGTTCATCTAATTTATTGTTCTTTTCACGAATGCATCTATATTGTGTATGGTTTCCCTGATATATATTCGTCTTTCGTCTCATCTGATGATTTTCTTCTTTAGTATTTCCTTGTTCTTGTTACCACGTGTCAGCGTTTAGCTCTATGAGCTTTAAGCTCGTAGATCTGGTTTCCCTATAGTGAATTCTGTGGAAACTCATTCCTTCATTTAAAATTCCAGACATTTTGTGCGTGATTTTGTTTGTTAGGACCAGCCGGCCGAAGTGGCCGTGCGGTTAAAGGCGCTGCAGTCTGGAACCGCAAGACCGCTACGGTCGCAGGTTCGAATCCTGCCTCGGGCATGGATGTTTGTGATGTCCTTAGGTTAGTTAGGTTTAACTAGTTCTAAGTTCTAGGGGACTAATGACCTCAGCAGTTGAGTCCCATAGTACTCAGAGCCATTTGAACCATTTTTTTTGTGAGGACCACTTGGTCATTTTATAATGACGTAATCTACAGTGCCACGGCGTATCTGAATTAATTGAGATTCTTATTTAAGCTTCATTTTAGCAGTTCATTTTAATAGTAATTTTGTTCTTTTATCCTGCGTGTTTAAAAATCAAGGGAAAGCCCCGCTTGCTAGCCTAGTTGTGGCGAAGGTTTTCCTTCCAGTTGGTCTCTGAAGTGCGTGTGAATGTAACTGTTTGTGATTAAACCATCCTTTGATCATGTCTCTCCAATGGTTTATAAACGTTGCGGGAGACTCCAAAGTAACGTTCTAGATTTCATTAATAGGCAACGTAGTAGATTTCAGGGAACTGCGACCATCATACTATTTACCATATATATTCGTGTGTGGAATTAAATTTACTGTTCAAATAAATGTTCTTTTGCCAGCGTTTGTGTTTACGGTCTCACTGTTAAAATCCCACTCCATTCTTCATGTGGTCTAGTGGCTAGCGTCACTACCTCTGAATCATGGGGTCCCGGGTACGATTCCCCGGCTAGGTTGGGGATTTTTTCTGCCCGAGGACTGAGTGTTTGTGTTGTCATCATTTCATCATCATCATCATTCGGGACAGTGGCTAGACTGGACTGTGTAAAAGAAATTCGACTGTGTAAAAATTGGGACTTTGTACGGGCGCTGATGACCGCTGATTTGAGTGCCCTGCAAACCAAACATCAAACATCCTTGCTTCATCCAAGTCTGATCTACTGCATGCCTTCTGCGCGGCAGTTTTATTGACGCAATAGTTTACCATTCATGAGTAATTGTAAAGATATCCATCATAATAGTTTACCCTTCACATTCAAGATTAAGTATAAGGATACCTTTCATCGTCCGTGTTGCTGGGTCGTGTTTCTTTAACGTACTGGTTGTATGGTGGGGTATCCATTACTATCTTGATGACTGGTGTGTGTCGTTGCAGGTTCTAATGAGTGAACCTTCTGTAAAGTTTGTCTTTGTGTGTGCAGTATTTAAGTAAGGTTCTATAGGACCAAACTGCTAATGAGTGCACCTTCTGTAAAGTTTGTCTTTGTGTGTGCAGTATTTAAGTAAGGTAATATAGGAGCAAACTGCTGAG